>NC_071092.1:45637819-45953652 GCF_027358695.1 Spea bombifrons
GGTGGACCATTCTCTCAGACCCATTGACACTGACCACTTTCAGATAAATACACACTGTGTTCTCAACTGCCACGCGCTCAAACTCACAACTCCCTCTCAGCCACACACAACACACCCAATCATTTACATCACATGCCCTTTATGATCAGTTTAAGTGGGTAAGTCGGCCTCCGAGATATCGATGGATGGGTGACCCGAGACCATGGATCATGCTCCACGGCCATCTTTCTTCTAGGGTTCCAGTAACAAAATATATACCTGTTCTATACATACTTTGAAATAAGCATTCGTTACGAGTCTTAAAAGATTTTTTAACGATCTAGAGCTCTATCCCCTGTTGTATGGAAATCATTTAATAATCTTAAGTCAACGGACAGAGACGCTTAGTGCGAATATCGAAAAGTACGCAGCGTCTGCAAACAAAGCCAAGAAAGTAAAGTTGTTCAGTCTATTAGAACTCTACCTGCGAGTTGTACCAATATATATCACAGCCTGGCATCCCTAATTGTTCCCAAATCTCTCACCACAGGCCATCTGCCTCCCATTCATTCTGATTCCACGTCCTTTGTCTCTGCAGCTCTGCTAATAAAATCCAAGCACCGCTGTAAATCCCCCTATCTTGGTGCATTGTCAGGACTGGTCCTTCATACAGAATGAACCAAAACGGCCCAGCAAGGTCAGTCAATAACACTGCCGGGCTTCTTAAACTGAATTAACTTGATATGTCTTTTTTTTTTTTAATATATTGAACCCGACACCAAATGAAGTTTACGCATGAAAATCAAATGTTCCTGCTCCATCCAGATGGACGATAACCCCCGGGGAATGTACATCATGTCATGTGTTAACCTACAAAATATAGCTATTTGACTTTAATATTTTTCCTGAATATAAAAAAACATGAAATTGTATTTTGAACTGAGGAAGATCAGCAAACCAGGTTTATGAGGTTATTGTATTTTGATCTATGCATATCCTAAGGAACGTCCCAGAAGTGCTGGTTGGGGATCCTCGCACTCCATATGGGAGGTGGGTTGGGGTAAAATAGGCAGGAACTTTTACTTAAATGAGAGGGTGGTAGATTTTACGAGAGACAGAGAGAGAGGAGAGGAGAGAAGAGAAGAGAAAAGAGAAGAAAAGAGAAAAGAGAAGAAAAGAGAAAAGAGAAGAAAAGAGAAACGAGAAGAAAAGAGAAAAGAGAAAAGAGAAGAAAAGAGAAAAGAGAAGAAAAGAGAAAAGAGAAAAAAGAAAAGAGAAAAGAGAAAAGAGAAGAAAAGAGAAAAGAGAAAAGAGAAGAAAAGAGAAAAGAGAAAAGAGAAGAAAAGAGAAAAGAGAAGACAGAAGACAGAAGACAGAAGACAGAAGAAAGGCGTGACCTTAATGTAATGTAAGGATGGATTTAGGATTTTTGGAACAGAGATGGCGAGAAAATATTTACTTATAAGATTAAAAAACTATACAAAAAGACATTTTTATGCATAAAGTTGCTGTTTCACCTATTCCGCTGAATTTAACATAATACCGAATGGGAAAGATCATTCCTGGTACAGCTCAATCGACAATCCCTTCCCAGAAATAATTATTTAATTATGTAACATTTTGTCTAATTCACATATTTTGTCGAGAACACTAAATAGTCACGTGACTCAAGAAACAGGTTGTAGAAAAGCTAAGATTCCTCTAACCAGCAGAACGCATCAGGATTCCAAATAGTTAATAAGAAGCCGTTTATGTGAATTACGCATTTTGAAAATGCCATTTATTAAGCTTAAAAGCGCAGTTTTATCTCTTATCTTCGATATGTTAATTAGATTCACGGCGCGCTGTCACCGTATTTACTTATCGCTAAAGTGCGAATGATATTGGTGTATGTATTATTACGAGCAATTATAACATTCTGAATTTAACCCTTTCACGTTTGCAACTACACAAGTGCCGCATCATGCCTGTATCACCTGTCACGGCAATATTAGTAACAAAAGCCTGATGCTAGAACCTACACTAGGAAAATACTCAGCTCTGTCATGTCCCATAGGGACTTTTTTTTTTCCAACGCTGTCAACGTCTTTAGCTTAGTAATTTAAACGAGACACGCGACTCTTCCTATCGCATTTTACAAGTTGATGGGAAATATGAACGTAAGATTCCGGGATACAAAATAATTGACTGAACCATTTTGTAGACCAAATTACAAATTCACAGAGGCTGTACCTCCCGAGTGTCTCTGCTTAGTATGTACAGTTCCTGTTTGGATCCCTCATTTCTAGGAGCTCGGAATGTTTGCTGGTTGTGAGGGAATCACAGGGTTCTACAGCCCTAAACCTCACAATATTTGGGCTCAGAAACAGCATAAACCCTACCCCTGGTATCACCTCTGTCCCGTGAAACAAACCAACCCTTCTTTAACCACAAGTTGTTGGGAGGAACGCTGACATATTGCGATTGAGAAGTTGTCCCAAACAATGACCTGAGATAAATTCTTCAGAGTATTATGTAAAGATGATGTTAGCCAAAGGCCAATTAGGACATCTGTATTCTTTGGTCCTACAGCTATGGCACAAAGCACCCAACAGCGTACCCAACAATCATAGCTGGGGCTCCGAGTTCTTGGGGAGATTGAGAAGTAGATGGAGATGTAGGGGTATCGCTGCTGGGAGGCTCAAGCAAGCCCTTCACCTTAAGGAACCTCTTACCCTGCAGATGTTATAGTCATATCCACCACAAGTAAGTCAACGTGTTAACTTATTTGGGAGACCAGAGTGGTAAACTTTGCCAACTTTTTTAAGATACAAACAAAACCATGTCCATGATTGGCCACGGCCATTTGGTGACCATAACGAAACAAAAGTCTAACTTCAAGAACTTTGTCAGCCTAAGTCAAGTAGTTTAATGAGCAAGCAAAATGCGGTTGGTATGAAATAAAGTAGGACCTCTATAGGTGGTGGTTAGAGCTTCGCCTCAAGTTAGTAGTCTTTCTTGGCCAAGCTGCTGGCATTGTATTGTGTCAACTTTCGTTCTTCCAGAAGCTACCTCCACCTGGAGTTATACGGATACATCGTTTATTATATTATTATTTATTTTATTATTATATTATATATAATATATTATTATATATATATTATATATATTATATAATATAATATATATATTATATTTTATTATGATGGAAAAAAACTTGCTGGCCGGCGATCAGCTATGATATGTGGTTTGATTTTTTGCCCCCCACGCGGGGCATCAGCGGAGAAGAGAAGGACTCAGGAACTTGGGTCCCAAAAGGGGTACTGAGTCTCTTAAACAAGGACACTTTGCAGGTATTCTACCCACTATGTATAATAATGTATAAATATGCATAATGTTCCGTTGCCTTTTTTTTTTTTTTGACAAATTAGTCCGCCAAACCGAGCGTCGTCCTAATTAGCTTTCAAAGTTAAAAGTTAGACAAACTCCCGGGCTAATCTATTCTGGGTTTTGCGAGCGCACTTCCGCCATTAGTTCCAATGATGAATGAAAAGAGTAAGCCCAGAGTCGTTTCGATGTTAGAAAATGGAAAGTACTGATTTATTTTCCCAAAAGAAATACACCTTGAGATAAATGAGAAAAGGCTGCGAGCGCGGGGGTTTTTTTTTTTGTATATTCCATCGGTATGCAGGGTGGAGAATGATGTATGCATCAACGGCCGCTACCGACGGAACAATCGCATGTTTATGCCTGGATGGTGCAGCCTAACAATTCTTACAGCAGAACGTTAACACATCGTACTAAAAAGACCCGGTTCTGACGCGCATAGTCACCTTACTGAGAATCCAAGGTCAGCCCTGACTCTCAGTGAGGCTACTTTGTAACCATCTAAGGGGGTTTTCCCCAGTTGATGGTGGTAAATAAGTGGAACAGCTTCCCAGCAGAAGTGGTAGAGGGTAATACAGTGAGGGTATTAAACATGCATGGGATAGACATACGGCTCCTAAATCTAAGACGAGACCAACGACTGATTAAGGTTTGAGTCTTTACAGAAGGAGAAACGGGCGACTAGACGGGGGCCGGATGGGTCTAATCTGTTGACCATGTTTCACTTCTTTGGATGGCATCCATGCTTTGGGGTTTATTCACTAAAGTGGGAGCTGGCAAGAGATTTGTGGTCTCAAGTCCCTGAAGCCATTCTGTAGCATTGACGGCCTTTCTCTGAAAGACTGAGCAGGCTGGCCCTGCACAATGTATAGTTCAATCAGTAGGGAAAGTGTCAAGCACTGTCTCCGAATTACGGGTAATACGGGGGCCACCCAAGCTGTTCTTGGAGCTCACTGGGGTTGGCCCTTTGCTAATGTAAAGTGAAGTCAGAGGGATGAAATGCCAGTCAACTCCCTCTTTAGTGAATAAACCCCAATTTGCAATGAATACTCTTGGGGTAGATGGTGAATTGACCCGTAGCCACCAAGTGCAGTTGTCGGCTGGATATGTTACGTTTTTATAGTCACTGTTTAATATTCAAGGCACTGGAGATCAGAAAATATAAGATCTTATGGGCTACCGGCCCACTGGACATTAACCTGATGAGCCAGGTGGCCAGTCCAGTCCTTGGGCAAAAAAATGGGGACTCTTTACCATTTGTTGGGTAGGATGTCTGGGGTACAATGCAAGCTGTTACATTTTTCTGATGATACAGAAGATTCCATTTCATATTTACCCCAGATGCCCCCAGATGCCCCTTGTCATGACCAAGCCTCTGATAACTATGCCCGTAATCATCATATCAAACCATTCTATCAAAATAAAACAGTGAGAAAGAGAAGCGTGCTTTCTACAAGAGGCAGAAGTATTCAATCATTTGTAAAACAAACCGCAGATACAAGATCCAAGGTTAATACGCTTATTAGACTCTCCCGCGGTGACCTCGGGACACTTCCATTATCAGTTCCATTTGGAGATCACATTCATATCCTGAGATACCCAATGAAGCGTTCTGCTCTCCTACGTCAGGGTAATAAGGTGTAAAAGCGTCAACCCAAATATTATTACCGATCTCGCGTTTAGAGGGAAGCTGTTTGGTCATATCATGCTGACCTGAAGAACTTGGCTTCCATCAAGGCGCCAACCATTAAGGAGGCCAGGGAGTCCATTCGATTTACCAGCTGAAATCACACGCATCTGCGTAAGTAATAAAAGGCATCAAATCAGGAGTGTTTTACCGTGAGGTTTTTATATCGTGAGTAATTATGGTGCCACGTTATGAATGTGTGGAAGAAACATAGTAACACGGCAGATTCGCCATCACATCTCTCCTCTAATTAATGGAGGTGTCACGTTTCCAGAGGCACCTGGAGTCTTTAGTAGTCGTGGATAACGTATTTTGGGAAAAATTCAGAAAATTGTAATGTTGAGTAAGGTTTAGGGACTCATATGTGGCCATCTGAAGATTGTCAAATGGTTCCGTTATAACCTCTTATTAGAATGTTGATATATAAGGACAACATGAAATTCTCCGAGTTTGACCTGGAGTCTCCGGGCGAAGTGCTACATTCCTGGATCACTTGGCCACACCCACTTCCCACCCAGTTCCCCACCTTCTCCAAGCCCAAATAAGGCTATCTGGGTCTAGCCCCACCACTATGCACAGCTAGCCCTGCCCCCTTGTCAAGCCACTCCCCTGGAAGAAGGACTGCTCCATGTAGCCTGCCCTGGGAAGGTCCCAAACATGTGCATTATTCAATTTAATTGATGTTTACTCATTATCGTTAATTATTATAACGATAGTTTTATATATATATATATATATATATATATATATATATATATATATATATATATACAAAATATAAATATTTACAAACAAAATTGTGTATTTTTTTAACAATTTAGTGATTTCTATTTTTCTACACCTTGATTAATACCCTCCAGAGATTCTAGACACTGGCAACTTTTGGCCCAACCTGTAATCCCAATGGAAATCAAGACATTAAAAGCTCATAGTCTGAATATCTGAGGGTGCGACTGCTTACTAGTAATTCCCTTACTGTGCTAACCTCTACCACTTCTGCTGGGAGGCTGTTCCACTTATCCACCACACTGTGAGTAATGTAAAAGTTCCTTACATTCCATCTAAGCCTCTGACTTTTTTGTTCTGTCATTATCACGGACTTCACAAGGGTCCACGATTTCCCACCCAACCCTCGCTGTTTCTTTACACGAAGGCTCCTTGCTGCCGAGCAAGGTTTTCCTTCGCTCAAACAGCCGAATGACACAAAATGACTGGGGTTATTTTCTCCCCCCCCCCCCGAGCCCGCAGAAGAAGCAAACATTGAGACACCTGTTGCAAATAAATAAGCCACGGCGCCTCCTTCTCCAAATTATCTCCCGTAAGCCTTTTGAATTCAATAAACCCCCGCCGCGAGATGATATGAATAAAAATGATTAAAAAAAAATAAAAAATCATTGAGATTGTAGCAGGGGAGGAGGCGGCGCGCACAGAAACCCCTCGCCGCCGAAGCCGTACCAATAAGCCGCTGAAGACATTTCTCCGAGGACCTTTTTAACCCCTTAAGGACAATGGGCGGTCCCTGAACCCATTGAAAGCAATGCATTTTGAGCCCGTCCATGTACGGGCTTTGTCATTGAGGGGTTAATATGGCTGCATTGTAATCAGGTAGAGTAAGAATTTCTCTAGTAATAAAGAGACGTTAAACACGCGCTCTTCCGATCCGCTTCTGTTTAAACTCATTCCCACTTCACGTCGCAAGAATTGGTTAAACTAAGTGGTTTCGTTGGGTTATTTTTTTTTTTTTGAAGATGCTCCGAGGCCCCCGAAAAACTAAAATGAATTTGGAATTAAGAAGCTGAGGATGGAATCTTAAGACTGAAGCTCTGCGAATCCGAAGCAGGCAGAGGGAAAAGTCATTCCGTTTCCTTACGGTCTCCGCCATGGACGTAAAAAAAAAAGGGAAAAAACGGACGGAATTGTAGATTTTAATTATTCTCGTGCAACGTGAGCACATGAGACGTGGCCTTAGTGGTCCGTTGGGCTGGGGTGGGGGGAGGCTGAGCACATACGATGTGTATGTCATGTAGCATACCGTGTTCCACGCGTGTTTTAGATTCCATATATCGCTTGGTGAAACGCAATCAATCTGCCCAAAACACACCAATTAAGGCAGGGATATAGCATGCGCGATACTTAACCACAAATCCATCTCGGCAGACGCAAACCTTTTCTAGAGGACAGTCTACTTAATTACACGCGCTGTCAAAAGGAGCAGGCAGGGGGAGATTTTTTTTTTTTTTTTAAAGAAGCCGTTTCTGCAACATTAACCGTTTCAGTGCCAGTGCGGGGGGGAGGTGCTCAATGCATTCACGTGCAAAAAATGCACTGCACCGCAAACACCTCGCTGGTGCCAACGGGGTTAAACATCTGAGCATCCGGACACGGATAATCTATATAATCTAACCAAGGACCGCTGGCATTCCACACACCCCCCCACCCCCCGAATCATTTTAACTCTCGATGTGCCAGGCAGCACAGGCACTGCAGAGCTGTGCAGCGCAAATGCATGCCCCTATTCCGCGCCTGGCACTCGAAGGGTTAACCATGGTCCGGGCAACCGGGCAATATCGGAAGTTAGTCATTTTTTTTTAAGTTGGCTCGTTTAGTGCCAGAAAATGTTGGTTTTGCCTGATGCAAGAAAAGAAAAGAAAAAGAATGTTGAGGTACAGAATTTTTTTTTTTTAAAAAGGAGTCTAATTTCCCTTTTTTTTTTTTGATGAGAAATATTTAATTCATAAATATCAGGCAATAAAAATGCATCAAGGCTATCTCGCAGCGAGTGTCTGAAGCCAAATTAGCAGCATCTCTTATTCCAGTCACATATTACACAGATACATTAGAGGAATGATAGCGGAGCTTGCCGCGGTCAGGTATTGTAATGTGATTGCAAATGGACTGGAGAGAGGGTGAAAAAGCATATGGATTTCAAAAAAACATATAGACCATAAAGTTTGTGCGGAAGGCGATGGATTTCTTTGCTAGAATACAATGTAGCATTCAAGAGCTGCTGGTATAAACCTATATATACATATATATATACATATACATATATATACATATATACATACATACAGATATATACATGTGTATATGTGTATATATATATTTATTTATGTATATATATATAATATATATATGTTAGGCACACATGCCTGGTTCCCAGTATGGAGCACATGAACATCTTGAAGGATGCTGCTGGACCTCTCCAAGTCTCCAGTGCTCCTTCCCACCAGCAGTTATGGGGAAGAACCTCATTCCCAGTCTCCCCCATGCCCTGCCTGCCAGTTTTACTGGGTTAACCCCCACACCTAGGGAGATGCCCAACTCTTAGCACATCTGCTTTAACCCTATGAGTACCAGGAAATCCTGTGCACCTCCCCACCAGCTCCACGCCAGCACCCAAAGAAGCTAAACCCAGCTCAGTTCCGAGCATTGATACATCGTAGCATTAAATGTAGCATCACCCTCCATGACTCTGCAATGAGATAAAATCCCCCTTTCCTTACCTTATCCAAGACTGCCCTCTGATCACACACTCATCCTCTTGTTGCATGGACTGAATCCTTCCCTTGCTGGCTCTGTGTGTGTATTTCAAGTAGGGTTATTTTTTTTAACCCCTTATTTTCTTTTCTTTTTTTTTTTTTTTTTCCTCCCCAAATCTTGTGCCTGGTCCAGAAAGAAGTAGATTCCTTAATGAAGCCAAGTCCCAGAGCTGTGCATCCCCAGGTTAGCAAATCCTCAGCATCAGTTTGGATCTGGAGAGAGAGAGGGAGAGAGGGAGACAGGTTCCTCCTTCACAGCATCAGCAGCAGCAGCAGCATCAGCACCAGAGGCAGTGCTGGGCACACTGCAGGCCACATCTCTCACAGACTATACATCACTACCGCATTCCTCCTAATAGAGCCGCACTGCTAAGGAGCAGCTCCTACTGCACTGAGCAGCCAAAAAAAGACAAGAGGGGGGGTGTTCCTTGGGGAGGGCCTTGGCATCAGGGTAATGCAAGAGCAGCCTGGGTATGGGGTTGGGGGGCAAGTTAATATTGGCCCAAATACCATCAGCAGGGCTTATACTACACACAGAAAAAAAAACTAAATATATATTTTTTTGTTTTTGTTTTTAATCTAAATATTTTTTATAAAATGATACATGGTTTGCAGTATTTACAAATATTGAACGTTTCACATTCATAGCAATGTTATGCACAAAGAGTTGCTACTTTGTTTCTTTTTAGATTGTAAGCTCCTGTGAGAGAGGGCCCCCCTTACCTGTTGTATTGTGATGCGCTACTTGTTTTCCCATTGTACAGCGCTGCGGAATGTGATGGCGCTATATAAAGCAATAAAGAATAAGAATGTGTTCTACAGTAGGTGGCGAGGTCTTTATTAGTTAATATCAACTTTCGACTACACTTGTTGCAGGGCCCCACATTTTATTTTTTCAACATTTTTGTTATTTTCCAAGCTTCAAAAATGCTCTTTTAAGGAGTATATCCAATCATATAAGCAGCATGGACATACAACTTACATTTTATAAGGAACATAAAATGTATATAATTCACTGTATTTACTCCAAATATGTATAACCTCCATTTTTAATGTCATTTTTTACCCCAGGATGGGCCGGCAGCATCGGGAGGAAGTATCTGGACCAATCGCTCACAGAATCTCATACCCTGTTCAAGGTGTCTCTATTATTTTGGGCACTGGGCATTCCAGAATGGAACCTCTGCTGATAGCACCATGATTAAGACCAACAAACATGTAGTTTCCCCGCATATGATTGTGTTCTGTGTAGGGTAAACTAGACACTACCATATATCAACCCAATTTGTCTCCAGCCACCATATCCATTTTAATGCACGTAATGGGGATCTGGTCCTGGAATCCCCCCAAACGCATTTGCCTCTCCCTCCCCCCAACTAAACGCTTCATTCTTCCAATACATTTGTCTCTCGTAGTTTATGGTTCCCCGTTTCCATACAATCCGGCCATTCGGTCACTGTAGAATTGAAGGAGCTACGCATTTTGACTTCTGGAAGCGTGCTAGAATAACAACCACAAAGCGACTATGCTCAATGCCAGTAGTCGGCTGGATTGGTGTAAAGCCACCGCCACTGGGCTCTGGAGCATTGGATGACTGATGCTTGGAGGAACCCAGGAGAACGCTACCTACCGGATGCATAGTGCCTTGCATCTAAATGAAGAATTATGATAAGAGCTCAAGATCCACATATAATCGTACATGCACTAAAGTGCCACCAAAGCTCAGTAATCCATTCTATATAATGTATAGAACTTATATCTCTGATTCCCTGATTGCTGAAATGTTGTGTTAAGTATCGACATGCGTCCTAATGCTTGTTATTACCCATGTGTGCTAACTATGATGTCACCCAAAGGTTACTTACCTAAGGCTACTAAATGAATCAGTCATTAGTACGGAATTATAATTGTGGTACTCACCCCAAGGCTAGTTTTAATGATGTGGGTTACCACGGAGGAGAATACCAAAGAGGTCTATGGGAAAAAAAAAATATCTCATAATTAATGGGAAAATAAATTACAAAACACCTAACGGCAATCCACTGTCCCTTCTAACCGGTAACTTTATAAACCTTTCCTGTACATTGTTATTTATACCAGCTGAGAGTTCAAAGTTGAGAGGGTAGTAGATTTATGGAGCATCCTCCCATCAGAGGTGGCAGAGGGTGATACTGTTAGGGTATGAAAGCATAAAGCTATACCCAATATAAGACGAGACCAGGTCTGAGTCCTTACATCAGGAACGATGGGCAGGTTAGATGGGGCCAAATGGTTCTTAAATAGGGTGGGTGGTCTGTTTATTCTTTATTAAGAGTAACTGCTATCTTGAGCAAAATGCTCAGGGGGGTATAGATAACACGATATACAACGAGCAATTTATTTGCCTCGATCTTGAAAGGATAACCTGGTGGTTAGTCAACCTTACTAACCGTGCATTGTTATTAGGACAATATATTTTTATATAGGTAGAAAGCCCCAATAGGAATTGATGGGTCTCAAGCGTAAAGGCAAGGACCAAATAAAATTTGGAGAAAACAGGGAAATCCGTTATCAGAGTCAATAATAAAAAGGTACGCTGCTAACGTGCCTCCACAATGCCTATAATACCCATTTCACAGCTTCTGCTAGCGTCCCCATAACCCCCATCCGATTCATCTTACTGAACGGATACAATTTGGTTTACTCCATCAGTTGGACCAAACCGGCCTCGCCTTTCTTTTTATGGACCGGTTTAGTGAAGATTTCTTATTTTTGGTTCCTATGCGTGGGATGGCGCAGAAAGCCGAATGCGTAAGTGACATCCGATACTGGTTATTGGATCGTGAGCCCCAGTACCAGCTGTGACAGAGAGCGTTACGGATACAAAAAAGACCATTTAAATGCATTGAGATCTTTGTGTTTGTATCACAACGTGGCGTCATTACATAGAGCAGGGGCAGTTTTAAAGTTGAGAGGATGACTTTGAGACGTAACATAGATGGAGATGTGATGAGAGGCCAGGATAGTAAAAGATGAAGCTGCAGGTCTTGGTGCCACCCTTATGATGTTCTTGACGTTATGTGTGTTGCCCTGGTTTTGTGGCAATAGCGGCTGCCGCTCTCTGGACCCATCAGCCTACACATTGCTCATCCTCATACATGAGTTACCCATCAGCATTAGAAACCCTGGCAGTTCTCATAGTTTTGATGCCACCTCCTCTTTCGACAGGAGGTCCTAGGGGCACCCTGCTCCTTAGACATCAGTGCTATGGTAGGATCTAAATGAGTTGTTCCATCTCCTCTGCGGAATCCAACACCAAATGCGTCATTAGAAGCATCATCCCTAGTACTGCTGAATCCCCAATCCCTTCTCGGAAATATTTATTGAAAAAATGTAGTATTTCGTCTCGTTCACAATTTTGGCCAGGAACACTAAATTGTCATGTGACACAAAACCAGACGCTGATAGGTGGCTGCCATAGAAACCGAAAAAAAAGCTTTTAGCTCTTGTGTGTTGTTTTTATGTCTAGGGAAATAATAATGTAATGATGAAAGAACTACTGAGGTTTATTTGCATATTAGAGAGTGCAATTAATGGATAAGTGGGACAGCATCTTTAAACCTTATCTTTTGGTAACAAAGACTCCCTACAGTTGTTCCTTACAAGATATATGGACCATGAAGACGAGGAGACACTCAAGGGGGATACGGTCTTGTCTATTAACTAACCATCCCCCTTCCTGCTAGGACTGCACAATTAGTAAGGATCTATAGAAAGGGATCTAGCCCACCCTGGTCTCCTTAGAAACAGATAATGATCCATCATCTACTGACACCGAGGGAGCGTACCCACTCCGGTGCCTTCTGATTTTTGGTTTAGGATGCAGGTTAATGAGACCACAGAATGCAGCCGCTCCATTTTTTTTTTGAATGAACTGGCCATCTGGCACACCGGGCAAACGCCACTTAGACAACCCCAGTCCATTCCTGGTCATCAGGGTGATGGTTAGAATTCAAACTTCTGAGTCATGAGTTTGCAAAGAAATACTTCTGAAACCTAAAGAGACAGGGTGTGCTGATGAGGCAGGGGGTCAATTTCACCCCAACTAGGTTAGATTGTTCAATGAGGGCCAACCCGCTGTGGAAAGAGGACACTCAACAAGGCCACGTAAGGTGGCATCGATGTAGAAGAGCGACATAGCCAACGTGGTTGGTTGGTGGGTCGGTTGAGTGAGTGAGTGAGTGAGTGAGTGTTTGGGCACTGAGAGGGCTGCAGGAGATGGGTGAGCAGTAGGGGACGCAATGGGACATTTGGCCCTTACCCTTCCTGGCGAGAGATGCCCTTCTCGTGTAATGGCCTCGTTGTGGATACATTGTGTCCTGTCTGAGACAAGCGGACGGCAATCGTGGAAGCTCGTAAGTAAAGCTGTTAAGAGACTGATATTATAATTCTCGCGCATGGTAAACGCGGCTGGTGAAAAGAGAACAATAATAACCAACTTTTTATGTTATAAACGAAGTAAGATAGCAATATGGCTTATATCTGCGTTCATTTTAACCGCACATTTACACTTACTGAGATAAAGTCACGAAACCCCCACCTCATGAATAAAAAATTTACATATCTGTTTCCCCCCAGTGTCCTGTGATCCACAAGTCAGTCCTAAATTAAAATTATGAGGTTAGGTAGAAAAACGGGATTTCTCTGCATAGTTTGACAAGTGGTCTCATCACCATAGTAACCAATAGTATGCTTCAATGACTATGAAAATTCCACTGGTTGCCGTAGTGACCACTTTCAAACTTTCTACCAAAGTCACTTTTTGTAGTAAGAGGAATAAAAATGTAAGAAAAAAAAGTTTGCTTTACCAAATTTCCATTTTTCCCGCCCTCCATTTCTGTTTTTACTGATTATTTTTTTTTAATGACTTTTGTTGCAAAAAAAATTGAGTGCATCTTTTTATAATATACAAAGTATCAAGTAACAACCACCCCCCATGTTGGGGCTCAAAATGCATTGTTTTCAGTGGGTTTAGGGACCGCCCATTGTCCT
Source organism: Spea bombifrons (assembly GCF_027358695.1). Classification (NCBI taxonomy): domain Eukaryota; kingdom Metazoa; phylum Chordata; class Amphibia; order Anura; family Pelobatidae; genus Spea; species Spea bombifrons. The sequence goes on from NC_071092.1 coordinate 45,651,425, forward strand.
TAAGGGGTTAATTCTATGTGTCCAAAAGGTTAAACAAGTTCCCGGACAGCTCTGGCATTTATATGGTTAACAGCCATGCCAAATTTATTTAGTTAATAAATAAGGAAAATGGAGTATATAGCCGTATCAAGTCTTTGGTGGACGATGAGATTGATTGGGCCAACATAGAAAAAGGATATAGATTCACATAAGCTTTCGGAACCTCAGAGGTCTCTTCTTCATCTGAAAGTCCCAAAAACGTATTTCCAATAAACCTACCTTTTTTTTTTCTCCTGAAAGGATTATTACTCCTGTCAGGACCAATGTTACAGAAGGTACCTGCTAATTAAGGGACATAGACGAGCGAGTATATGAAATCTATAGCCCCACTAAACTGATTGCATGAGCTGCGCCTGGACAAAATGATATAAAGAGACTATCGTGTCGTGGAGGAAACAGGAACATCGAAGCTCATCCATCACTTAAGAAGTATTGATTAATCCGGATACAAGGTCTGGAGCGAGTCAGAGGAACACACAGAACACGCTAAGGGGGTCGGGGAAGAGGAGAATCCCGCATGGTGTTTATTGAATTCGACATCTAGACATTTAGAAGAATGGTCCATGCTTTTGCCTGGTTCTGCTAGAGATGGGGCAAAAGGGGGGTGTTTGAAAATCACTGCCCCACGAGGGTAGTTTAAGTCCCCAGTGGTCTCTGGAAAGAGAGTATTATGATGAAAAGTCCAAAAACTGCACTTATTAATTGCCCTTGGGGGAAAGCTGTCCCAGAAGAGAGACAATTCTTCAAACGAGCTTCGTGATGTCTTCTAATACGAAGTAAACAGAGAAATAATAGAAGAGAATAGAAGAGAAATAATAGAGAAATAATAGTAATAATAATAATAATAATAAAAGAGAAATAATAGTAAAATAAATATAAAATAAATAAAAATAAAGTATATTATTGCTTATTGTTGTGTCTTGTCTACCTTCTCCCCCATCGAACAAATGGAGCGCAGTAGACCACCTGCCCTCGTGCTCCATCAGCTGTTACAAAGTTACTAACACTGCTAACACTAGTCTTGCGCGCTTGGTGACCCTTGTCTCGGATGAGTTGATCAGTTACACGCTTTAAGCGTTGGGTTAAGTCACTAGAGGGGGGTTTTTTGGGTTATTGCTGCTTGGCAGAGATGTCTTGACATCATTCGAGGTCACTATTAGCGCGGGTTTTTGACAGGATCATGCCGGGTTGACTGAAAATGGACGCAACTTAAGCAACCTTCAGCCCTACGGTGAATCTATCCTCAGGAGGATCTCAGACTTTAGTCCATCAGCGGGGAGCCTAGAACTGAAACGCAAGGCAAATTTTATCCGCACAAGGAGACAAAAATAGACAAAAATACTCAGAAATACAATTTTGACTTTGTGGATCTCATCAGCGGAGTGCAGCTGGTATCCCTCTATGCACAGCGAGCAAGGAGCTTCACGTCTGAGCTTAAGATTCCCCTAAAGGAGAAAAGATATTGAAAGGTAACACAGGCCAAGTTGATGATCAGATATTGGCCATTGGATGCAGGAGTCAGCTGATTGCTGTACAGTAGAGCAAACAGACCGGATCTCCCTACCACCAGGGGGTCGCACAATCCCCTGCCCAACCCCCCCCCAGTATGCCACCATCTTTCTCAGGAGGGGTAATTGCCCTGGATCTGCCCATAGAATGCGCATCCAAAGCGTGCATAGTACCGTGTGAAAGCCCATGAATGAACAAGTTATGAGTGTATATGTGTGTCTGTGAGTGTGCGTGTGAAAAGATTGTGTGAATTTATGAGTGTGTTGACGTTGTAAGCATGCCGTTTTTTTGCATATGGGAAAGGGGGATTGTGTACATGCGAATGTTATATACATATGTGACTGTGTACATGCGTATGGTCCTCCCCAAGCCATTCTAGAACGGTTATATGAAAGTGCGAGCATGCACGATTTTGTGATTTTTGTGTGCGTTTCTACAAATTTACTCTACTCTGCTACTAAATTCCACGCGTAATTAAAATTCATGACTCTTGATGTGTAGCTGACATATGAAGCCATTGACCCGGGCATACCATGCTTGATTGAGTAATAAACCATGAAAAAACAACTAGATAATCTGGGGGGAAAAACTGAATCCCATTGATTGGTTACCGTGGGGGTATTTGTCAACGGAACAAGGATGAAAAGAGAAGGCAATCATTAATGATAGGATTATTCCTCCCCTGTCCTCGTTGGGGAGACATTTAGGAATTGATTAACAGCGTTGTGGAATCAGCACGGATTAAAGACACAAATTTATTAGGAATCGGATATTTTTTATTACCCAGGTTTCTAACCCAATGGACTCTGACATCCAGTTCACTCCAATGCCCTGTGTTGCCATGGAGAAATCATTGCTGGTGGGCTTCAGCTAAAATAGAATGTGTGACCTTTCTTTTAGAATTCCACGTGAACCAGAAAATCCAAAGATTTGGCTCGTTTTCATCTTCAAACCGTTACCTGGCATCAGTACGCGGCGCTGTGTGAGTCCGTGGATGCAATCAGTCTGGTATCTCACCTGTTACCGGCATCTTCTGCCAAATGTTGGGTTGTCACGGTAGGCGTCTGGAACGCTAATACCCAGGAATGGTGTAGAATTACTGGCTCATTTTAGCAATACTGCAAAACAAGCAATGAAAGAAAAAAGCACTATGAAAGTGTTACTGCGACCGAGCCATTCTATCAAGTCAAGTTCTATAACCTGGGATACGACAGATATTCCAATAAAAGAAATGCCTGGTTGAATATAAAGAGGAACCACTCGGCCAAGAATAGACAGTGACGTAACAGCTTGCTCTACGGCACGGCCATGTTCAGGAGCATCAACAAAACTAGGCTACATACCCAGACAATGCCACGGAAAAAAAAGAAAAGTAGGGGGAAAAGTGTCCAACGTCTCCTTTAAAGGCCAGGGTAGAACCAGATGCCCATCTTCTTTTCTCCGGGGGAGCATTCCCTGAGGGTATATATATGACTACCCCGGCAAAAAAGCCAGCGGGAGGACAGGATTTCCACAAGGGGAAGGACCATTCAAAACAAGGAATAAAGGGAAAGATTACCTAAATCTGCCCTCACCAGAGAAATCAGGAGCTTTGGGGAACCTGATTGCACCACAGCCTTCTGGGTGAAAAGATCTGGGGAAATCAGACACTCTAACCACCTAGCCCCAAAAAGCCAGAAGATGCAAACCACACACAGGCTTGGGTCATAGGCAATCACAGGGACTCCAGCTAACTCAGCCTCAAGATAAACACCCTAAGCTTTTTCTCATCTATAGATGCTTATTTAACACAACCCTGCTTAGAATAAGCCAGAAGAACATTATAAACACCACCCAGGAGGATGAGAGCAAGGAACTCCATGTCTGGACTCACATTTACACTTGGGGTGACCACCAAGAGATCCAACAAGAAATTGCATACAAAGAGGAATGAGAACAAATATGTAAATAGAGATTTTCCTCAGTAATGACATAAATGACTTGAGATGCTCTTCAGCAGGGACAATCTATTCAGCTGCTGTCCATTCCTGGTTGAATTGTTCTTTTATTTCTTTTTGTGGTGTTTATTTCTTTGGGGGGGGTCTCTTGGGGGTCACCCCAAGTGTAAAGGCAACTTCAGACATGAACCTCCTTATCACTGGTAGACAGAGGTTTTAAGTGTAGTGCTTGTGTAAATGGTTTATTTTATTTTATTTTATTTTATTTATTTATTTATTTGTTTGTTTGTTTTATTTTATTGAGTAGGAAGGTTCTCAGGGGTTGCACAGTCTGCAGCTGGTTTGTCCATACTCCTTCTGGATTTAATGATATCTCCCAATTGGTGGTGTCCTCAATTCTATATAACAGCCAAAATCCCTTCTTGAATACAGGTGACTTTACTCAGAAAATCTTTGCCGCCTGAGAAGTCATGGCGGTAAAGGGCCATTAGTAGAACCATTTGGTTGCCGCTATTAGAATGTTTGTGATGGTTTATTAAAGGGTCTAAGAGACAGCTCGTTTAGAAACTTCCCAGATAGGTGCACATGTCACCGTCTTTATATTCCTACGTTAAATAACTACCATGGAGCACAAACTGCACAGCTGGGTATACAACAAATAAAGAACATATATAAACAAGACAAGACTTTCATTACATCAATCCGCATATCTCTGACATGCGTCTCAAAGGGACGCCATTAAATTGAAAATATAATAAGATGCATCTTGAAGAGCTAGGAAATCAATTGCCAAACGCAGGGATTGCCAAGAAACGAGAGAGAAACAAATGCATGCGCGCAAGAAAATAAATGAGACGATATTTATATACATGCATGCAATGCACATGGCTCAAATTAATGGCAACGCTGAAAATATATCACCCTCTAGCAAAGGTACAAATGCAATATGTACAAAAGTATAAGAGACACAAAGCAATAAATTAAATGGATATTATGGGGATTTTTAAAAAAAGACAGCGCATTCATTCTAAAATACATTTGTAAAAATAAAACAGGGCAACTGGGGCAAATAACAAAAATATAAAGGAGGTTGGAGAGATCAGAGGCGACGGATGCTTTTATAAGCAAAAAAAGACAATGTGCGCAAATTGCACATGGGTTTGGATCATGATCATGACCTAGCAACCTGATGGCCAGAAGACCAAGCGTTCTCTCTTCCATGGGTAGTCACTTTATTTCATATGAAAGATTTCAGGCTGAACTAAATCAGCAGAGCATCATCAACACCATTCTAGGCACGAGTGAGGAAGAACGTTCATGTATTGACTCGTCTTTACACTTTGGGTGAACCCCAAGAGATCCAACAAAATGTAGATTGTCCTCTGTAACGACTAATGCAGTGACTTGAGATGCTCTTCGGCAGGGACGATCCATTAGGCTGCTGTCCATTCCTGGTAGAATTGTTCTCATACCTCTCTTTGTTGTGTTTCTCTCTTTGGAGGGATCTCTCGGTGGTCAACCCAAGTGGAAAAGCAAGTCCAGGAAGATACTGATAACGCTTGCTGGGTAGGGATATATTTTTAGTGTTGCTATTAAACATTCAAAGTTTTTAAGTAACAGAATTTGGCAAAATGTGTTATTGTTACCAGATACAAGTTGATACAATTTCTGACATAGAGGTAATTCATGTATATTCGTTCTTTTAGGAGTAAGTTTGTTCCACCTCGGATTTAAGATTTTAAGAAAATAAATGAACTTTTGAAATATATTTAACGTACATATAGGTCATTCCAGCACCCCAAAAATTATATTTATAAACTTGTTAGGAGTGTGCGTTTTGTATATTTTGTCCCTAAACAGCTTCTTTTTAGATATTTGTCCCCAGTCTGCCTGTGTCACCTTAGCCCCCAAACAGCTTACCTGGGCCATCTAAGCCATCAAGCAGCTTCCCTGTGCCTCTCTCCCTCCGGCAGACTGATCCAGCATGCAGGAAATGGATGTGATGTCACTTCCTGCATGCTGGACCACATAGCGTGCAGATGACCACTAGACTGTTGGTGTTACGAGCAGCTAGCGACTTTTAGCAGGATGGTCGCAAGGGTCGCCCAGACCCTCTAGAACATGATTGCTACACTTCTGCAACGGGGCTATACATTGCAGGAAGATCATATAGCAATGTAGTACCACTGTTTAGCCAATATAGGGTTAAATTGGACTCAGAGAAGTTGGGGTATTTAGTGGTGGGATAACAAATGTATGGCGTGACGGAATTTCCAACATTTTTAACTGGCTGGAGTGTGCCTTTAATGAAACCCTGCATAGGCTAGAGACATAATAGAGAGTCAAATCGATTAAAAAAAATAGAAATACTGGCATTATGTGTTTTTTAGTTCAGAATAATTTATTTCTAGACCCTGTCTGTATGGGGGGGGGGGAGCAATACGAACAAAGGGCTGGTGACTTTATACCTAAAGGAGATTTCTGCTACCCAAAGCTAAAAGGCGAGATGTGAAGTCGCTGGCGTCCCTGGCGCTGAAATCATTCTGTAATTAGTTGTGTGTGAAGGAGACTGTGTCGCTTAGTGGACTGGAACAAGCGTACGGGGAATCCAGCCGGAGACCCCGCTGACTACCATTCTCCATGAGACAATGGGATTACTGCATAAAATGAGCTGGATGCCTGAGCCCCCCCCCCCCGTTCCAAGTCAAAGGCGTCAAATCTCGGTTTTCAATTTCAACTTTATTTGTTAAAAAGTTATCATAGAATTTCTTCGAGGTGTTTCTTTTTTCAGTAGAGTCTCTGGTTAGATGTAATCCCCAAATTCATGCACTTGAGAGTAGCATATATAGCGTATGTATCTGCTGGGTATGCGCCTGCATTGTTGTTTCTACATATTGGGTATTTCAGCAACACATCCAAAATCTAAAACAATAAGTATGTCTATGCTTGTTAAGTCTAAATGTCTACAGAGGAGATGTCAGGTATAGATCCCATTAACATCATCCAAGGAGAGCAGGAGACTTCCTACGGTACCAAGAATGGTAGGATCAACAAGCTAGCATGCAGTGTGAGTGAAGCACTGCCGACTGCCGGACAAACACCGTCCGAGTGATTGAATTGTTGCCAAATTAATTTCTGACTGCCTTGCCCTCAAACATTCACCTCATGGACTGCGTGACCCTAAGGAGATTGGATATTTGGCTTTCTGTGCAATAGAAATAAAACCAAGGCAGGAATTTAACAGAGGGTGCGTACACTAGGGCTAGTAGAACACAATAATAAAAAAAAAAAAGCCTAGCATTGAGAATGGAGCTTCTTAAACCACGTATAAAACACCAAAACTGCATTTAATGTAACACATATTAGTGTTTCTAGTTCTAGGACCAGCACCTTTAGACCAGCCACAAGGACCTCTAATGGGTTGCAACTGTTACCAACGTTCAGGCCCGGACTGGCCATCGGGCACACCGGGCATTTGCCCGGTGGGCCGGGCCACGGCAGGGCCGCATTGACTTAGGGGCTGATGGAGCTGCAGCTCCAGGCCCCTACCCTACCAACTGCGACCGGGTCCGCCACTCTAAGGGGCCGGGAAGTCCCCACCAAGGCCGGCCTTACGGGTCTGCGGCCGCACAGGGTTTAAATTAAAACATCGGGTTTTTTTTTTACTTTATTTAACATGGAGGATGTTAAATAAAGTTGGAAAAAAAAAAAACCCGATGTTTTAATTTAAACCCTGTGCGGCCGCAGACCCCTAAGGACGGCCCTGGTGGGGGCTTCCCGGCCCCTTAGGGCAGGGCCGACCTTTGGGGTGTGCGACCGCACAGGGCGCCACACTCCAGGGGGCGGCCGCCACACTCCAGGGGGCGGCCGCTCATCAGGGGGTGCCAACTTGCGGCACCCGGCACCCCTCCAGAGACGGACAGTAATGTCCGCCGCTGGAGGAGCAGGCTCGCAAGGGAGCGGTATCGGAGGTCTTTAACAGACCTCCGGTTCCCTTGAGTGATTTTAAGCCGGGTTCAACCCGGCTTAAAATCACTCAAGGGAGCCGGAGGTCTGTTAAAGACCTCCGATACCGCTCCCTTGTGATCCGCGCGGCAACAGCTGTTGTGCGCCGGGGTTTGTTTTCAGATCCCGGCGCACAACACTGAAGCCGCGCCCACCGCTGTCCGTGCCCTCTGACCCGGAAGAAGACAGAGAAGACAGAAGAACTGAAGAAGAGGAAAAGAAGCTGAAAGAAGAAAGGAAAGGTAGGAAAGCATTAAGTGAGAGTGGATTGGTATGTGTGTGGATCAGTATATATGTGTGGATCGGTATATATGTGTGGATTGGTATATGTGTGTGGATTGGTATGTGTGTGTGTGGTTTGGTATATATGTGTGGATTGGTATATATTTGTGGATTGGTATATATGTGTGTATTAGTATATGTGTGTGGATTGGTGTGTATGTGTGGATTGGTATATATGTGTGGATTGGTATATATGTGTGGATTGGTATATATGTGTGGATTGGTATATATGTGTGGATTGGTATATGTGTGTGGATTGGTGTGTATGTGTGTGGATTGGTGTATGTGTGGATTGGTATGTGTGTGGATTGGTATATATGTGTGGATTGGTATATATGTGTGGATTGGTATATATGTGTGGATTGGTATATGTGTGTGGATTGGTATATGTGTGTGGATTGGTATATATGTGTGGATTGGTATATGTGTGTGGATTGGTGTGTATGTGTGTGGATTGGTGTGTATGTGTGTGGATTGGTGTATGTGTGGATTGGTATGTGTGTGGATTGGTATATATGTGTGGATTGGTGTATATGTATGGATTGGTATATGTGTGTGGATTGGTATATGTGTGTGGATTGGTATATGTGTGTGGATTGGTGTGTATGTTTGGATTGGTATATGTGTGTGGATTGGTATATGTGTGTGGATTGGTATATGTGTGCATTGGTAAGTGCGTGAGAGTGATGGGTGTTATGCTGTACCATTTCCAATGTCTTTTTCATGATCTAATTATGCTCTAAAAGTACATCATAACTCCCATCACTCTATACTGTTCCATACAGTGGCAGAGCTAGGAGGCAGAGGCATTGCACCCCCACCACAGGACTCCTGAAAGGTAAGTGAACTTCAAAGAGGGAGAGGGTAGATAGTTAGGAGGGGGTAGTTGCGGCGGGCTTAAGGGGCTCTGCGTTAATGCGGCCATATAGGACCAGTCAGTCCGGTCCTGACTGGGCCTATTTTAAGGTGGGGGCCTGGAGCTGCAGCTCCATCAGCCCCTAAGTCAATCCTGCCCTGCCGCGGGCCCGGTCGCAGTTGCTGCTTGCTCCGGCAACAAGGTAAGTAGGGTGAGGGAGGGGGGTGCAGTGAGAAGGGGCAGAGGGGGGTTAGATAGTGAGAAAGGGGGAGAGGGGATAGATAGAGGCGGTACATATTGAGAAGTGGGGAAGGGGGTTACATAGTGAGAAGGGGCAGATAAGATGAAAAGAGGGGGTAGTGTGAATGCGTATGAGAATGAATGAATAAATGTGTGGATGAATTGTGTGAATGCAGATGACAATTAATGAATTCATGTGAGGATGAATTGCTTGATTTGTGAGACTGCATTAATGAATGTGTTAATGATTTGTCTGAATGATTAAATGCAAAGATGGTACGGGTGGGCTTTAACAATAAATAAATAAATAAATAAATAAATATGGGCTGCTCAGGCTTAAATGCCCGGGCCTATTTTTTGTCCCAGTCCGGGCCTGCCAACGTTCCATCTGAAGAAGACTTCTCAGAAGATTCCGAGCGCTCTTCTTTCTTACCTTGTACCTTTTTGGCAGGAATCACAACTGAAGAGCGGTGGCAAAGAAAACCCAACGTAATGATCTAAAGATGGTAGTTATACACAAAAAGGCTACCATTACAACAAGGTCACAACATTTCGTACTGAAGGTCCACAGCCCCTTTTAGACCATGGTACCAAACTAATGACTGGTTAGTCACTCTTCCCAATGCCTCAGATGCAAACAACTATTCTGTGGTCCTTTGTGTGGTTTTGGATAACACAAATATATAATAATTGATCAAATGGGAACTGTCACGCGTGGTAGAAACCCATAATTGAATCAAGCGCTGAAAACCATCTGTCACTCGTATTATTGTCTTTATTTAATCTTCTGTTTTCCATACCATTCATATTTCTATTTCCTAGCTCTGAGAACCACCAAAAGGCATTCAAATATCCTTGAATTTCCCATGATACCGCAGTGAAAACTCCATTGGAACCTTTCCGTTAACTCAAGCAGGAAGAAAGCCCTGAAGCTATAAGCGCAAGGGCAGCACGCCTAGGGATCTGAACGACCTGTAGCTAGGCTATTCAGATTACCTGATATCATTCCATATAAGTAGCAGTAACAACCTATAGAAAAGGAAAGCATAGGGTTAAGAAATGAAGAACGAGAGCAGGGTTCTAACAACCACCAACATTCAGGCTCCAGCTACCCAGAGCCCTTCCTTATTTGAATAATGTTGTCCCTTGTTGATGATAGGAATTCATTGAATGTATTTGATAGTTAAATAAATTGAGGTTTATCCAGGGTTTGGCTTTGATTGACTTTTGAATCATAAAGACATTTCTTATCCTTACCTATTTGTCCATGAGAGGTTATGGCTCAGAAAAGAGGGGGGGGGGCAGCTGCTTTCATCCAGGTCAATCTGAAATCATTTTTTGGACTAATTGAATTTCACTGAACTGGTGTTTTTTTCCAAATCTGTCTAACTATGTAACATTTTATATTTTATGTCATGGCAGTGGTAGGACCTCACCAGAAAATGGGAAGAAGATCATTTTATCAGGTGGAGAAAGGAGACTGTCAACTATTTCTACATGGTGGATTGATTGAGAGAAATGCTACTACTGCCCAATACTCGATCACGGTACATACTGCCCTCTCTTCAGGACAACGGACACCTAGTATGGATGGATGGGCTTCTAGAGATTGTGACAGTCCAGGCTTATGGTTTGGAGTTTGGTGTTGTGTCCTCTCATGGCGTTGTGTCCTAATACTCGGTGGTGGATGGGAGGGCTTGGTGCTGCCCTCACATGGTGCTACGAGCAGCGAAAACATTTCTTGGAGAACGTCAGTGTGTAGTAGTGTTTCTTTCATAGAAATTCATTTTGCTATACGTTGCGTGCTGGCCAGGTCCTCTTATTTTATGTACTGTGGATAAACGCTTTATGGCCTTTAGGTGAAGGGAAGTTGAGGATTCCATTAGTCAAGTCCTAAGCAACCTACCGGACTCTAGCGCCAAGGCTTGGCCTTGGTGTAGAGATTATTTGGCACCCTGAATTTAGCGTGTCATTGCCACAGTCGTTGCCTGGGGCTTCTTGAAAAATATGTAGATGCCAACATTATAGGAAATAAAAATACTTTCAGATGGTAATAGCAAATAATATATATAAATATATCTTGTACGATCCACATTGTGGTCAATATTAGAAGAAGTTCCAGAATGTATCGCAAAACCATGTAAGTCAGATATTCTTAAAAGCAACTCAACTAAATTGGCTTATCTCAAGTCCCTGTGTGTGTAGTTAAGAGACAGGGTGATACATGTTTGTATCTGAGGTTATTGAAGGGTCTGGAGAAGAGATTGATTATCTCCAGAGATCACATACTTGTGTATACAGTAGATTAAGTCATTAGAGACTCTTAAACCAGAAGAGAAGCTACAAACTATAACTTTTAAGGCTTGGGGAAACAGAAATGCCCATCAGCAACACTGGATACATTTTCTGTGGATTAGGTTGATATTTTTCCATCTCTGGCCAGACGTATTACAAGTGGTAAACCATAGACTTCCAGTAGCACCCATGAGTAGCTCTCCAGATACTGTATTTCTGTGATATTCAGGCCAGCATGGACAATTTGGGCACATAGACATCATAGCAAGAAAAACTTAGCGAAGAGGCCCACGAAAGCCGAAATGCGACCCTATATCCTTTTTTTCTCTGAAAAAGGGAATTTTTCTCACATTTGGACGTGTGGACGGCACCTATGAATGGGACGAGTCTCATATTCGGATGATTTCCACTCTGATGATTATATAAGTTGTAGATTCCCCAAAGCAGGAGAGCCAACAGTCAGCTAGCATCCCAGTTATTCAAGCTTTAAAGATGGCAGCCATATTGTCTTACAATGCTCAGTCAGCACTCCATATGTATGATGTATGAATTATTTATTCTTTCAATTTAAATGTTTATTTACTTGGCTTTTGTTGCCTCTTCCAAAGCTATAGCGTTAATGGAGAACATACAGTGACGCATTCTGGTCTACACCGACTAGGCCAAGGCCTGGGATACGGCAACCCCTCTGCCTCCGCTCAGTATGTGATTTCAAGGCAGGTCTCTGATCTCCTCAATCAGCCCATTTACACTATGGATGACTATGCTGAGTTGGACCACAGGGATATGATGTCATATCCATACCTGGGACCATCCAAGCTCCAGTGTTGAGCGCGGGGCTAGGCCCAAATGCATACAAATTGTAAGTAGTAGGAGGGAAAATTGGCGGTGAGCAGTTCGTGCCTCAACACTTCTCCTGAGACCCAGAGATTTTCTGAAGTGACCAGGAGACCTGGAGGTCTTCTCGCAATGGGAATGGTGGCCATGTTGGGGTGGCTGGGGACGATTGTTGGGTCAGGCTTAGGCAGTAGCCCTCATAAACACCTAACTAAGAACACAGAATGTATTGCGCATGCTTATAGTGTATTTACTGCAGTTTTACTGCATTTGTACTTCACTGTACTGCAGTTTTACTGCACATTTCCCGCACTTTTTTTATATTGCAAACCTACAGTTGTGCTTCAATGTACTGCAACTTTATTGCATTTGTACTTCCGTACAAAAATAACTGCAGTAACACTGCAGTACAGTGTTGTACAAATGCAGTAAAACTGCAGTAAAAGTGCAGTATTGCAGTTTTTTCATGTCCAAAAAACTGCAGTATTACTTCAGAAAAACTGCAGTAATTTTTTCGTAAGGGTTCCAAGCATGGGTGGATCTGGGGGGGGGGCAATAGGGCCATGGGGCAATGACCCCCCGATCCCCACTGAAGAAGACAGCAGTATGCTAAAGGAGTAGGTATAATTGGTGTATGTTAGTGTTAGTATGTGTGTATATGTGCGTGCGTGCGTGCGTGCGTGCGTGCGTGCGTGCGTGCGTGCGTGCGTGCGTGCGTGCGTGCGTGCGTGCGTGCGTGCGTGCGTGCGTGCGTGCGTGCGTGCGTGCGTGCATGTACGCGTGCGTCTGGGTATGTTAGCATAAGAATGCTCAATATTTTGAAGACTCCTTTTAATCCGATACAAGTGATAAAAGATTGGTAAGAGCTCCCATTGAACTGACATGGTCCTAGTGTATGCGTTTAAAGGAGAGGTGCCCCGTATTTATATAAAGGGAATATTGGCAACATCTACGTTAATAAATACATTATCCTCTAGATTGTTAACTCGGTTGAGCAGGGCCCTCCTCACCTGTTGTCTCTGTAAGTCAATTTGTTCTGTTACATACTACTTGTTATGCGCTGTCTACCCATTGTACAGCGCTATGGAATTTGATGGCGCTATATAAAACAATAAAGAATAATAATAATTATCCTCATATGTGCAGTCCTGCCCGTTTCACAGGTGCTATCAAGAAGGACTCTTTATGAGACTCATTTTTATGCCATTTCCATAATTAAACCTAAAAATAGAAACACTTCCTCGTCCTTCCACGTGCTGACAATTCTTCCATGTAATCATTGCCAATTCTTGCTGACATTTCCTCAGTGAACGAGAGTTTATTTTTACCCATCTTAGTGATCGGAGGTTCTTCTACGCCTGGAAACGTGTAGCTGACATTGCACGGCGGGTTCCGTAGACCCGGTCTGAAAAGTTTTGTTCTTTTTGCTTGTTTGTTTGTCTCTGTGGTGCTGTTAAAGCCCGTAGCCAGGTATTAGACCTCAAGCTACTGCAAATTGCATATGTCATGCCACGAAATGGGAAGCAGACTTTATCGGGAAAATGTATACTACTGAGACTCCATTTTAGAGGTTTTGTGAGGTTAACTTTCCTGAAAAATACATTAAACAACCGTAGTTCTCACAAAATCTTAGGGTAATATTTCCAACATCACTTTTAATACTGTGGCTTCACAACATAATAGGATGAGTTGGTTCTTCAGTTGTTTCCAAGTATTCTTCTGTCCTGGATCAATACTGCGTGGCCCCAACTGGCCATTTGGCTGGCCATACTGGATTTAACCAGGCATTTCATGGACCTTGAAGGTTTGTATTCAGGTGGTCAAGGGTGTGAAAACTGGTGTGGTTTTATAATTTAGAGAGAAAGGAGGAAGAAAAAATAAATAAAGATAAGTGAGAAGAGAGAGAAGGAAAAAGAGAAAAGAATAGATAAAAAGAGAAAGGAGAGGAGATGAGCAGAAGAGATGGACAAGAAAAAACAGGGAAATGGAAGAGAGGCAAGAAAGAAAAGAGGAAAGGATTTAAGGAAAAAGAAGAGAAAATGAGAGGAGAGGGATGAGATAAAAGGGGAAAGAAGAGAAGAGAGAAAGTCAGAATAGATAAAACTAAGAGGAGAGGAAGAGAAAAACACTTTAACACAGACACTCATACTAACACACACAGGTGCTAACATATAAACACAGGCACGCACACAAACACAGACAGTCTAACATACAGTCATGCGCACACCCAGATGCGCACACACATACCCAGGTACATACCTTGCTTTCTCTGCATGAAGCCTCAGATTGTCTTTGATACAGCTCTCACACCATACAGTGTAGTGATGATACACGATCTAGTATCTCTAGATCAAGGAACTATACAGAGATTTTCCTATGAAACATTGTCAGACATTAACCCTCACACCCCAAGACACACACAGGAACACTGACATTCACACACCTAACACATAGACATTGACACTCACACCCCCAGGCACTGAAACGCCCTTGAACACTGACACTCACACACAGACACCCCAGGACACTAACACACAACCTGACATGCACACTCAGAGACACACACTGAGACACTGACGCACACCCAGACACACACCTCACTTCCCCTGCATTGAACCTCAGACCTTCTTCAATGCAGCTCGCACAGCTTAAGATGCCGTGTTACAACCAAATTTGCCTCTTCTTCTATTTTTAAACCTACACCAGGCCAACGGTTTCCAGAACATAAAGTCAGGACTTACCTCTTTATACCGGGATTGCCACAATTAAACAGGGGCAGATAACAACCCTATGCTGGAGCGACATATCAGGTGCTGCAGCGCTGCTAGTGGCTGGATGTGCCCAACGGTACGCTACGTAAGCATGAAAATCTATCATGTAGGCAGGCAAACGCAGCCTTAAAGTGCCAGGGTGGCCCCATCATCTCCATTTGGCCCTGTAATCACCCATAGGCATCCAACTACATGGTGGTAAGGGGTCCACATCTTACCCTGGAAAGTGTGTTTTTGTGGGTGAATTTGTAGGACGTAGCAGAAATAGCCAATAGAATGGAAATGCTTAAATACCATATTATACAGCACCATATTAACGATCAGGTTTTGGCAATATTTCATATTAAACAGGCATAGGTCATAACTAACGTTCATCCTTTCATTGAGAATTACAATGTTGTTGAGATGTGCAAGGAGCAATAAAATAACTCATGAAGGTAATAAAGATTCACGGGGCAGCCTTCCTAAACGCTTCACATCTCTCAACACAAGTGATAAAGTCATAGATAAAGAGGAATAAACGCGGCATTGCTTGGCAATCAATAGGATTTAGTGTTATGCGAGCGAATACAACAGGGTCCCTCAATCTCGGCGTGTTCCAGTTCGCCTTACGTTGACAACTCAAGACAGGAGAGTCAACCTGCAGACCACGAGAATGAAGTCAGGTCACCACTAATAAGCAAAAAGTGCTGATTTTAGAACTTTCGCCAGATACATATGCCAGGGGTGATGGATTCTTAGTACGTACAGCCTAGTTAATATCAGGGGAAACCTGGCATGATATGAAATACATATTAGAACATAGGGTGCATGGTGAGTATAAGCCTATTTAATGCTTTGTAACACAAAACCAAAATTTTGTGACTCGTACCTTTTTTTTTTTTTTTTTTTTTTTTTTTTTTAGAACATTTTAGAAAAGTTTCAAAAGTTAATTTGCCCCCTTGGTGCTATTTCTTCTCTTACCCAATCCACTCTTGTTCTTATCCTTAAAATCTTTAATCTCTCCTTCTCCAATGGGTCCTTCTCGTCCTCCATAAAGTGGTAAAGAAAACTTTGTTGCATTACATGTAATATAATTATTTTCATGTCATATATTGAGATAATCATACCCCACTCCGGAAATCCATTCAAACGTTGCCCCTGTAACCAGTATAACCGTATAAAATAAGATAGGACTCGCCAAAATTGACAAAAAACAATATATGGCGTATAGTGTGACGGAATCCCCCAAATTTATGCCTCAGAAGGGTGTTTTTTGAACGGTATTCTCTGGGTACGCGCTGATTTCTTGCTCTGTTTAAGGTCAAATAGCGCTACTGGGATCCGGAGGCATAAGGTTACAACTCGCCCTTCGTATTGATTGATTAAACGAGCCCGAGGGACCGATCCGTTAGATACCGGATAAAGTCTTCATTTAGTCCGATCAAACGCAGCTTTTATCTTTTTTGTTGAGAAACAAAGTCGAGGTACATCCCATCTGCCATTTTCTCTAAACCTCCGGAAAAGATTAAAACCGCTAAGCTGCAAATACCTTCTTCTGAAAGAACGTCGTTGAAAATTCTGAGGGTTTTTTTTTCCAAGTTTAAGGAAACTGCTTCCAAAATGAAATTTCTCATTTTTGAAAATGAAATGAAATAAAAACTACAAATCCAATGCCACAAACAGGCCAGGATTTAGGTAAATCCTTGCTTTGAACAGAAGTGGTTCTGGCCCTTGAGGCCTGGAGTTTGACATCCCTGATATAAATCAATAAAAATACTAAACAATATATATTGCTACTGATTGGTCACAAAGTCCAAGTAATGTAGCATACTAAAGGCCCCTGTTCTAGAAAAAAATCCGTATTCAGGGCCCGTTGCCATGATTCCATAAAGAAATTGAAAGCATGCCATCTGGCTGCATGAAATAATATATAAGATATTAGGAAGAGCTTGCTTCTGCTGAGGAGGGTTTTTTTTCTTCTTGTATTTTCTATAAATCATCTGTAGCCTTCAGATAACAATTTCAGAGTCTTTAAACGCCTTTACTTCTGTGTTACGATACAGTGGATTTCTCATACTCCTTGTTAAGACTTTAAGTTGAAAAATAATAAAAGAAATATAAAAATCAAATAAAAAAAAAAAAAAAAAAAAAACCCCATTCCTAACCATAGATCCTTGGTAGCCCAGAGACTTGTGACCACTCAGTAATAATTCTAGAGCTCTGAAAATGTACCATTATATAAGTTATGGTGAGTAAAGGTGATAGAAAACCCTTCCACTAAAACTAAGAGGGTAGTAGAACTATTATTACACACTCATCTACAGACACCAGACAGGCCAGAAGGCTTCTTTTTTCCCTCAGAAATCTCATGGTGCTGCCACAACCACAAGGGATTCTGGGTAGGCACATGCAAATAAGGTCAACAATGATCACCTTTTGCCTCTATATCTACTTTATCCATGGATCCCTTGAAAGTAATCGCCTGCTGTACAGGGCGGCCTTTAGACAAAACTCGGGAAGAGGTGCAGCAGTCAGATTACCGTTCATGGACAGCTGAAAATGTAGCAAATCTCATAAAATGTATCATTGTGAGCGAGTCATGTTTGTCTTCCATGAAGCCTAAATCCTTCTTATTTAAGAAACCAAAATAGTTTGCTACCAATCTCATACTACCGTAAAATAAATGAGAAGTAGAACGGATGTCAGCTGTTTTACCATTCCTAATTGTCACATTAACATGAGAGGGGTCTCCTCAGCTCTGGGGAAGGACAGCATTTTTGTAAAAAAAATTTATTATTATAAACGATAAGCCCAGAAAATCAGTAATGTTCAGGTAGCGATACAAAATTGTTAGTTAGTTTCCGCCGTGGCCTTATCACTTTGGATCATCGACGCTTGTCTTCAAAAGATGACAAGGAAAGAACGAGACATCTCAGGCTTCAAGGAGAGGAAAACAAAACTTGATTATTGTTACCCGTTTTTCTGTATTGTAGAAGCAGCGAGACAATGATGACGGGGAACTGGAATGGCGTAACGGATGAGCATGCGGTGATGGCAGCCAGCGGCCCACTGGGCATTTGCCTGATGTGTCAGATGGCCAGTCTGGGGCTGGTGAGTGGTTTGCAGGATAAAAAAGATCAGACAAGACTTTAAGTGTCAGAGGTTTAAATATAATGTAAGGAAAGGTTACTTTACTGAGAAGATGGTAGATAAGTGGTACAGCCTCCCAGCAGGAGTGGTAGAGGGTAATTAAACATGCATGGGATAGGCATACGGCTCCTGAATCTAAGACGAGACCAACGACTGATTAAGGTTTGAATCTTTATAGCCATTAAATTCTTTATTTCTATGTTTAGATTTGGTTCTGGAAAAAAAAAATCAGAATCTAGAAAACAAAACACATTATTATTTACAAGAACGGTAATCCTCTTTTCTTATCTTAAAGCTCCGGGGGATTCTGTGACATTTTTTAGCAATGGAAAATATCCGGATTCTCGAAATCTCCAAAAGCTTTAATTACCATCCCTTGACCTCTCCCCTCCCTTTTAATAAAATGTTTTATTGCATTTTCTGTAAACTTCAGGCAAAAAAAAAAGTGAAAAAAAATGATCAAAAAGACATTTCGGAGTCAAAATAATAAAGCAGTACAAGACCTTTCAAATAAATCCGAAGAGGAAAATAGACACAAAATAAGGAAAATCTTAGAGGTGGAAAAACATGTTAAATATATTAAATATAATATCCCTAGGGGGCTATCATGGCGGCAAAATACATTTCACCTTCTCTGCTGACTTTAACAGCATAAGAGTCTGAACAATTACCTTGGAAACTGACTGATCATCCAACATAAAATCTGAGAAACGGTCAATCGCTTTATTTCAGTATTACCCCCAAAATAGCTCAAAGTTGAAGACAAGCTTGGAATAACTGCCCCCCCCAAAAAAATGGGGTACATCAATAAATGCTTACATCCTGAATTTTATGGGGTGGTGGGAATTGCTTAATGGAAGCCAAACCCTGTCTATGATCATCCCATGTTCACCATGAAAGAGGGTGAGCTGTGGGTTAGTATCTCCAGACTCTTGGCAGAGGAGTCATGCCCACTCCACTCATCTCTTTTCTCTTCTTGCCACACTACACTCTCTCACACTCTCACTCTTGTTCACTCTCACACTCTCTAAATGTTTCCCTACCTTCTCTGCCGACCACTTCCGCATCTTCATCTTCTTCGGGTTCTTCATCTTCTATCTTCTCCCTTCTCTATCTTCAGTCTCCAATTCTTCATCTTTTTCCTTCGTCCGCATCTCCGCATTACCCGGCAGCAACTTTCCCCAAAACGGCTTCGCTGCCTTGATTCGCCCCCCAATCCTCCAATCAGGGAAGAGGACGTCACTGAAAGCGCCGTTCTATTGCCTTCAGTTCACATGAGGGGAAAATGACGGCGCTTGCGGCCTCAGCAATACTGCATGTGATACAAATTATTTATTACGTCTATAAAACAAGTTTATTTCTGATGACTCTTCCTTTATTGTTGCATCAAATTTATTCCACTAACTACAGCGCTTGCTCGCTGCTCTGTCTATAACTTATTTAAAAATAAGTCCTGAGTATTTGGGGTTTTTTACTTCTTTGGACATCTTCTCCAGCATAATAAATAGGAAATTATATAGATCATATTAAATTAACCTATAATTTTAGTTCTTTGTTCTTTTTCTTTTTTTTTTAGAACCAAATTAAATATTCAACGCGTGTAAAAACGCATCCAGAGAGGCCAATACATTGAATTAACAATCATACTGAATCGGAGAGAGTAAATTACATCAAACCAGTGGGTTCTACCGAACGCGCATGAATCGAGACGACAGTTCCGTTGTCAAAAACGAGATTCTAATCAATTTTAAAAAGCCAGCAATGATTAAATCGCAATTCGGATTTTCTTTGGTAAGGAAGAAAAATTAAAGATATGTTTTCTTCTGATTTTTACTTCCTAATGAAATTAATTAAGTGTTAACCCTATAAGTGCAGGAATGGATAGTCAGACTCTGGATTAGATTCTGTTTCTAAATTGAGTAATTACAATTTAAAGTCTTGGTCGATCACAGAACTTTATTACCTATTGGTAGCTGTTCGTTGATGAGATTAAGACCAAATAAAAGGCCAAAATCATTTTTTAGCTCCAAACTTTTGGGGGATCAAAAGAGGGACATTTTTGTGAATCTGTGGGGTTCAAAGTAAGTTGGACATCCAAGGAATTAACCAGGATAGCATGATCACAAATCTAGACTCTCCCACTGTGACGCCTAGCAGATTTGTTGTACTATTGTGAGTTTTTTTTTTAAAAATATATATTCTTATATTAGCCAGAGGAATTTAGGAAGCTTTGAAAGGTTGCTGTGATGATAAGACCACTTTTTTTAGCGAAACACAACAATAATAAATTAGAAATCCAATCTTGGTACAGGAATACACGGGTCGTATATAGCTACGTTCGTGCTTTAGATTTATTCTTACGTCAATGAGTTCTTCCAAGAAAAATATGGCGTATTTTCCCATTTTGAACCTATTTCATTGTGTTTTGTTCCAGCCTGCCGTCGGAAGACTATATCAAGAGTAAAGATCCACAGCGGAATGCTGAGATGGTTTCTTACGTACCTCCTGAGATAGCCCCCAAAAAATCAAATATTTTCCCAGAACATACATTATTCTTGTACGTATCAGATAAAAGTGTCAGGATCAAGGAACGTTGTATATAGTTTCCATCCTGCCTTCCACATCACAGGGCTGAACGTGGCTTGGAACATCAATCATAACGTGGCAGGCTGATTTAATACGTTTTGTGTTCTAACTAAAAATGAAAGATATGTTTGTATAAACACCAAGTGAGGGCAGATTGAAACTTGTTTGATAAGATCCAATTATTTTTTTTTTCATCACGTGCTCTCTAATTGATAGCTTACCCATTAACCCTATGTAGAATGACGAGTTCAAACTGACGCTAATACTCCAGTGGATTAAACATATAAATATATATTTAGATATATATATTTATATGTTTTTTTTAAAAAAAAAAAAAAATATATATATATATATATATATTAAAAGGAAAAACAGTATGAATTTTTAATTAACAGTTAATGCCAAATCTATACAAAACTAACTATTACTATTATTCATTAATAATTAATTTATATAGCGTCAAGACGAACCATAATATTCAGCGGTATGTTTTCTAGGACTAACCTAGGGCAGCCACCTTTGCTCCATGATCTTTACTGCTGGGTATGATGTCATATTCCAGGGCTCCGGTGAGGCGTGAGGCGCCAGGCAGGAGTGATCTATGGAGGCTATGTCCACCATGGTGTTAATGGGCAAGTTGGGGAGATCATTTATCTCTCTTTTAACCAATAGTGGTGCTCAAGAGGGCAAATGGCTCCTTGTTAGGCATCTTTCACCCACCTCGACCTACCAGAACATACCAGACGGGGCTGATTCAAGGCTCTGGTGGGCCCTGGGCAAACAATACAATCACCAATATTGATAGACATGAATTGAGGGGTCTCTCGTACATTCGATGTATGCAGGGGAGGGCTGGCAGCCTAAGGCCTGGGGGGCAAGTCGTTTAGATTAGATTTCGGACGGCCTGGGGGGCAATTGCCCCCCTGCCCCCGGCCCAGCCCGCCCCTGGATGTATGCCAGTGATATGGCAGTGACATCACTGAGCTCACTGTATTTTTCGTTTGTTAGTTATTTTGGATTAACAAAAAAACATTTTTCTTTAAAAAAAATAAAAAATAAAAAATGTTTTTCCCTTTGTGGGAAGAGGGATTAACAGCCTGGTCTCCCATGTAGCAAATTCTATCCTTCCATGATACCAGATTTGGTGTCACATGACGATTTAATGTTCCCAGCATAAATACATTTTTCCTTGATTAAAGTTTTTCTTCGGGGACGGGTTTGGACATTTAGCTGCACAAGGATTGATGTTTCTAATGTTGCTTTTAGTTACGGTAGCGCTAAATCGGACTGAGTAGGTGGAACGGCACCTTTAAATAAGATATATTTGGCTGTTAAAACCCACCAGATGTAGCTTTAAATGAAAAAAAAGGGGGAGGGGGGGTATAAAAACAGAAGCAGAGAAAAAAAAAATAATAAAATAATATTTATGTAAGGAATAACCCCGGATCCGTGTATTGTGTATCACTTTCCCGGACGATCGCCGGCTGCACGGCCCATTTCATTGCCTTTTATATATATTTTGGTTATTTAACTTTTAATACCGTCTGCAAATGCAACGGGGGTAATCTACGTCGGAGAGGTTTAATTCCGTGCAGATATATAAAGACATTTCATAGCTGTAGGGGAAATGTGACCTTCCTCCGGTTTTATGGCCAAAATGACATTTTATTTTCTCGACTAACTAAAAAACTCCAAGTTTCTTGGCTGTGAGGTTTTCCTAATAAGTAATTTAACTTTTTTTTTTAGACTTTTTTCACATGGTGAAGACGAACCCGACACAAAAAAGATGATATATTTACTGGGAATAATGGAACTAATTAAATTAATACCAATATTTGTTAGTTACGCAGAATCTAGATAGTTATGTCAGGTGTTTTTCCTTTGTCTTGTTCTAGCTTTTAAGAATGTGTAGAAAGAATCACTAAGAGCCATCAATAAAAGGTCATTTAAATACATAAAGGGATTTAATAAAGTACAGAAGGGACGTTTATTTCTAAGACAGAGAAATGTTACAACAAGAGGCCAGAATCTGAGAGGGTGGTAAATAAGCGGAACAGTCTCTAAGCAGAAGTGGTAGACGATAATACAGGGAGGGTATTTAAAAACGCACAGGATAGACACATGGCTCCTGAATCTAAGACGAGACCAACGACTGATTAAGGTTCGAGTCTTTACAGTAGAAGAAACAGACTAGATGGGGCCGATCTGCCGGCAAATTCTATGCTTCTATATACGTTAAAAACATTTAAGTGTTAACACTTTGATAATAATGAAGGTTTCTGGTAAATAAAAGTATTTTGTAACTTATATGGATACATACTCTCTATACAGCTCCGCATGGGAGGTAACAAATAAGTGGGCGTGGTGCTAGCCCCAAAAATTCCTGAATGGGATATGGAGTAGGTGGAGCCAAGTGTGTCCACATTGAGGTGGTGGTGTAACTACAACTTTCATTTCTTTTTCTTATTCTGTACACATATGGAGACATTTAGATTTTTTTTATGCATTTTCCTCCAGAACGTTATCTTTTTTATTCTAACCTAGGAATTGTACATCTGCAGAGGCCATTTAAGTATACTTGGTGCTGCACAAAACTCTGGCCCCATGGCCTTGCTCCTCCAATATATCCCATATATTTCTATATTTTTATTTTCTTAGGGTGCGCGAGGAGCTGCAGTTGTCTTTGTGCGGCTCCATGAATCCTAATTATTTAAATTTCAAATATCGTACACAGAAGATAATTTTACATGGTGGTTTTGTGACATTTCAAGGCCTTCCTGGGGATATTTGTGTGATATATAATAATGTGAATGTCTTTCTTTCCAAATTATCATCATTCAGCGAATCATATTATTTAGAGAACTTGCAGCTTATTTATACTGTTTGACACCATAATTTATATACAATATCTACCTATTTATTTCCTGCAACAACTGCTATTTTTTGTAATTTATGGTTTTTATGTAAAAAAAACCCTCAGTTTACATTATCATTTAGATTGATATCACCTCCAGTTTTCTTACTATTATTCAGTTCTTGACAATATTAATTTTTTTTTTTTAACTTAAATAGAATTTTGTTCTTTCCGCTTTATCATTATGTGGTTCTGTCACAGAAAAATAAAATATCCTTATACCCAGTAAAAAGGTATCATGCAGTATACATTTTTTATGAGTCCTTGGTTTGAAGAGCCTTATGGTCATATAAAAATAATCCTGAATCCGAAATTTGCATTTTTCGCTATTTGTTTTGAATGCACTTTAAAGGTCAACTGTTACATTCCAGTTTAGCCCCAATACTAATTACAAATTATAAATAACAGTTTTCCTGTATTTTATCTTTCATTGACTTGAATAGCGCTGCATTCAAGTCTACGCAGCCCATTCAAGCTAATGGAGTATGCAATACATCCTCCAACCACTTGGGGCCGCTGGTGCACAGGAGTATATTTACACTGCCTTTGTGCTCAAATAAGATTACTTTTTTGGGGTGTTTTTAATATCGGTCTGGTTTTACTCTTATTATTTAATTTATTGGATGGTTACGCAGAAAATGAGGATTATTAGCTTTTTGCAGACCCATCCAGCAATTAACGGTAAGTGATCTTTCTTCCCACGTGCAATCTAGTGTGCCAAGAACTGGCAAAGCACCATGGGTACTGCTGTCCTTAGCCTGCTAAAGCATCAGAATCTTCCTGAAATATCTAGATTTTTTTTGTAGCTGATACAATTAATGCAAGGTCGTAATAAAATTATACGATTCCTGTTGAGGTCAACATTATTTCTCTTCCTCTGAATAGTCAGGTCCCGTCGTGTCCTCGCAATTGACCGGTTTGTAATGGAGCCATCACTCTGCGCTGTTTTACAGCCATTAAACTGGGAAAACGTCAACAAATTGTATGAGAGTAACCTTTTTTTATTGTGGCAATATTATTGTAACCTTTCTTATAGCAAACTTTGCAGACCCATTATTTTTTGTGATAAAGGAATAACACTTTTCTCTGCTGCACAGCTTACAATGGCGGTCACAAAGGCAAGGCGTGAAGGTCAGGGATTTGTTGGCACGATGCAACTGCTCGCCAGGCTGATATTAGTTTAAGGATGGCCCCCTCCTTGGGCGATTATTCGTCCAACGGAAGGTTTAGCTCAATAAAGCCCTTAGGTGAAGCAGCAGCTCGTGGATACCACAGCAGTGAATCAGTAGAGTTCCTCTTGAGGTTGGGAGATATGGTATGGGACAAATTCAAGAAACACCTGTGGTTAAGACCTTTGTTTCTTTACTGACATAACTACAAGTGCTGTTAGAAATTGGCCTAAGGTTAAACCCCTAGACAGTGTTTCTACTACACCACTAACATACAGAACTTCTGCAGCGCAGAGGGGCCTGAGGTCCCCTCTATAGTCATTATGAAAAATGTAATAGTGGACCACAAAGGATCCACATTAGGTGTCAGGCTTCTTCAATAGCATGTGAACCCCTGCAAAAAGTCCATAAAAATGAGTAGTAGGAGAGAAATTTCCTCCCCAAAGAGTCAATTCACTGAGAAGCCAAGCGGTCAGTTGAGTAACCTCACTCAACTGAGGTCACATGAGGCCATCACCTGGACACACAACATTTTGCAGGTTCACTAATGTGTGAGTTGTTTGTGAGGGCATGTGAGTGAAAGTCACTTTAAATTGTGCAACTTACATGCAAGGGCATGCAACTTCAACATGAACTTACATGTCCTCACCTGTAACTCCTAAGCTGCTTCTGAGCCCACCTCTTCACTAAAAATGGAAACACTTTCACATTGGGCTTTTATGTTATTAACTAAAAAAGAAAGAAAAAAAGAATTACTATGCAGTGTATATATTAGGAACCTATAGTGTGACAGTCCACATTTTAATATATTTTAATTTCTATACCAGGTTTGTTGGTCATGGAAATTCCAGTATTATATCATCTTTTTTTCCCATAAACTTTCTATATATCGTCAAAATCTGTTATAACTTTACTGTAAGCCAATAGCAAAAGTTTTACCATTTCTCTTTCCCACAAACAGTAACAAATTTGAAAACTCTGGCCACGGATCATCTGGGACTGGAAATAATTAAGTGTAAATTGACCTTTACAATAATTTAGTGTCAGTGTCCCTTTAATTACTTTTGGGAAAATAGGAAGGAAAAGGCATTACTAATGAGCCTGATTGTGGGGAGAGTTAATGAAGTCACATGGGGAATCATTGTGAAAGCATTTGCGAAAAAAAGCAACACTTTGAAGTTCCGCTTTAATGAAGAGTATACAGAACATGCACGTTTAACCCTTTAAGAGCCGGCCTGCTACGGATTATCTACTCGCTCTACTAAGATCCAAACAGATGCCTTGAGCATTAAAGCACAAACCCATTGTGCATGACAATGTATGATGTATTTACAGGCGATTAAAAATTCATGATTGATTCTCTTTAACGACGTATGTTTACATTGGGGACTTCAAAATGGGATGATGGATTTTCACACGCGTTGGGCTGGAAAGAGGTTGACTGAAAACAAAAAAGGTGTAAAAAAAAAATATAGAAAAGCACTAATTTCTCCATATTCACAGTTTCTCGGCAGTAACATTTGAGCTGTGATATTTGTTATTTAATTAGCCGTGAGGCTCAAGGTCACGGTGTGACTTCTCAAGGTCAAGGAGGAAGCAGACGCTGTATGGTGTCAACAGATGTCAATTAGATGCCATTCTTTGGGCAAAAGATGTAAAACATTAAGAATAAAAGATTCTTAATGTTTTAAGAATCAAAGAATTAAAAGTATCAAAGATTCGGAAAAATAAAATAATAAATATATATATATATATATATATATATATATATATATATATGTATGTATATATTGTAAATACATGTTTAGGCCTCACCAGAGCTGGCTGAAAGGGGACGTTTTCTCAGGATATCTGTTAAAAAACTTCAATTGTGATGACATCATAACACATGCAACAATTTTACACACTTCTTGAAAACGTTATAAGTACTTACGAGGCAGAAAGGATCTAAGGTGGATCCACACACTAACACCGTATTATACCTTAATTCATTCATTCACTAACACACTAACATAACATCATTCACTAACACAGAGTCACACACACCCTCTAACACTCACACAATCTAGCAACATACATTAACACTTACACCCTAACACCATGCACTTACACTTACACAGTCTCTAGCACCATACACTAACACACACACACACTAACACTATATCCTAACACCTAGTAGCATTAAGCCTTAGAAGGTTCAAGTAGACAGGAATATAAAACGAATACGTCCAAAACATTTATAACAAATATCTTGGAACACGTCATTGGAGACCCCTATGCCCCAGCGTCTGCACAAAGCCATGCCTTTGGGCTTAGTTGCGTATAAGGACCAAAAATGGTTCCATCTTATGGAAATGCTGGCATCATTATCTGGTCTTCTCTTGTAAGTAACATTTTTTTCCCCTTGATAATGAAAGTGTCATCTCGTGTAATGACTGTGAGTATATCATCATTAACAGAATCCCAGGGACACTTTGCCGCTGGGCATATATGTATAATGACACAACGCCACAAACTCGTGCTACTGTAGCAGAGAGGAAATGGTAACAAGACATTTTCACGTCATGTTAAATGAAATCAGATTGATTATTAACTCTTTAACCCTTTCAGCGCAAGTCACATCCGTGATATGCGGTAGGAAAAGTGGACCCGGGATGCCAGTCACGTATATCGTACGTGGTGTCACATCAGGGACCTTTCTCCCTTTTATCCCAGAGAAGTCTTGCGTGTTTCGCTGCACACGTGAAAGTTTGATTAAAGAATAAAGCTCTGTGTTTACTTTTAAGAGCAGTGGTTTGCTCTAAAGACAAGAGAAAGACAAGAGAAAGCTGTTGATTGGTCACAGAAAAAAATAAATAAATAAATTGGTCCAATATGGGTCCATGGAACAGGTGGCCTAATATGGCTGTTTGTTACCATGGTAACGAGCTGTGTGGAAAAAAAAAAAAAGTAGCATCCTGACAGCTTTATTGTGAGGTCAGCAGACTAGCTTTTAAAAACCCGATCCCTGCTTACATGCAGGGATCATCGATCGTTACTTTAGAAGTTTCTCCTCCTTCTTGCGTCTCACCTTTAAAAGAAATATTCACAAGACTAAAAAAGCACACGCGATAGGGAGTTTCAGAATAGGGTTTAATTTCGGATAAATGCTGTGATGGTTACGGCTCCCGTTAAAAAAAAGATTTAACACAAATTGAAATGTTGGATCAAAAGGGCTGCCCTTTCTCCCTTCTTAAGTCTAATCTCTTCTCCTTTGCGCTTGTCTTTCCTCCTCCCTATCTCTTTTGTCTCTCACCCCCTTCCTTTCTCCTTCTTTCTCTCTTTTCTCCTTTCTTTATCCCTCTCTTTCTCCTTTTTCTTCTCTCTTTCTCTCTTTTGTCTCTCACCTCCTTCCTTTCTCCTTTCTCTTTTTTCTCCTCTCGTTATCCCTCTCTTTCTCCTTTTTCTTCTCTCTTTCTCTCTTGTCTCTCACCTCCTTCCTTTCTCCTTTTTCTCCTTTCTTTATCTCTCTCTTTCTCCTTTTTCTTCTCTCTTTCTCTCTCTTGTCTCGCACCTCCTTCCTTTCTCCTTTCTCTTTTTTTCTCCTTTCTTTATCTCTCTCTCTTTCTCCTTTCTCTCTACTGAACCAAAGAGTGTCACCAGCAAAACCATGCTCATGGTTAGGAAGGTTAGACACCAACTGTGTTGTCCTTATTAGCCCACTTTTGGACATACCCCCCCCTTCACCTATCTCTTTAGTAATATATATAAAATAATATAAAATATAACCAGCAGCAGGTATTTATTACAAACACGCGTCTCTTCCTTTTTGGAAAGTAATCTCTCTGCCGCTTTATTTAATCACAACCCAACATAAAAAGGAAAAATGCATACTTAAAGCATTCGGCGTGATCAAGCAATTGTAGATGATAGAAGCAATTTGTAATCATTGATTTATTAAAGCCGGGCTTGTGTAATAATGCGGTTTCATAGAGTATACGCTCGGTGCCACAGAGGGGCCTTTTCAATAAATCCTGAGCTCACAAACTCAAAAGTGGTGATTTATCAAAGCTAAAAAACTGACTAATGCCGAATGCAGGAGGCTGGTAGGTTTTATTTATTAAAAAAAAATAGCTTTATCTGTCTACTACATTTTACTAAGTAGCTGGAGGCAAAGTTATATTATGTAGCGACTTAAAGAGAAACTTTCATTAAATGATCGCATTTGTTTGTGCTTTTAATTATGTGTTAAC
This sequence comes from Spea bombifrons, assembly GCF_027358695.1. Lineage (NCBI taxonomy): Eukaryota > Metazoa > Chordata > Amphibia > Anura > Pelobatidae > Spea > Spea bombifrons. Next base: position 45,680,229 of record NC_071092.1, read on the forward strand.
GTGACGTAGACGGCTGCCTAGGGGCCAACGCTCAATTGTATTATTTTCTACATCTGCTGCTGTATTTAAGTGTATTGTTTGTATTATAGATGTGCTGTTATAAATATCTTTGCCCTGTTTCCTCTTTTCTAGGAGGTCAGAATGTTTGCTGGGTATGAGGGGATCGCAGAGTTCTACAGCCCTAAACGCCCCGATAATGTGTATAGAAACAGCAGGGACTTATAAAGTCAATTATTTTGATAAATGACATAAAAAGCTATCAATCGGTCACGGTAAAGCCCCAAACCAAGTGTCCCCCTCCACGGCAGCCGTCCTCACCTTGGGGTGTTGGGATATGATGTCATATCTCGGAGCTCTGACATAAACGTGGCTGCGTGTCATATCCAATAACGCCGTGTGTCGCCATCCTTCTAATGCCCACCTGTTACTTTTTTTTACCATTATCTTGTGTTTTTGTCTCTAATTGATTGGGCGTAGTAATTGTTGTGGTTTTTGGCAAATCTAATAGCCGACACCCTGCATCCCCGTTTATCCTTCTCTTATGACCAGCCATACGTCTATCGACAAAAAATAGTGGAAACAAACTATCCAACACAATCCTGAAACAACTGCATCCTCCAAATGATTCATTATTTGAAATGAAGAACTTTACATCTATTGACTCCTGGTACTCGAGTGCTTGTGCCGTCTAGACTTCACCTCCGAAGAAGCCTGTTGGCGAAACGCGTCAGGTGTTCACTTTTTACTCATACAGGCTGATAATATTAATACTATATTTAATGTATTGTTTTATTTATACATCATATTAAAACTGTAATTTATATTAACCTAATTCCAGCCGCTTAGCCCAATTGCGCTTCCATATTGTTTCTGGGTGTAGTATTTTCGCCTAAGGGTGCCTCAGAGGGACACCAGCCCGGCCTTTAGATGTAGTCTTTGCAGAAGTTGATTGTGGCAGCATAAACACAAAACATATGCCCTCAATAAAGACCAAACACTATTAAAGCCATCAGATCTTGGGTTTTTGGGGCACAATTTCCATTTTCCGCACATGGAAACACAACAGATTTGGGGAAACTGACACATTTATTTATCTTTTTCTGTTTCAACAAAGGGTCTCAAATATTCCTCCCCATGACTGCGGCCAGCTTCGTTTTGGATCTGTTAAAAAATTCTCCAACGAATTAGACTCCAAATGCCAGATACTAGGGGGATGGTAACCCAACTGCAGCAGTGTCAGGTTCAATTTCACATTGTGTAGAAACAGCAGCCTCCCGTGGCTCCCATCACGGCAAATCCAGACAGTTCAGCATCCACAGAGTAAGACATTATTATCCCTCGCTGAGGTCTATTAACTCTTTAAGTATCCGTGGGTAAAAAAATGCGGTTCACTAGATGGGTCTACCAAAGGGTTAAGTAATAACCTACACGCAAACTGGCCGGTCACACATTAGTTTGTTATAGAAGGATTTGTTTTGCACTTGATTTGTACAAAGTAATAGTTTCGTAAATAAGATTTATTAAAGAAATATGTATTTATATATAATGTATTTATATAACTTTTTATTGTTATATGTATTTTTATCTTTGAAAATAATAAAAAAGTTAAAAAAAAAAAATATTCAATAGCAGTCTAATGACAATTGTTACAATTTCTTGCAGCTGTCACAAAATATCAGATAATTTTAATAGTTTAGGTTTTCTCTTTATAAAAAAAAAACAACAAAAAAAAACTAAACAAAAAAAACACTTTTCCGACATTTTAACGAATACTGTTTTTGAAGAATCTCTCATTCCTCTAAACTTTGAACTCCGCTTATTCCAGATCCGTCACCAATTATTTCAGCCCAATACATATAAAATAACTCGCCTGATCGTGTAGTAAAAAAATACATTAATAACTGAGTGCATTAGAAATGCTGCCAGAAAGTGGGTGATATTTAATTGGAAATGACATACTTTCTGTTAGCAGAGCTCCTCACAGGAGGGACGCATTTAATTGGGAAGACCCAATAGATAGACCCCGACAGCGAGTACGGCATCAACCATTTCAAGAAGGACACCTATGTGAGATGTGATGAACGTCGCTCATATTTGGTTGTAGTATGTTAATAATAAAATAAAATAAAAATATTTAAAAAAAATGGACACCTATGTATTATAAAATCTTTTAAGTAGTATTAAAATTATATTAGAAAAACACTTTTTTGACATGTCCTAAAAATTGCAATAACACAAGTTAATGTGCGCTTGAAGATTGTCATTCGTTGGCTTCTAGACGTGCATTTTTTTCTCTCTTTTTTGATATTTTTGTTCTTTGCCCCGGGCTGGTCTTGGTGGTCAAAGTAGGTAGCCATGGACCTTTTTATATTATGTTTTGTCGATGAATGTCATGATTATTTTTGGCGATAGGTGGCTATTAATTCAGGTCAGCGATGTCCAAACATTTCCCAACCACCCCCCCACACACACACACTCTCACACTCACACACACTAACTCTGCTATTAGAAGCAAAATAATACAAGCTGTTGGCATATAAATCGGTCCAGAGCATTGGTAGGATTTATACCGGCTTTGGTCAGATCCTTATTTAATTGTGATTTACAGATCAGTAACGTAATTAGTCTTCCCCAGTGGAAGAATTATCCTAGTGTTACTGCTAATAAGAAGATTGAATGATTTCGTTTTGCAATATAAATTATTTTACTATTCTTCAAATGGATACAAGATTCTCAATGAAAAGTTACACTGGAGACGCGAAACCAATTGGTCGCACTTACATCATCAGGTGGCCGCTGGCCTTAAAGTGACAGATAGCCCCAAATAAAAACTAGTTGAAAAACGAATTAGCTGAATGGGGGAATTACATAGCTGGTGCTTTTTGGGTTTTGGTTGGGTAAAATTGGGCTGGAGAGGTTTAGGTTCAAAGTTTATCACAGGGAGGGTGACATGGTGGCACAACGTGGCACATTATGTTTCTTATCCTGAAGTTCTCTCCCTTCTCTTCCTCCCCACCCTTAGAAATACCGTCTGAACCAATCAAAAACAATCAGCAACTTAACCAAAGTGGAGAGATAACATAAAGGGGAGGAATATTCATACAGATCAGGATGGCTGCTCCCAGGGTAAAAATATAAGATAAGTTAATAATACATATATATTTCTTACTTTGCTATGTAAACAATACAATTTTGGTTCATTTAGTGCCTTAACCTGTAATATATATGAATTCTAAGGGTGACCACAGTCCACTGATTAGTAAATAGTCTTTAGTTATATACTGTATATAATATGACTTTTCCTAAAACTAGCAGATTTTTATCAAAACTGATTGGAGGACCTTATCTGAAGACCAACGTGGTGGGCAGTGGCGGAACTACCGGGGTCGCAGGGGTCGCGACTTCGACCGGGCCCTGGAGTTCTGCCAGTCAGGGGGGCCCAAGGGGTGCCGAGCGGTGCTGAAAACGACCGCTCGGCAACTCTTGGGCCCCCCTGACTGACAGAAATCCAGGATGCCTCCGCTCCCCGCCGCTGCTGCCGCCGCCTGCCTCAGCGATGCCCAGAGTGCAGTGTTGGGAGCGTGAGGCGTTTGGCTCGCGTGTGGCTCCCAACACGGCAAATCCAGACAGTTCAGCATCCACAGAGTAAGACATTATTATCCCTCGCTGAGGTCTATTAACTCTTTAAGTATCCGTGGGTAAAAAAATGCGGTTCACTAGATGGGTCTACCAAAGTGTTAAGTCATAACCTACACGCAAACTGGCCGGTCACACATTAGTTTGCTATGGAAGGATTTATTTTGCACTTGATTTGTACAAAGTAATAGTTTCCTAAATAAGATTTATTAAAGAAATATGTATTTATGTATAATGTATTTATATAACTTATTATTGTTATATGTATTTTTATCTTTGAAAATAATAAAAAAGTAACAAAAATAAAATAAAAAAAAATATTCAATAGCAGTCTAATGACAATTGTTACAATTTCTTGCAGCTGTCACAAAATATCAGATATTTTAATAGTTTAGATTTTCTCTTTATAAAAAAAAAAAAACAAAAAAAAAACAAAACAAAAAAAACACTTTTCCGACATTTTAACGAATACTGTTTTTAAAGAATCTCTCATTCCTCTTAACTTTGAACTCCGCTTATTCCAGATCCGTCACCAATTATTTCAGCCCAATACATATAAAATAACTCGCCTGATCGTGTAGTAAAAAAATACATAAATAACTGAGTGCATTAGAAATGCTGCCAGAAAGTGGGTGATATTTAATTGGAAATGACATATTTTCTGTTAGCAGAGCTCCTCACAGGAGGAACGCATTTAATTGGGAAGACCCAATAGACTCCGACAGCGAGTACGGCATCAACCATTTCAAGAAGGACACCGATGTGAGATGTGATGAACGTCGCTCATATTTGGTTGTAGTATGTTAATAATGAAATAAAATGGACACCTATGTATTATAAAATATTTTAAGTAGTATAAAAATTATATTAGAAAAACAAATTTTTTGACATGTTCTAAAAATAGCATTAACATAAGTTAATGTGCGCTTGAGGATTGTCATTCATTGGCTTCCAGACTTTTTTTTTTTTCCAGCATTTTTTTCTCTGTTTTTTTATATTTTTGTTCTTTGCCCCGGGTTGGTCTTGGTGGTCAAAGTAGGTAGCCATGGACCTTTTTATATTATGTTTCGTTGATGAATGTCATGATTATTTTTGGCGATAGGTGGCTATTAATTCAGGTCAGTGATGTCCAAACACCCCCCCACACACACACTCACACTCACACACACTAACTCTGCTATTAGAAGCAAAATAATACAAGCTGTTGGCATATATATTGGTCCTGACCAAGAAAAGTGATAGGATTTATACCGGCTTTGGTCAGATCCTTATTTAATTGTGATTTACAGATCAGTAACGTAATTAGTCTTCCCCAGTGGAAGAAATATCCTAGTGTTACTGCTAATAAGAAGATTGAATGATTTCGTTTTCCAATTTAAATTATTTTACTATTTTCCAAACCAATTCCAGCGCGCATGCAGCCTTAGGAAAGACGCTAAGAATCTTAGCAAACAAATTAGTAACAAAAATAACAAAGTAAGAAAAAGAAATAAATCGGGTGCCGCAGCGTGGATGCATATGCCGGCCGCATACAACATGGGCATAAAAACGCAACGTGTGGCCACACATATCAAGCCATTGGTCGCACTTACATCATCAGGTGGCCGCTGGCCTTAAAGTGACAGATAGCCCCATATAAAAACTAGTTGAAAAGTTACTTAGCTGAATGGGGGGATTACAAAGCTGGTGCTTTTTGGGGTTTTAGTTGGGTAAAATTGGGCTGGAGAGGTTTAGGTTCAAAGTTTATCACAGGGAGGGTGACATGGTGGCACAACGTGGCACATTATGCTTCTTATCCTGAAGTTCTCTCCCTTCTCTTCCTCCCCACCCTTAGAAATACGGTCTGAACCAATCAAAAACAATCAGCAACTTAACCAAAGTGGAGAGATAACATAAAGGGGAGGAATATTCATACAGATCAGGATGGCTGCTCCCATGGTAAAAATATAAGATAAGTTAATAATACATATATAACATGACTTTTCCTAAAACTAGCAGATTTTTATCAAAACTGATTGGAGGACCTTATCTGAAGACCAACGTGGTGGGAATGAACCCAGAAGACTGAGATCCGACTCCAATCAGCTGTATAAACTGTGATGGGAGGCCAGATCGCTAATCGAAAACGTATATTAATGATATCCCCAGTTCTAAGACATACACCATTATTCTCTCCTTCCTATTCGTTTCGGCCGCGATCATCAATCTCGAGGCTGTATATTTGCAATTTTCAAAACAAGACAATTCGCAGGTAGATTAGCCCGACTGTTTTCACCTGCGTTTTATTGACTTTTCAATTACACGGGAAGCAGAATTTAGTGATAAAAAAAGGAGCATGATACAAAAAGAATAACTCTTAGGAAGCAGCAGAAAGAAAGAGAGGGGATATTTCATATTTTGATGTCGACTAAAACAAGTTGGGAAAGAGATTTATAAGAAAGCACTATTTTTCAACAAGGACGTGAAAGCTTTTGATGTCATAAAACACACACAATTCCCTGGTGTGAAAGTCATTGACGTCTCTATGCTGATGGCTTAGAGGTGGAAGCAATAAAATTTACACGTTTATAATTTGGATCTATGCATTTGGCATACATATTTAAGGGACACTCCAGCTGCCATATGTACTTAGCATATATGTGATGAAGGTGCTCCTACTGATTTTAAGGGGAACCTTTTCCTGCCACTGATTGGCTGCTTGAAAGACACTTCGAAAAATATTGGTCTTCATTCAATAACCCACCTCAACCGTAATTGGTGTAAATGGGAGTGAAAATCGCAAAAAAACACTACAATAATAGTGAATGGAAACATATATATAACGCACACTAAAACACTCCCTAACCTCTTTCCTTACCTCGTCTGTGTCCCTGACTTCTTTCTTCAGTCTTATTTTTTTTCTGCGCTTCTGCTTTCCTTGTTCGCCTCTCCGTGAACCCGGCCTTACTGGCGCACTTCCGCAAAAGGGGGCGGGGTGTCTGGGCACACCCTCTCCCCCGATTGGAGGAATGGGGGAAATAATAATGCAGACAGATTCACAGAAAGAGAGGAGCAGAAAGAAGAACAAGAAGAGGCCAGAAAAAGAAGTGGAGCTGCGGGATAGGAGAGAGAGAGAGACAATGAAGGGGTCTGCGCAGAAGGTAGTGAGACATTAAGACAGAAAATGGCAGAGAGTGAATGAGCGTGTGAGAGAGCGTGTGTGAGTGAATGAGGGTGTGCAACGCCGAATTTTGCTTTTGAGTGGTAAAAAAACCCAAAGGGCAGGAAACTAAATTTGTGGTCCAAAAGCCAATAGACCAAAAGGAAAACATAACTCTTATGCTAATCATTATTGGTCCGCTTGCAAAAGTCTAATAGACAGCTTATACACCCTTAAGAAGTAAAACTAACACACAGCACATACGCCGGGTACTCTCAATACACCTCAATGCACAAGCCAGCCCTTTCATTGTCGGATGGCGAGAATAGTGTAATTTATGTAGTGCATATGTATATAACATGATTTAACCCCTTAAGGACAATGGGCGGTCCCTAAACCCATTGAAAACAATGCATTTTGAGCCTGTACATGTATGGGCTTTGTCATTGAGGGGTTAATATATGCCTGGGCTGGCCATCGGGCAATCTGGGGAGGTGTCTTGTGCGTTCTTTTATTGCTGCTTGTGCGGCAGATTCCGCCTTAAAGTGCCAGGGCCCATTTTAATCCCCAGTCCGACCCTGCGGGTAATATACTTGGTTAGATCGATGTTATGTCACGCCGTAAGACAAATAGCTGGCCCTCGCGGTATTTAAAAAAACACTAATACTTTCTCCTTTCTGGTAACAGGTAATCGATAAACACCAACTATCTTCCTCCGTAATATGAGTGGACACATTGAAACATGAATGAGTGTGGAATGAATGAATACCCAAATCCGGGGGAAAATCCCATCAATACTTGGCGCCAGCCTAGCAAAAGGAAACCTATAGAAATAGAACGAGGGGACGTCTTTATATTTTATAATCACGTTTACATTGAAACATTAGACACCCGGTCCAAAAGGGTTAAAAAGACTTAACCCTAAAGAGCACCTCATTTATTTAACTAAATTGATTCCTAGCAGTTATGGTCCTAACTTTGTATCAGGAGAAGGAATGGATTTCCGGTAACGTATCAGATGCATCCCTGAACATTCCGAAACGTTTCCAAAATACATGTAGACACAGAGAGCAAAGGGCTCATTGGAAACATCATATAATGTGATGGTAGATCGGCCCCATTCGGCCCCCATCTACTCTCCCCCTTATTCCTGCTGATCAGTCGCTGGTCTCGTCTTAGATTCAGGAGCCGTATGTCTATCCCATGCATGTTTAAATCCCCTCACTGTATTACCCTCTACCACTTCTGCTGGGAAGCTGTTCCACTTATCTACCATCCTCTCAGTAAAGTAAAATGTACTGAAATGCGTGTCAGGGGCCGTGAATAGACCTTTGCTGATCAGTTTGCTTCTATGTATATGTGTCAGGTCTCCTTGCGTGTTAGCAGTGTCTAACTGTTCATATTAAGAGGTGTCTGGCATTAAGAATTAATCTGTGACGATGACCTTTGCGGCTTCTCCGAAGGCTAATTAAGTAGATCTGTGAGCGACTTTAAGTTCTTATCAAATAAAGCAAATTCATCAAACCTATTTATGAAACGCGCGCCGCGTTAGTTCCCGTAAGGATGAGCATGAAGTTAGCTGGGTGATGAGTCTGGATCTTCCGTGAGCTGGAGTATTTTAATGATTAGACAGAGGTGCTAATTAAAAGGTGACGGTTGGGCTACCAAAATCCCTCGGGGGGCAATTTTTCAATGTTAAGCATTTTAAATCGTCTTCCATACAAAACGTTTGTAACACAAAAAAAACAACAATTTTTATGTATTTACAAAATGTTACAATGTAATTGTTTCCATTTTTTACCAAATGCTTTAAATAATCCTTTGATGTTTGTTATAATTGATCGTTTCTTATATTTGGTTTTCTTTTATATACACAGCAGGGTTTGAACTTCAGTAAATTAGGTGATTATATGAAATTTACATAAGGTTTGAGTTGTTTGGGGTTAGTTTTTCTGGGCAGAATGATTGTCATTGTTTGAAATGAGCAAGTTGTCTATTGACTAAAGAGAACTCAATTGTCAACGTCACAACAATTTAAGTCAAGTAGACTATACTGTTGACGTGCGACGAGTGGTACAAAAATTCAAGTTGACTTGGCCATTGATTGGGAAAAAAGGAGTCAAATGGGCAAAGCCAACTCTGTTCCTCAGAAGGGTGGTTGACCCAGAAGTTTATTAAGCTCAATAGGGTTGACCAACTAAAGTGCTCACTCAGCTGATAGAGTTAACCGCTGACAATTAGTGGGCCTAAAAGATTCAACATCACTTAACTTCAACAGAATCCAACTTGACCCAAGAGTAAATTGTCTTTTCAACCCATTAGAATTACCTCTATAGGTCTCCTTTTAAACTTTTGTGAATTGACCTGAAAGACATACTAAAGGTTCGTATCATAGGGGTCATTAAATGCTAAAGATAGTAAAAGTGCAACCACCTCTCTCTCCAAAAGTTATTGTAAAAGTCATCTCAGCGGTGGAAGTTGAGAAGCCATCCATGATGTGGCTTCAGCTGGTTCAAAAGGGTCCTTGGACTGTCCTTCTGGGCTACAATCAAAATATGAAGATGGGAGATGTTTTAGCAACTTGGCAGAGCCCAGACAAGCCTGGCGTGGTCTCAAACCTCACATTAAAACACCATCAACGTGTAATATCAAATCCAAAACCTTGGATATCATCTGTATCTAGGCATTGGATTCTATTTCTATTTCAACCAGACTTTTGGATTGGTAGAATTCTGCAATAACCTGACTACATTTAAACCACATCTTTAGAGAGAGAAAAAAATGGAGATTATTGATTGTTTTATCAAGGTAGATTCCTTTAAGCACATATCCCATTCCTTTTTGTCCATTTGGTAATAAGGTGCTGTCACATTTCTTTTACCAGGTGTAATAAACATGAAGTATTCCTCTATTAAACCGCTTCTGACACATTCTTTCCCTTTCAAGGAAGTTTTATGGAGCTGTACAACATGATTGATCAGAAGCGGTGGCGGCACAGTAAGAATGCATTTTTTGTGTATGCAGCGCGGGGAAATTGTGTTCTGTCTCCCGGATCTAATGGTCTTTTTATTCAGTATACTTCTCAAAAATTCATAAAGGAATTCCTTCAAAACCATACAACCATTTTCTAGAACTTTATAAATACAAATGGTCTTGTAAAGGACTCGACAGGGTGAACCTGATTCAACGGAGACCATCACCCCCCAGGGTGCATGCGCCGCATCCATGGAGCACCTGATGCTTTTGCAATATTATTATTGTATCTTATTGTATAAAAATTACACATTTTTCCTCCCCTCACTGTCATATCTAAGATAAAACCAAAACTGAATAAAGCTTTAAAAAAATATATTTTGGTATTGTTTACATTTTTCACACTCTAAGAGCCACCAAAGATTATAAAATGTCTTGGTATGTTACCTTCAGCATACCAAGACATTTTGGGCGATGCTCTGTTCCAACTTTGTCGGAACAGTTTGGTGAAGACCCTTTTTCTATTCCAGCATGACTGAGCCCCAGCGCACAAAGCAAGCTCCATAAAGACATGGTTGGATGAGTTTGGGGTGGAAGAACTTGACCGGCCGCACAGAGCCCCGACCTCAACCCCATCGAACACCTTTGGGATGAACTGGAACGGACATTGCGAGCCGGGCGTCTCATCCAACATCAGCGCCTCACCTCACAAACGCTCTACTGGGTGAATGGGCAAAAATTCCCACAGAAACTCCCCCAAATCCTGCGGGAATCCTTCCCAGAAGAGCGGAAGCCGTTATAGCTGCAAAGGGGGGACCAACTACATATTAATATCTATGTATTTAAAATGTGATGTCATCAAAATCCCTGTTGGTGTAACGGTCAGGTGTCCCAATACTTTTGTCCATATGGTGTATATTATATACAGGTACATAACTTCGGCTCATGGATAATCAGAAATGTGACCGTTCCTCTTTAACTTTGATCTCTCCCCGAGAAGGCTGGAAACATTTTCTCGCACTCCAGTTTATTGGGAGTGACGGCTTCTCCTGCATGTAATCTTATTACCGTTCTATATCTCGCTTTGTGTTGTAAGAACATTCCGGGAGCGGGCAGAATAAAGCACTTTAATATGCATTATGTATTTTCACATCGCTTGGCCCCTGCAGGTCTCGTAATGAGATAACAGACAGTAACATTTAGATTTCATTTCGAAAATTACCTTTTACAGTAAACAGCGCAGCCAAGAAAGAGGGTATGGCGTCTCCTAATAACCGGCCAGGAAAGCGGTATAAATGCACCTTTCCAAACAACCCAATAACCCCGCAATTAAAAAATAAAATCCCATTAGGAAAGTACGAGTAATTAGCCCTCGATTTCCAGAATCTCGCGGGTCTTTTTGGTAACCTGAGCAGATATATGCAGGCAATAAGCCTAAAATTGCCCAGGCAAAGGTTGAGGGATATATAATGAAGAAATGATCCCTCTGAGGCTCAGAGACATGTTGGTTGGTGGTTAAGCACGTAATTGATGGCCAGTCACGTCTGATTTTGTATTCCATAGTAGGGGACACTTGTAATGAAAGGGTTAATTTTAATGGAGGGCTTCCTTTGGGGGGGAATTGTATAATGTCGAGGTAACTCGCGCTTCTCCTTCGCCGTGTGGAAAAGTAGTGGCCAGATGCTTCAAAAGTGGTAGGGCCACAGTGAAAACCAGGTCTTCTATGACCCTTCTGAAGAGAGGACTCACTAGAGGTCTTCAAGGAGACATGGAAGCCAAAAGGCGCAGCCCACCACCAAAAAGCAGAGCCTTCCACTTTAATTTTATTATTATTATTATTATTTTTGTATTATTGTTATTATTATTATTTAAAGCGTCTCTGTCACCTATCAGATTATCACCAATTTATATCTTATATTACATTATATTTTATGTATAGAGCTTTAGAAGATTCCATAGCGCTATGCGAGAGTAAAAATTAACAAAAACAATAAAATTGACAAAATACAAAATTGACTTTTGTATTTGGACCCGGCTCTAATAAGAATGCGAAATTGAGAAATTGAGAAGATAGTTGTGGAGAAGCCCTTGATTTAAAACTATTTATAATATATATATATACACCATTACATAAGTTATGGTGAGTAAAGGTGATGGGAAACCCTTCCATTTAAAATTAAGGGGGTAGTAGAAGTATTATTATTAATCACTCATCTACAGACACCAGACAAGCCAGAAGGCCTGTTTTCCTCTCAGAAATCTCATGGTGCTGCCACAACCACAAGGGATTCTGGGTAGGCACATGCAAATAAGGTCAACAATTATCACCTTTTGCCTCTATATCAACTTTATACATGGATCCCGTGAAAGTAATTGCCTGCTGTACAGGACGGCCTTTAGACAAAACTCAGGTAAGAGGAGCAGTAGCCAGATCACCGCTCATGGACAGCTGTTTCATCCTTCATGGGACTCGTCACTATATATATATGTATACATACACAAATCTAAAAACAAATAAAAATCCAAAAGTACAAGTTATAGGTAGTTTTAGTAAATTATATTAAAGCTGTGACAACATTTTCCCTTTAAAGTAATAGCTTCTCCACCCGTTACTTACCTCAAAAATTGCTAAAAGAAAAAAGAGAATTCCATTTGCAGAATAAGAAGCATCTTTTTCTAAAGAAGATCTTTTTATTTTTTAAATCGTGCTATTAGCATGAAATATCCTCTCCTCACAGAGAATTAGGTATTATTATTTTTCCAGGAGGAAACGCTGCCGGTGGAATGACGTTTCTAGAGGGACATTAACGATGTAAAATTACCGTCGCGGTTGCCAAAAATTGACCATCTTGCCTTTTTTTTTTTTTTTTTTTTGCTGACGCGCTACGTCTCGCCTGACATTTGGTGGGGGAGTCAGCGGAGAGATGCTGGGACGTAGGAAAGCTGACCTTTTCTTTTATCTCGGAGGCCCACAAAGTATCACTTGCTGCTTGTCTTGTTCAATATTGAATGTTTCTGCTTCGCTTTCTTCCCAAGTGCGGCACACGGAACTTCGGCGGAATCTTGATTAGCTGTTTCCAGAACGATACGAGTGGAACCCGGATCTGCTTTTGTGTCGAGCTAACAGAAGATGAGAACAGCCCGTCTGACAGGATCTCATTTTCTTTGTTTGTTTTCCTTCAGTAGTCATCTTTCTTGTTAACGGCGCATGGTTTCTGGAGGATCTTCATTGTCCTCAAGGAGAACTTCAAAGAAGAAAATAAATTAAGATTCCTATTTGTCTCCCTTAAGGTTCCTAGATGTCTTTCTGCTATTTTTTATCTGTTATGTACTCGGACGGTGGCATCGCGTGATATCAGTCACGCCAACACGCCAAGAGGGTGCAAAGGCCATTGAGGAAGACCAGTCTAGAGTGGCAGAAGCTGGGCCAAGATAGACCCAAGGTCCTAGTGGTTGGAACATATATGTTGTTGGAGGTGTGGAGGCAGGGGGCAGAACTGAGACCGTCCATCTACATTACCTGAAGAGCCACCTTCAGAACGTCGTGAGGGGCATTGTGGGAGCCGCAACGGCACAGACCTCCATAGATTTTCCAGCTCCCTCGGCTGGTCAGAGGACATCAGAAGATTTCACCAACAAGCCCATGACCAGCTGCAACCTGGAGGGATAGGGCTTGACAATCGGGACTGTCCTGTGAAAAATGCGAACAACAAACGATGACAAAATATGTTCTTTATACAAGTCCTAAGTGTGTCATAAGTGCACCACTTTTGATGTTATAATTCTTTGTGACAGATCCTAAGAAAAAGAATATTGTCCATGTATGTTTATTTTCATCCCCGAACACCATTTAGGTTTATTAACCTACCGCTACTTACAGCTCAAAGACGCCATTATTGCTGATGTACTGTATATCGACAGGACACAATGACATCATAACGCTAATTGAATAATTCACACTTTCCCTTTTCATTCATCAAAACACTCTCAGCACCCGCCAAAGCTGTGATTTACTGCGGAGAGCATCTCAGAGTAACAATCATAAGTCCTCCAAGAGTACTAGGCTCCGTCTGAAGCGGACATTAGTGTCATTCCTCGCCGGAAACTTATTACCGACCTCATCGGGGAGTTCGGATAAAAACACGGTGGACGCCTGCCACGAACGGCATGGAATCACAAAAGCTTCTAGAAGCATCCTCGAGGAATTTAAGGGAACGTTCTATACACATAAGTGAACCGTTACACTCGGATTTTATTGGCTTTACATGCCAGGAACACATGGAGAAAGCCACTGAGTCTTTGCAACAGGGCAGACTAGACGGGGGCCGAATGGGGCCGATCTGCCGACAGATTCTATGTTTCTAGTTTTCAGTTTCATCTTGCTTTGTATTGTTTCCTAACTAGACATGGAGGAACGCCACGCCGAGGGCCGCTAATAGACTTTGGATGGAAACCGTCAATTGTATATTGTTGCGGATATGAATCTATAATATGAATCGATAAATAATAAATATTATATTCGCTTGTGACGATAGACAAACAAACAATAACACTTCATACGAGTGTAGATTGTAAGCTCTTGCGAGCCGGGCCCTCTTTATCTAACGTATCGGTTCGTCTTAATCGGTCAGATATTTTTTTGGTTTTTATTTCTTTTTATCATCCAACCTGCCCCCCCCCGTTACACACATCTGCCCCCAGGCTTGCCCTATACTCTGCCCCAGAATGCCTTATACCCCCTATATGCCACTGTGCCCTATGAAATGCCTTTTAACCCTCTAAATGCCACTGTGCCCTATGAAATGCCTTTTAACCCTCTAAATGCCACTGTGCCCTATGAAATGCCTTTTAACCCTCTAAATGCCACTGTGCCCCATGATATGGCTTTTAACCCTCTATATGCCACTGTGCCCCATGATATGCCTTTTAACCCTCTATATGCCACTGTGCCCCAGGATATGCCTTTTGACCCTCTATATGCCACTGTGCCCCATGATATGCCTTTTAACCCTCTATGTGCCACTCCGTGTGTACATAGGGGGGTAAAAAATATTTTTGCAACCTGCCCAGATGGGTTTGATCCCGTTGTAGAGTAAAAAGCCACTTATTACGACTCCGTCCCCTTAAAAGTGTCTTCAATACAACAATATCCCCCAAAATTTAGTGATCTGACTGTAAAAATTAAGTCTCATCGTCGCTAAATTGACAAGAAAATCCAGTAGGGCTTCCCTTCGCGTTTCGCGCGGCCTTTCCATAACGTCGTGTCCTCTTACAGATAATTCTATTTCCCGGAATTGATCTGTAACTTCTGTATTGGCAACCGAGAACGTTCTACAGCCGAGCAACTCCAAGCCAGCCTACAAAATTGGATTTCGTCTCCACGAAGTCGGCACGACACGGCATTCAGTAAAATATTACCCTCATTTTATCCACACGCCATCTGGTATCATAAGCTTTATCACAACGTAATGTTAGATCCCAGCTGGACTTGCTTGCGCGAGAACACGCTACACCGCATGTTTAAAGCCTCGCTATTGATGCATTCGCTGTTCCTGATCGCTGATCTGTAATTAGTAACACGCTTACTTAAAGCATCAACACGTTTAAACGAGGCTAAGAAATACGGCGAAAAAAGAAATAAATCAAATAAAAGATCTTCTCGAGTTCTTTTACCTGTTTTTTTTATGTTATCCCCAGACCAGGACTGGATCTGCCGCTCTTATGCCGCCATTTTTATTTTTGACGGACTGGCCTTGACCATGTGGCTCTGGTGCTTTAAGGCCAGCGGCTGTCTGATGACGTAAGTAAAGTCAGCGGCTGGGTAACCATAGAAACGTAGGCAGCCGCCGGCTACCCTTACGCCATCAGTAGCCGGCGGCTGCCTACGTTTCTATGGTTACCCAGCCGCTTACTTAATAATTCCGGGGCCGACTCATCGTCACCTGTCCAGTCCTGGTTAGATAAAAAAAATAGGGTTCTTTTCTTTCGATTTTGGATATTGTCAAATTGAATGTTTTTGTTATTTTTTGCTATTGTAACAGAAAAATGTAACGTGATATAATTAATTCTTCCATGTGGGGAGTTCGGAAGGATTTTTTGGGTGTAAATTCATGGAAAGGGGCTTTTTAAATGGAGGAAAATGAGGAGGTTCCATGAAGAACGTGTTGTGAGTTTCTCTGGATTTCTAGTCCTAGACGAGCCTGGATGTCAAAAATAAGAGAAATGAAACCCCAAAAAACCCAAAATATTTTATTCGAAGACGCGGATCGGTTATTATCAGCTGGAGCCAGACCATAACAAGTATGAGCTCGATGGGCAGACTTTGATCTCAGGGTGCCAGACAGTTATAAATGATCTCTCTCTTACCCCCTGACAGCCCGCTGGCTCCGTAACGAATGAACCGGCGCGCCAAAGAGCTGAGCCCGTGTATTTAGCAAACAGCAAAACCGAGACAGCGACTGACTCCACGTGGACACGAGAAAAACAAATATGTGTTTTTTTTCTTACATTGACGTGATATGATGGATGTGTCCTGCCTAAAAGCTACTTTCACTCAAGGCTACCCTTTTTTTAGGGTAAATACAACTAAGACGCCCCATAAAGACACAAACCCATCGAACGGTCCTCTTATAAATGACCGCAGTAATGATTAATCCGTAATCACGGCTAGAAGACATCAATTAGTCATTAAAATCATTACCATGAGAGTTCCACGGCTCATTGATACCCCTCTTTCCTCCCTGATGTCCCTCTTTCCTCCCAGATGTCCCTCTTTCCTCCCTGATGCCCCTCTTTCCTCCCCTGACGCCCCTCTTTTCTAGGAGCTCGGAATGTTTGTTGGGTATGAGGGTATCGCAGGGTTCTACAGCCCTTAAAGCCCCGATAATGTGTATAGAAACAATATGAAAAGGGTTAATAATTTCAAATAGATTAAGTTCAATATGTAGCTGCCAACAGGCCACGAAGTCACATAAAAAGTCTTGGTAAAGCCCCGCCCCAGTCACACCAAAAAAATGTCCTTCTTTGCCAATAAAACAGGGTTCGTGTCCTTCAGATGGACATGTTTTGGAGAATTCTAAAGCAAAGGCAGATAGTGGGTTAAATCTTTTAGTGCCATAATCTTGGTAGATTCGTGTTTTGGCTTCTTATACGGACAAACCGGCATGGGTTCCAGTTGTGGGACATCAGGGCTTTTCCATGTAGCACGGCTAGAGATTCCTTCGCGCTCCTCAACATCTGGTGGCGCTTACAAAGCATGGAACGTTAGTGACAAACGGTGACCTTCATTTTGTGAGGTCCGAGATCTGATGACCAAGTACCTTTTCAGAGCCGCCAACATTCCAGGTGGAGATAGGGAAGGCCAGACCACAGGTGAGAGGTCCAGGCCTGCCCAACCACCTGAAGAGCCACCACTCGATGCTCATCTATAGAGCCTTATGGAAGCAGTAATGGAGCTCCCTGGGCTGGTTAAGGGGGACCGGATGGTCTTCACAACCAGCCCATGATCCCCGCTGCTCACAGAAAACAGGACAGTGGTGTCGCTCGGGACACTTGGGAGGTATGGATTTTATTTTAGAACAGTGTCTCTTGACGTGAGGAACACAATGTTCCACCACTCATCGGGTAACCCTCAGCCGGCAGCCAAAAGGGCGAAGGCTACGTCTAAATGGCTTGCGGTTTGTAGTTACAATAAAATTGTCACAGAAATCCCGATTCTCTTCCCGTTACGTTTGTTTGGCTCAGAGCTGAATGATTTAATGGCTAATAGAAAGCCAGGAGTCTGTCCTCGGACATTTCATTACTGTCATATTAGTCCCGTTAGAGTCCTCTGTCTGCGGCCAAAGGTTTTTTCTCTTCTCTCTCAGGGGACATTTGGAGCCTCCAGGTCTTAAGAGAGACCAGAGACAGCCATGTGTCATGGATACACGTCAACAACACGGACAACATCATTCCAGGCACCGATCCCCGTTATACGGACTAAAAGTAAAAAATATACGGTCACATTTTAAAAATAATTCCTGCAAATAAATAATTTAATTAAAATTGTTTAAAAAATCTCTTTTTTTCCAACACAAAAATTATCTGTGGTTTATTACTGGGTATACAGTAATAACCCCCAGCGCTGTATACAGTAATATAACCCCCCCAGCGCTGTATACAGTAACTAATAACCCCCAGCACTGTATACAGTAATATAACCCCCAGCGCTGTATACAGTAATATAACCCCCCAGCACTGTATACAGTAATAACCCCCAGCGCTGTATACAGTAATAACCCCCAGCGCTGTATACAGTAATAACCCCCCAGCACTGTATACAGTAATAACCCCCTAGCGCTGTATACAGTAATATAACCCCCAGCACTGTATACAGTAATATAACCCCCAGCACTGTATACAGTAATAACCCCCAGCGCTGTATACAGTAACTAATAACCCCCAGCACTGTATACAGTAATAACCCCCAGCGCTGTATACAGTAATATAACCCCCCAGTGCTGTATACAGTAATATAACCCCCAGCACTGCATACAGTAATATAACCTCCAGCTCTGTATACAGTAATAACCCCCAGCGCTGTATACAGTAATATAACCCCCCAGCGCTGTATACAGTAATATAACCCCCCCAGCACTGTATACAGTAATATAACCCCCCAGCGCTGTATACAGTAATAACCCCCAGCGCTGTATACAGTAATAACCCCCAGCGCTGTATACAGTAATATAACCCCCAGCGCTGTATACAGTAATATAACCCCCAGCGCTGTATACAGTAATAACCCCCAGCGCTGTATACAGTAATATAACCCCCCAGCGCTGTATACAGTAATAACCCCCAGCGCTGTATACAGTAACTAATAACCCCCAGCACTGTATACAGTAATAACCCCCAGCGCTGTATACAGTAATAACCCCCAGCGCTGTATACAGTAATAACCCCCAGCACTGTATACAGTAATAACCCCCAGCGCTGTATACAGTAATAACTAGACTTGGGCACCAGGGGGCTCTTCGTGTTCGTCTTCGTGCTCGTCTTCGGGGGAAAAAAAATCTTCGTATTCCGCGAATATTCGCCCGTTCCTGTCTTCTCTTCGGGCGAATATTCGCGGACATTCTTCGTGCTCGTTTAATCTTCGTTTTCCTCCTGGTTGCCTAGCAGGGGTTAATACGGGGTTAATAACACATCACAGCAGCAGCAGCTGCCGTGAAGGTACGTGTGTGCAGCTCTATTGGTCGTTTCGGCAGGGGGCTGGTCTGGCATCAACGAGTGAATTGCAGAACTGCAGAATGCACTTCATTCGTTGATGGCAGTTGCACACACATACCGAGGTGTACTGTCCATAGATGTTTAATAAAAGAATAGGGAATATTTTACATTTTTAAATTGATTTTGGACCACTTTACATGCCTAACATTTGCTACCTATTTACAATGGCATACTTTGCAACAACCCAACTTACTTATTGGACAGGACTGGAAAATAGCAGGACTGTCCACCAAAATCTTGGGTGTGTTGGCAGGTATGCTGATGGAAAAATGTTGGACAAGAACTAAAAAATAGCTTAGGGTTAATGTACGGTTATGTTTAAGATTAGTAGCAGTGCACTGGTTTGGTTAAAGATGGATTATGTCTAAATAATAATAATTTAATTTTAATGTTTTTTTTAAAAAAAAAAAATAGGGGTTTATTTAAATGTATTTTAAAGTTAGATTTATTATTTAGTACTTGATTATATTTATTAAATGTTTATAGTAGCGTTACCTACCAAGCTATAACTACCTATGTGTATTTGCATTTTGCATACCTAGTTTAGCTAAATTAGATGGGACAGGACTGGAAAAAAGCAGGACTGTCCCTGAAAAAGTTGGGTCTGTTGGCAGGTATGTGGATGGAAAAATGTTATAGGGTGAAGTGTGAGTTATAGTGTTAATGTAATGCTATTAGTGAGTGAAGGCCAGGGCAAATAACAAGGAAAACGTCCTTGTGTTTTGTGCATTGTAAGTGTGTGTGTATGTGTGTTATGTGTGATGTCACTGTGTGTTATATGTGTTATATGTGTTATTGTGTGTGTTATGTTTGGTTGGTTGTGTATCAGAAGGAAAATAATGAAATGGAAAAGGAAATGGGAAAGGCAAATGAGTGGGCAATTGGCGACCCGCTCACCTGTTTCACCCCAGGGCAAAGCACCCAAACACTGTCAGTCTTAGACGTTTGGCAGCAGACTTCCAGAGCTCAGACACAAGGCCCTAGCGTAAGCTGGCCACTCCGGCGGAGGTAGCAGGCGTTGCCACACCGCAAACAGAGGCAGCCAGGGGGGAGAAACTGCCCTTACCATTAGGGACATTTTGGGCATGACTCTAGCCAGGAAGCGAACTGGCAGAGAAGAGATGCTGGCACCACCACCACCACCACCAGCAGCATTGAAAAATTGGAAAGGCGAATGAGTGGGCAATTGGCGACCCACTCACCTGTTTCACCCCAGGGCAAAGCACCCAAACACTGTCAGTCTTAGACGTTTGGCAGCAGACTTCCAGAGCTCAGACACTAGGCCCTAGCGTAAGCTGGCCACTCCGGCGGAGGTAGCAGGCGTTGCCACACCGCAGACAGAGGCAGCCAGGGGGGAGAAACTGCCCTTACCATTAGGGACATTTGATTCATGACACTAGCCAGGAAGCGAACTGGCATCGAAGAGACACTGGCACCACCAGCAGCAGCAGCAGCAGCAGAATTGGGAAAGGCGAATGAGTGGGCAATTGGCGACCCACTCACCTGTTTCACCCCAGGGCAAAGCACCCAAACACTGTCAGTCTTAGACGTTTGGCAGCAGACTTCCAGAGCTCAGACACTAGGCCCTAGCGTAAGCTGGCCACTCCGGCGGAGGTAGCAGGCGTTGCCACACCGCAGACAGAGGCAGCCAGGGGGGAGAAACTGCCCTTACCATTAGGGACATTTGATTCATGACACTAGCCAGGAAGCGAACTGGCATCGAAGAGACACTGGCACCACCAGCAGCAGCAGCAGCAGCAGCTGAATTGGGAAAGGCGAATGAGTGGGCAATTGGCGACCCACTCACCTGTTTCACCCCAGGGCAAAGCACCCAAACACTGTCAGTCTTAGACGTTTGGCAGCAGACTTCCAGAGCTCAGACACTAGGCCCTAGCGTAAGCTGGCCACTCCGGCGGAGGTAGCAGGCGTTGCCACACCGCAGACAGAGGCAGCCAGGGGGGAGAAACTGCCCTTACCATTAGGGACATTTGATTCATGACACTAGCCAGGAAGCGAACTGGCATCGAAGAGACACTGGCACCACCAGCAGCAGCAGCAGCAGCAGCAGAATTGGGAAAGGCGAATGAGTGGGCAATTGGCGACCCACTCACCTGTTTCACCCCAGGGCAAAGCACCCAAACACTGTCAGTCTTAGACGTTTGGCAGCAGACTTCCAGAGCTCAGACACTAGGCCCTAGCGTAAGCTGGCCACTCCGGCGGAGGTAGCAGGCGTTGCCACACCGCAGACAGACGCAGCCAGAGGGGAGAAACTGCCCTTACCACTAGGGACATTTTGGGCATGACTCTAGCCAGGAAGCGAACTGGCAGAGAAGAGATGCTGGCACCACCACCAGCAGCAGCATTGAAAAGGCGAATGAGTGGGCAATTGGCGACCCACTCACCTGTTTCACCCCAGGGCAAAGCATCCAAACACTGTCAGTCCTTGGCGTTTGGGAGCGGACTTCCAGAGCTCAGACACAAGGCCCTAGCGTAAGCTGGCTACATTGGCGGAGGTAGCAGGCGTTGCCACACCGCAGCAAGTGCAACCAGGGGGGAGAAACTGCCCTCACCATCAGGGACATTCGAGGCATGACACTAGCCAGGAAGCGAACTGGCATTGAAGAGAGACACTGGCACCACCACCAGCAGCAGCAGAATTGGGAAAGGCGAATGAGTGGGCAATTGACGACCCGCTCACCTGTTTCACCCCAGGGCAAAGCATCCAAACACTGTCAGTCCTTGGCGTTTGGGAGCGGACTTCCAGAGCTCAGACACAAGGCCCTAGCGTAAGCTGGCTACATTGGCGGAGGTAGCAGGCGTTGCCACACCGCAGCAAGTGCAACCAGGGGGGAGAAACTGCCCTTACCATAAGGGACAATTAAGGCATGACACTAGCCAGGAAGCGAACTGGCAGAGAAGAGATGCTGGCACCACCAGCAGCAGCAGCAGCAGCAGCAGCAGCATTGGAAAAGGCAAATGAGTGGGCAATTGACGACCCGCTCACCTGTTTCACCCCAGGGCAAAGCATCCAAAGACTGTCAGTCCTTGGCGTTTGGGAGCGGACTTCCAGAACTCAGACACAAGGCCCTAGCGTAAGCTGGCTACATTGGCGGAGGTAGCAGGCGTTGCCACACCGCAGCAAGTGCAACCAGGGGGGAGAAACTGCCCTTACCATAAGGGACATTTGAGGCATGACACTAGCCAGGAAGCGAACTGGCAGAGAAGAGACACTGGCACCACCACCAGCAGCAGCATTGGAAAAGGCGAATGAGTGGGCAATTGACGACCCGCTCACCTGTTTCACCCCAGGGCAAAGCATCCAAAGACTGTCAGTCCTTGGCGTTTGGGAGCGGACTTCCAGAACTCAGACACAAGGCCCTAGCGTAAGCTGGCTACACCGGCGGAGGTAGCAGGCGTTGCCACACCGCAGCAAGTGCAACCAGGGGGGAGAAACTACCCTCACCATCAGGGACATTCGAGGCATGACACTAGCCAGGAAGCGAACTGGCATTGAAGAGAGACACTGGCACCACCACTAGCAGCAGCAGAATTGGGAAAGGCGAATGAGTGGGCAATTGACGACCCGCTCACCTGTTTCACCCCAGGGCAAAGCATCCAAACACTGTCAGTCCTTGGCGTTTGGGAGCGGACTTCCAGAGCTCAGACACAAGGCCCTAGCGTAAGCTGGCTACATTGGCGGAGGTAGCAGGCGTTGCCACACCGCAGCAAGTGCAACCAGGGGGGAGAAACTACCCTCACCATCAGGGACATTCGAGGCATGACACTAGCCAGGAAGCGAACTGGCATTGAAGAGAGACACTGGCACCACCACCAGCAGCAGCAGCAGCAGCATTGGAAAAGGCGAATGAGTGGGCAATTGACGACCCGCTCACCTGTTTCACCCCAGGGCAAAGCATCCAAAAACTGTCAGTCCTTGGCGTTTGGGAGCGGACTTCCAGAACTCAGACACAAGGCCCTAGCGTAAGCTGGCTACACCGGCGGAGGTAGCAGGCGTTGCCACACCGCAGCAAGTGCAACCAGGGGGGAGAAACTACCCTCACAATCAGGGACATTCGAGGCATGACACTAGCCAGGAAGCGAACTGGCATTGAAGAGAGACACTGGCACCACCACCAGCAGCAGCAGCAGCAGCATTGGAAAAGGCGAATGAGTGGGCAATTGACGACCCGCTCACCTGTTTCACCCCAGGGCAAAGCATCCAAAAACTGTCAGTCCTTGGCGTTTGGGAGCGGACTTCCAGAACTCAGACACAAGGCCCTAGCGTAAGCTGGCTACACCGGCGGAGGTAGCAGGCGTTGCCACACCGCAGCAAGTGCAACCAGGGGGGAGAAACTACCCTCACCATCAGGGACATTCGAGGCATGACACTAGCCAGGAAGCGAACTGGCATTGAAGAGAGACACTGGCACCACCACCAGCAGCAGCAGAATTGGGAAAGGCGAATGAGTGGGCAATTGACGACCCGCTCACCTGTTTCACCCCAGGGCAAAGCATCCAAGCACTGTCAGTCCTTGGCGTTTGGGAGCAGACCTACAGAACTCAGACACAAGGCCCTAGCGTAAGCTGGCTACACCGGCGGAGGTAGCAGGCGTTGCCACACCGCAGCAAGTGCAACCAGGGGGGAGAAACTACCCTCACCATCAGGGACATTCGAGGCATGACACTAGCCAGGAAGCGAACTGGCATTGAAGAGAGACACTGGCACCACCACCAGCAGCAGCAGAATTGGGAAAGGCGAATGAGTGGGCAATTGACGACCCGCTCACCTGTTTCACCCCAGGGCAAAGCATCCAAGCACTGTCAGTCCTTGGCGTTTGGGAGCAGACCTACAGAACTCAGACACAAGGCCCTAGCATAAGCTAGCTACACCGGCGGAGGTAGCAGGCGTTGCCACACCGCAGCAAGTGCAACCAGGGGGGAGAAACTACCCTTTCCATTAGGGACATCTGAGGCATGATTTCAGCCAGGAAGGGAACTGGCAAAAGATACTGGCACCACCACCAGCAGCAGCGTTGGAAACGGAAAAAGGTGAATGAGTGGGCAATTGACGACCCACTCACCTGTTTCACCCCAGGGCAAAGCATCCAAAGACTGTCAGTCCTAGGCGTTTGGGAGCGGACTTACAGAGCTCAGACACTAGGCCCTAGCGTAAATTGGCTACACCAGCGGAGGTAGCAGGCATTGCCACACCGCAGCAAGTGCAACCAGGGGGAGAAACTACCTTAAACATTAGAGAGAAAAAATTTAACTTTCCAAGCTAAGAGCTGGGTAACCCAATTTGGGCAGATTGAATTTAAGAAAGGCAATCTGCTCCATCAGATGAGGTGCCATGCGTGAGCGCTGTGGACTCAGTATGTTTCCAGTCATAGAAAACACGCGCTCACTTTGAACAGTGGTTGGCGGACATGATAGAAGCTGCTGCGCAACCCATGAGAGTGCAGGCCACACACTCTTCTTTTCATCCCAGTAGCTAAGAGGATCAACATTAGGAGCAGAAGGAACTTCACAGAGGTAAAGTTTGACCATTTCAGCAGCACTACTCTCCTTTCTGCTGCTAGCTCTGTCAGATGGTCCAACTATACTGCCAAGTGCCTCTTCCCAAAACGCAGCTGCTCCACTCAGCTGTGTTGTGCTGCTTGTGGCACTGCTGCTGATGCTGCTGCTAGGGGTAGCAGACCACATCATCTCTTCCTCCTCCTGCACCTCACCCTCCTCGGACAGCATTCCCATTTTACGCTGCCAGTCACGCACCTTGTTGACCAATTGCTCCCGGTAGCTACTGAGAACATTGAATTTCAAAGCTAGCTTTCCCTTAATTCTTGGATCACAAAGGCACGCTAGCATCATTTCGGGACTCTCTTCCATTCGCTTGCGAAGGTGTACTTTTAGCAGATCCTTCAGCTTCCTGACTATGGCTGCTACGTCAGGATGTAGAGTGCCACCTTGAACAGCCTCACGGTTTCCAAGGAACACATCCATCTTGCTGCCTAGATGGGAGAACACTGGGATTACCTGGGCCAGACTGGCAGTGTTTGAGCTTAAATTTTCTGTGGCATCCCTGAATGGTTTAAGGACTGCCACTAGCTGGGCGATCACTGTCCAATCCTCCCTATTCAATGGAGAGGTAATCCCTATATTGTGCTCTGAGGCAAGATTATGGATTGCCCTCTGCTGCTCCAAAATCCTCTCTAGCATGTCTAACGTGGAGTTCCACCGTGTACTGACATCCTGACGTAGGCAGTGTACGGGAAGACCTGACCTCTCTTGCTCTTCCCTCAAAAGTTGGCTAGCCTTAACACTATGGTGAAAGTGCCCAGCGATCTTTCTGCAGCGGGACAGAACTACTGCTGCCACATTAGTTCCTTCTGACATTGCTGCCTTCACTACAAGATGGATGATGTGGGCTGCACAGCGCACACCAACAATATGACCATCTCGCAGCGCTTTCACCATATTGGCACCTCCGTCAGTTACCACAAAACCAACTTCAACATTGGTGCCCGCCTCTGCTCCCACCCAAAGGCTAAACATTTTCCTAATCGCATGCAGAATATTTTGGGAAGTGTGCTTTTCATCCATCACTTCTGCATGGAGAAGGAATGATCGGTAGCCTGCTGCAGCAACTTCCTTAGACACACCGGGCTGCCACCAGTGTGCTGTCAAAGAAAGAAAGGCATGCTGGGCGCTAGGTGCACTCCACAAATCTGTAGTGAAATGAACACACTGACCAGCAGCCTTGGAAAGCTCCTCTTTCACTGCTGCAACACAGGACCGATACAGCGAGGGGACAATGTTCCTGCTGAAAGTGGAACGTGACGGAACTGTGTATTGTGGAGCCACAGCCGCCATCAATTGTTTGAAAGGCTCCCCTTCAATCATGGAGAAGGATGCCCCTCCAACAGCAATGAACTGACCAATAAGTCGCGTTACTTTATTGGCCTGCTGTTTGGGCATCGTTCTCTTGGAGTGGAATGCCCCAAATTCTTCCAGGGTGGGCTGGGCATGCAGTGCTCCAACCTGCCTTGGTCTCTGGCTGCCAGCACTAGTTGCTGCTGCTGCTGCTGCTGCTGCTATTGGCTCAGAAGAAGAAGCTGTTGGGGTTTTTCCACGGCCACCAGCTATGCTGCCTGCACTAAGTTTTACCTCTGCATCTTTCCCCAATAGCACAGCGTTGTGTTGAGTGCTGAGGTGATGCTTCATGCTAGCACTGGTAAAATGGCCAGACACTTTCCCTCTGCTTATTAGCTTCCCACAATGTTTGCACTTTCCATAGCGCCCTTCTTCAACATTTTCAAAGTGCTCCCAAATTGGGGCGCGCATAGCCTTGGAGTGTGCCTTGGGTGCTGCTCTTACTGCTCGGGGTGGATGAACAGAGGCAGAACTAGTGGTGGTGGGACTGGTGGTAACAGTACTGGCCATAGTGGGACTGCTAATTGCTTTAGATTTGCTAGGTTTTGCTGCTGCTGCTGGTGGTGGTGATGGTGATGATCGTAGCGGAGAAGGTGGAGGCTCAGGGGAAAATTGTGCACTAGTCATTTGGACACTGCTCCCTGAGGAATCTGATTCCTGACCACTCATCTCCTCTACTTCCTCTGGCTCATAGTCTAGCTCTTCATTAGCCAGATCGAATGGAATTCCTGCTAGGCTGGAGCTAAGACTGATATCGTCGTGAGACTCGTGACTAGTAGTAGTGCGAGCAGGAAGAATAGACTCTGCACTTGGCCTCTCAGTCTCAGGCTCCTCTGCTACCTCGCTAGGTGGAGTTCCACTATGTGTAGCCCTCTCTCTAACTGTCTTTACAAAAATTTTGTAAGGACTTGGTGGCTTGCTAGAGGTACTAGGAGGACATGGCGTGGCGGTACCAGTGGGAACAGTAGGCGCAGCACTAGTGGTGGTAGAGGCGGTAGAGGTGGGGGTGGTGGTGGTGGTTTTCCCTACAAAGGAATGAGATCGCTTTGGTTTGGGACCCCTCTGAGTCTTGCTGCTAATTTGGCTCTGCTTGGTACCTTGCATGCTGCTGGTGGATGGGGAAGATGCTGCTTGGGGCAAAAGGCACTTCTTTTTAGTCACTGGGCTGGTACTACTTGTGCTACCCTTTAACTTTGAACGTGCTTCTGGTGCTTTAGGCTTTCCGTAAAAAACCATAGAGCTTGTGGGCCTAGCCGCACTACTACTGCCTGCTTTTGGTGCCTTTCCTTTACTTGATGATCCTTCAAGCAATGCTTCCCCAAATGATAAGCGAGAGCTTGGCCTACTTGGCCGACTAGACTGACGCAAAGGCTGCATCTTAGAACTGGTGGTGGTGCTGGTGGTGGTGCTGGTGGTGGTGGTGGTAGATGGAGCTTGTCCCTCCTTAGTCCCAAAAGGAGGATCCATTTCAAATTTTGTGTTGTGTGTGTAGTGTAGTGTAGTGTAGTGTAGTGTAGTGTAGTGTAGTGTTTAAAAAACTATAAAAAAAAAATAAAAAAATAAAAATAAAAAAAAGGAAAAACGAATTAAAGACAAAAAAATTAGAGGAAGTTCTCTTCAGTGCTACTGCTTAAAAAGTAAAACTATGCACTACTGCACTGTGCTGTGTGCAATCTGCCAAAATCCTAAAGTTATTTAAATTATTAACTCAAGATTAACTATTTAATAACTAGCAGTATTTTATTTTTAATTTGAATTTACACGGGCCTAAGAGCTTAGCCTACTACTATGCTAGCCTAAAGCTATATTTCCTTACTATAAGTCTACCTCTAGGCAGACGCTCTCAAACCCACTAAGCTAAAGTGAGGTTAAATCAGATTCAGTATATGATTTATTAATTAATATTAAGTTATATAATATTAATAGATTAGAACTAATTTACTTATATATTATGTATTATAGATAGAAGAATATAGATTATGAATTAGAATTTAGAATTAGAATTACTTATATTATAGATTATGAATTAGAATATTATTATTTATAATATATTATAGATTAAGATTAAAGAAGATTAGAATTATTTTAGTACTACAGCTAGTAGCTTGAAGCTTTGCTTAGTACAGCTCGTCACAGTCAATTTTTCTTGAAAAGAATTAGAAATAAAATAAAATGTCACAGCAAAACAGTTATCTTCACTGCTTGCTGCACTCACTAGCCCAACAAGTTCACTTCACTGATGGACTGAGGTGAGCAAAACACTAAGGGTACTTTTAATAAAATTGAAATAAAATGTAAAATAAATGAGAAAATCTTTGCAAAACAGTTAACGTCACTGCTTGCTGATCAAAAAAAAACACAGCACTTATGCGGCTGCACTCACTAGCCCAACAAGTTCACTTCACTGATGGACTGAGGTGAGCAAAACAAATGAAATAAAATGAAAGATTAATTAAGAAAAATTGACTTGGTCTCTTACTGTTGCTAAAACAAAGCACAAACTATAGAGCTGCAGCACCAGTACTAATAAGATTAGCTGAACTATACGCTAGTAGTAATTAATTAATATTATTACTTTTATTTATAGCTAATTTAATTAACTATTAAGATAAGAAAGAATTAGAGAATTATTGATATTACTGATTTTAGATTAGACACTAGTAGATGTTCTGAATGTCTACAGTACACTCTACACTAGTATACTATTACTAACTATAACTGACAAATATATATATTTTATAATGAATTCAATTATTAATTATATTAATTAATATTACTGATTTTAAATTAGACACTAGTAGATGAATGTCTACAGTACACTCTACACTAGTATACTATAGTATATATATATATATGACTGACAAATATATATATATATATAATATTATAATGAACTATTAAATTATAGATTCTATTAAATTGTAATTTATAAATTCTATTTAATTTATTTAAGCAGGACAGGCAATAGGCACTAGTGCCAGCCCAGGGCAAGGGCACCCCAGTGCCACTGAGGCACTGGGTGCACTGTCAACTCAACAGCACTTACACTAAAGTTGATGACAAATTAATTTTAAAAAAATTAAATTAATCAAATTATTATTATTAAATATATTAATTAAGTAGCACTGAAGTGAGGATGAAGTACACAGTGAGAAATGGCAGGCTAAGGCTTACCAGTCTCACACAGAACAGAACAATCTCTCTCTGTAACGCTCGGATGCAGCACAGCAGTGTTGCCAAAGCAGTCACAGCGAAAAATGAATGGATCTCTCAGGCAAGCTCTGGTCTTATAAAGGCGCCTTCAGAATTCAAAAAACAGCAGCACAGGCATTGGACGAGACCCTTAGCGTTACGTCACAAGAGTGAGCTGATTGGACAGACGAGGATCAGCTCACTCCTGTTTGAAATTTTGGCGGTTGCGCGGCAAAAACGAAGACGATCTTCTTCGATTCTTCGTGATTGTGAGTCTTCGTCTTCGCCTACAGTTTGCCGGCACTGTATTCTGTTCTACGTTCCTTCGGAACGAACAAAAAAACGGCCTCTTCGTGCTCGTTTTCATGTTCGCCCGAAGACGAATGCACAAGTCTAGTAATAACCCCCAGCGCTGTATACAGTAATAACCCCCAGAGCTGTATACAGTAATATAACCTCCAGCGCTGTATACAGTAATAACCCCCAGCGCTGTATACAGTAATAACCCCCAGCGCTGTATACAGTAATAACCCCCAGCACTGTATACAGTAATAACCCCCAGCGCTGTATACAGTAATAACCCCCAGCGCTGTATACAGTAATAACCCCCAGAGCTGTATACAGTAATATAACCCCCAGCGCTGTATACAGTAATATAACCCCCAGCGCTGTATACAGTAATATAACCCCCAGCGCTGTATACAGTAATATAACCCCCCAGCGCTGTATACAGTAATAACCCCCAGCGCTGTATACAGTAATATAACCCCCCAGCGCTGTATACAGTAATAACCCCCAGCGCTGTATACAGTAACTAATAACCCCCAGCACTGTATACAGTAATAACCCCCAGCGCTGTATACAGTAATAACCCCCAGCGCTGTATACAGTAATAACCCCCAGCACTGTATACAGTAATAACCCCCAGCGCTGTATACAGTAATAACCCCCAGCGCTGTATACAGTAATAACCCCCAGAGCTGTATACAGTAATATAACCTCCAGCGCTGTATACAGTAATATACCCCCAGCGCTGTATACAGTAATATAACCCCCAGCGCTGTATACAGTAATAACCCCCAGCACTGTATACAGTAATAACACCCAGCGCTGTATACAGTAATAACCCCCAGCGCTGTATACAGTAATAACCCCCAGAGCTGTATACAGTAGTATAACCCCCCCAGCGCTGTATACAGTAATATAACCCCCAGCGCTGTATACAGTAATATAACCCCCAGCGCTGTATACAGTAATATAACCCCCAGCGCTGTATACAATAGAATAACCCCCTGAAAACATTATATTATGGGGCAAAAACTACAACTGGTTAAATAAAGGAAACAGCAGATTTTTTTGAAAACGTATTTTAATCTGATGCATAATAAAAAGAAATAATCGGTGGGCGTTCTCCTTGAAGTCATATTGCCAAACGTCACCTAAAAGACCCATTTGTAGGAAGGCCGCTCGGGGGTTCCCATAACTGGAGGCATATCGTCTACACCGACCCGACTCCTTAACCGCTGTGTGTACTTTATCCACTACTTTATCTGTTTTATTCATTCTGCAACTTGAAGAATAAATCCCCGGCACCGGGTCTCCAGCAGAAATAAAGAAATCTGATTCTCAGAGCGCACACATCCCGTTCAGATCAATGTAGCCAGAAGGAGAGAAATTTAATTACCCCGAATGCTGCTTCAATGCAAAAGACGAAGCAATGTGTCTAAAGGGGACCGAGGGTCATTAAAAAGTCAATGTAGGTTTGTGCGAAGCCGCAGCGGGTTTGGAACTAATAACATTGTGAGTGCGGCGCGTAATAAATGTTACAATATTCAGGAACAAAACTTGTTACGCGAGATCGATCGTGGATACAGATGCCATACGTCATAGGAACAACCTTTCACAAACAAACAAAAAAAATCTGATTTAACGGTAGGTTCTGAAAACAAATAATTGGAATAATCATGTTTCCAAATGCATAGGGTATTTGGCCTTTTCATAGGTCCCAAGCGTCCCAGTTTAGGAGGGACAGTCCCTCTGTGGGAGCTCGGCATGTTTGCTGGGCGTGAGTGTATCACAACACTAAAAGTCATAATAATGTGTATGGGAGCAATAACAATAAGCACACACTCATACTAACACAAACACACTCATATACACACTCATGCTAGCACATACATACTCACTTGCTACCTAATTCCCTTATCCTCTCTCACAAGCTCCCTGACTCCCTTACCCTCTCTCTTGCTCCTTCCTTCCACCCTCCCTCCTCTCACTCCTTTAACTTCCCGGAGCCATCCTTCCACACTGTGTGAGCAGCTGAGCGTTTATCGCGGGGTCACGTTACATCACGTTACGTGACCCTTGCCAAGTTCCTGCCTGCTCAACTGTGCTGGTTTCCCATAGGCCTGCATAGTTATTAATACCTGGGACCATTAGGACTGTCTAGTTTTCAAACATATAGTGTTTGATGGGGGTAAATTGAATTTAGCGGCTTAAAAAATGTCCTAAATAACACATGGAGGCAGGATGACCTGATGTCAAAATTCCAAAATGAAAAACTGAAATGTGCATGTCTCAAATGTTAGCACCCAAACAACCTAACAAACTGTGACTGTTAAGGGGTATACTGTCCCTTTAAAGATGGACGTGCTGTCCGATACCCGGTAAGCATTGCTTCTGGACAATAACAAAAAGATATAAAATTAATAAAGAGGAATAAGCCAGAATATATCCTTAGTTTAGGAAGTTAGAATGACTGCTCCCTTAGTGTTCACATAAGGGGGGGTTAATAGATGCGTATTGCTTAATAATAGCCACATTAAGTAATGTGTCCCTTTAAACCGTACACAAGAGCTGCTCTGTACTCATGTAGAAAACACACTAAATAATATTGACTCAGTCCCCCCTGTTACCCGCTAGTCCCGCTAGAGCCGCTGACATTATTTACAGATTAAACTTTGTTTGAAGTCGTTGAAAATCTATTGTACTGGATAAACATGACCTTTATTTGTCGAACCCGCAAGTCTATTCAAAGTGGAACATGTGTGATTTATGACCCGTAAGCATATTGCCTGTACATACACCCTCTTACATACCTCCGACATAATAAATAGCCACATAGCCTTTCAAAGCCATGAATAGAGAATGAAGTTCCTGAACAGAGGTTTTTTTTGTTTGTTTGTTTGTTGTTTTTTTTCCCCCATTACAAAGGCTGGCCTTTTGCGGGGGCCACAAAGTCAAAATAAAATTACAAAAAAAATAAAATAATTATTAATAAATAAAATAAATCTAAAATAAACTACAAAAAAATTCAATAAATATTAAAATAATAATAAGGGTATTGGCCATTTTCTTCCCCACTGCAAATGGTAAATTCTATAATCACCATGACGACGATGTTAACCCGTGAAAGCTTTAGGGTTGTTCTATTCAAGAATGCTGCCAACTGGTTTTAAACTTCTTAGTGGTATGATACAGATCACACGTCATGTGATCTAAAATAAAGTAGAAAATGGAACAATTCAGCCTTTGAAAAATGTTTATTTTTATTTTGTACTTTTAATTTCTGGTTATTTTGCCTACGTAGTAATCATACGACTAACCAATGGGGTCGCTTGTAGCACAGTTGGATGGATATGACTTTATCTCCTGCATGGAAAAGAGCTGGGGGGAGGGGCTATTGCATATGTGGGACTTCTGCAGAATCCCCCCCTTTACAGGTGCAAATGGAACATCCCGAAAGTTTAAAGGAACCACGCAGTTTTATAACGGCTGGCGCGTCCCTTTAATAACCTCCGCTGAGATATTGCTGTTCAGATTGAGAAATCTTACTCCACTTCTTAGCCGTGTGAGGAAGACAAAGAGATCAGGAGTAATTTGCGAAGAGAAATGCAACTAAATTACATTTTTATGCTAACTGAAATCAATAAGTTATTTTACAACAGATAAAGAGAAACAGTCACATTTGATGTAAAACTGTAATTGAATTCTGCTCTGAAAAACATCTGTCATTCCTTTTAATGTTCTCGTTTTTTTTTTCCTTTACTTTGAGATTTCTGTTTTGAAGCTCTGACATCACATCTGCCTCAACCAAAGGCAAAGCCGGGGCATTTATCCTGAATTTAAGACGAGACCGAGGACTGAAGTCTTTACCGCAAGAAAAATTGGGCCGACTGGACGGGCTGAATGGGTCTGATCTGCCGGCAGATTCTAAATTCTAAACAAATTTCCCACAATCCCCCAATTGAAAATTGAATTGGAATCTTACTGTCAAAAAAATATAGAAATAAATATTTATTTAAAAAAAAAAAAAAAAAACAGCAAAAAAAAGTAATGTTTCTCCTTTAGGCTTACAATTAACAAAACAATGGTAGTAAAAATAATTTAAAAACAAATTAAAAAATTTCTGTACGTGGTCCAACTTTAACCCTGTAATGTCAAAAAAAAAAAATACACACCATGGCATATTAGGTGTCTCTAAAATCAGGATAAATAAACCAAATGACAGAGGGGTTAATTATGATTCACAACAAAAAAAACGCTAAAAAACAAACAAAAAAAAAGGGAAAAATAGCCTTGGTCCTTAAGGGGTTAAAGAGACCCAAAAACCATGATTTGTCTATTTCCGTGGACTCTCTTGCATCCCAAGCTCTGGCTCTGATGATTGATGGAACAAGACATGTAAAATGCGCTTTCCCCCAGCATGGAATCTGACATTCAATTTTATCACAGCGCAGGTGATACACGAATAACTACGGGGGGGGGGGTGTAATTCTGCTACACCGAGAAAAAAAAAAACGACGTCCCCAAAACATTTTGTCACCGGCAGTGATTTGATCACAAAATGTTCTTGCGCAGGTCCAAGGCATTTATCACTGTGATTCCGCTGGCGTATTTCCATATTTTTTTTCCCCCACCTTCGTCTTTATTCTGAAAGACCGAGCGTTAACAACAGCCTCCGCAGGTGCCTAACTCGTATAATTATATAATTACTCGATTAAGCCTCCACTCTCATGTTCTCCGCTGAGTACAATGCATAGACATTATCCGTACATTTAAGCTCGCTGCGACTCCGTGCTTCCGATACGCCTATGCTACTCTTACAAGCGGTAATTGCGTGTTTCTGCCATTTTTGATCTAAATAATACCTTTTTTTACTTTACTGAGACAGTGGTAGATAAGTGGAACCACCTCCCAGCAGAGGTGGTAGAGGGTAATACAGTGAGGGTATTAAACATGCATGGGATAGACATACGGCTCCTGAATCTAAGACAAGACCAACGACTGATTAAGGTTTGAGTCTTTACAGCAGGAGAAACGGGCGACTAGACAGGGGCCGGATGGGGCCGATCTAAGGCTACATTTAGTTACATTAGTGTTATATGCAATAGAGAAGGTAGAGCCGCGGCCTCTGGTGAAGCCTTCCCTTTAGCAAACCAACCAAAGGCCACTAAGTGCAGCCTTTGCGAGGCTATAATATTAATAGCCGACGGCCCGACGCTGTAAAATAATATATATTTTAATTAAAAACTTTTTAATCTCACCTGGCCTGCAGCTCACAGTTTTCTGAATAAATGCCTCAGAGGCGTAGTTTATTTCTGCTGATCTATGTAACCGGTCACATCTTCAGGTCCCTGTGATCTGTAATGAGATGATTCCCGGACGCAGCGAGGCTATTTATTGTGGCGTACAGCGCAAGAACAGAAGAACCTCACCTCTGGCCAGCATTCTAGAGAACTGAGACATAGAGCGGCACGATTAGGGAGATCCGGTGTTACTATAGACAAGACGGCTACTTACAAGAGAGATACGTTTGTACGTTTGCTTCACGTTTGGATAATTTAGGAAATGGGTCAGCTGGATTTCCCAAAGCCCATTCAAAGTCAACGAATCGCTAAGATGTCGTGATGACTTCCATAATAAGATCGCATCGTTTCAAACATTCTATAGAGATTTAGGAGGATACTTTGTATACGTGGAATGGAATATGAACCATGAAGCCTTTTTTTAATACCGAGGCGTGATTTGAAGGTGGAGGGCAAAATAAATAGGCTTCAGAAAGCATGGTAGATACCTGGAATTGGTCTACAATAAACCTAGAGGCTATCATTCTGGTCTACAATAAACCTAGAGGCTATCAAACTTTTTAGGTTTTTATAAACAATTTCAATAGAATTATTTTAGGAAGACTTGGCACGTCTTGAATGGCCACTTGGTCTTCCCACCTACCATCTATCAAGCGAGCCAAGCTGAAGGAGCAACTCTTCAAGTCGCGGCAAGTCAAAGCCATGATTAAGGATCTCGGTGCCTGGGACAAGGCCGGAGCTCCTATCCACCTCTGATGTCACAGCTACCTTCGGAAGCAGAAGAAGCACAAGAAACCACATGGGGCATTGCTACAAAGCGGCACAATCGTACCTATCTTGCCCCATGGAAGTTACGGCCCCAGTGTCAAGAGTCACCAAAATAGAGGCCAAGGCATGACGTGATAAGGTGTTTACCAAAGTCAGTTGAGTTGGACGCCAAATAAAATCATGGTTTGTCAAAAGCACTAAGAATGGAGGTCTAGCCTAGGATTATTATATTAGAATGAATGGTTTTAAAGGTTTTAAAGTCAAATGTAGGCATTCTCCGAGACTCAGAGGGTTAAATATATATTCCATAGGGGATTTAAATTTCCGTTTATTTGCCTACCTCCACAAACGGACAGAAAGTAGGCCTGGAGAAACTCTTACGGGAAAAAATGGCGCCCACTAAAGTAAGTGTGAAAACCGTAGTGACGTAAACATAATGTGACCACTTATGCCATCACTTGCCACGTGGCATCAGCAGGCAGAAACTGCTTTTGCCCTCATACAGTAACACCTTACAGTGATTTCACTCGAGTCAAATATTACATATTAACCCTACATTAAAAAAATGTCAATTCTCCACAGAATCCAGAGAGAAATAGAACTCTTCCCGCCAAAAAGTAGTTTTTTTTCTGAAAAATTCACGGCCCTCGCACAACACCGAAGGCTAAGGGAATTGCCGTGTTTGGTTTGCATTTGTAAATGTTTCACATGAAAACCTTCCGGAGGTACCATCCATCATTTTAAAATATTGCATGAGTTCTGAGTGGGGAAAAAAAAAAATCCCCCTAAACATTTTGTTTTCAGTGTTAAATCTGTGTAAACTCTGCACGCTTGTCAAACACAGTAACACTCCAGTAAAAGCAAAGTATGATGGATTCAGTTTGGGGTTTTGCGACGCCTTGAATCTTTTTATAATTGGCTGCGGAGGACACGGTGTGGCGGTGTAAGGCGCCGGGTGTCTGAGTCGGCTATTTATCTCCCTAGACCTGTCTGTCGGATGCCCTTTGCTGCGGTTCCATTTTTGGGTGCTGTCTCCGTACCCTGTGTTACAATCTTACCTGGGAACTTTACAGGTGGCGGCCGGGCTGGCTGGCTCAGGGGAACAAAATTCTTCACTGATGTCCACTCCGTCCTGGACCAGGCCACTCGCGGAAGCGGGAACAAAGCGGGGTCACATAATACCATGTTACATGACCCCCGGAAAAAGTGAGGCTGCTCACACACAGAAAGAAAGCTGAGGGCGAGCTAAGGGGTGAGGAAGTGAGTGAGAGGGTAAGGGAGGGAGAGAGCATGCATGTATGTATGTACATTAGAGTGAGAGTGTATGTGTAAGTGTGTGTTAGCATGAATGTGTGTCAGGGAGTATGTAAAGGTGTGTTAGGTATGTGTGTTAGTGTGAGTGTGTGTGCTAGTGCGTATGTGAGTTACCGGTGGGGCAAAGGGGCAACTTGGCTTTACCTGGGGAGTTGGTGTGCCCAAACGCTGCTCCTGCAATCTGGAGACAGAGCGCTGGAGAAGCCTGGCTTCACCTGTAGAGTTCCCAACTCCCAACTCTGCGCCCCTTATTAATGAGGATCTAGCCAGAAGGCCAAGAGGGGCAGGTGTCAGGAGCTTCTACAGCCCAAGAGGTCCATCTATTCTCCTACCACCAGTAGAAAAGGTAGGAAAACATAATAGGACGTCCGTCTTCTTCTACTCAAAATTCTAAGGAGCAGATAGTTTGAAAGATGCTTAACGAGGAACAGTTGCCTTTCTGATTTGTTCCAAATACTAATTCATATACCTCTACCTGAGTTATTCTTCAAATATTTCCCAGCATTAATATAAAAATTCCCTTTATTATTTGGGCCCAGGAGAAATAATAAATAACATAAGCCATGGATGATTTTCAGCACCTACTTATGAACCAGTTATACCAGTCCTGGATGAAACAAGTTTCTGTTCACCACTCCAGAGCACTATAGTAGTGAATAGTAGTGAATAGCGCCATAAGCTTTTATATACATTCACTGCTAGAAGCTCAATAGTTGGGTGCAGAAGATGAATGTCCAAATCTCCTACTGAAGGGAAGAAGGCAGACAACTCGACTCCATCCCACCACTGGGAACATATAGCATTATCTGACATGGGGAACTACCAGCATCACGTTCATACAATCTAATGCTTTTTTATTATTATTATTATTATCAACATGGTCAGCAGTGTAACTAAAACGTAGAAAATAATTCTTCTCCCAGCAGAACCTGCTTGTCTTGGGCTTTGGTGCGGACAATGACTAGAAAGGAGAATTTGGAATGGTTGGATGGAATTTTGATCTCCGTACAGCCCATCCGCTTCGATGTGTGTTTCCGGACAAAAGGATCTGAACAGAACTACCGGAGCTTAACGGATAACCGTCCACACATCCTACAAAACATAATTGCAGCCGAGATCCTCTGCTTTTTAAAGGAAAGTCGTAGGAACGTAACGGGGATGGCCCTGCCATTTAACGGATAGATGCCCTAAGCTCAAATACAAGGCATATCACAGAAAGGACCTCAACTAATTGTGATAACTCAGTGTTACAATGAAACAGCTAAGCTCATCAAATTTAAGTTACATTGTGATTGCTAAGTTACATGGAAAAAGTACAAACACTTTATAAATATAAACAGCCAAATATAACCAAATTGGTTATAATTTAACCCCTTAAGGAGAATGGGTTGTCCTTAAACCCAATAGAAGCAATGCATTGTGAGCCTGTACATGTACGGGCTTTGTCATAAAGGGGTTAATAATCCAATTCAATCAATTATTTGAAAAATAATTATTTTGGAGCTGTAGGTTTTTAAACATTAAATAAATTGTAATTCTTTATAATTTAGATGTTGTTTGTCTTTTTTTTTGTGATACTGGCCCTTTAAGGGACCATTTGTCCCCCTGAGTTAAGAATAAACTAATTACGGTCGTTAAGGGCTCTGTAATGTACTTTATTATTCCAGATGAAAATAAAATAAACAGCTGGTGAATATTCATTACAGAATTATTTTTTTTTGCATATTTGCATAATGTTTTCTTGATCAAAAATACTTTCACCAGCGGTGGATATGCTAATTATAAATGGAGGCCAGGGATTGATGACAGGCGTCTGGGTTTTACAATAATCCATAATGATTTTGGATCAGATTCTGATCTTTAATGAGTCACATTGGGATTACCCCTAGGCTTTGATTATCCAGAGCTTGATTACAGGATTTCTATTTGCCTCTCTTTAAAGGGGAACAGACACCATTTTTTTTTACTGGGATTAGCTTGAAAATATATTTATTTAAAGTTGTGCACTTTTTTTTTTTTTTTTTTTTACAAAAAAACCTAGTTTTCGCTCAATATTTTTATATATAGATGCATATTAGCCATTATCATACTGCCTGTGGGAAACAATAGAATGGCTCAGTCTTAATCACCCGTGGGACAGTCTGACTAATGAAAGTCTATGGAGGAACGGACTTCATTAGCATTGCCGTAAAGCATCAGCTCAGTGCGGTGTTTGATCCGGGAAAGTCACCCAAAATATCACATGACTGACAGCAACGGCGGCTCCCGGTCTGCAGATAAAGGGAGTTCATTGGAGCAAAATGAGATAAAACCCAGTTTTTGTTGATGCTAAAAATATTAAATGTACCTTTTCAGACCCATTCATCCTTTTTTTTTTTTTTTGTATAATTTCTACTTTTTTAACTTGGACACTTGTGCACAGAAAACATTTCCCAGCATGCACTCAGGCTTTAATCGGATAGGCTACTCAGTTTGTATACTTGTAATTACTTGATATGTGCTTTATCACCTGAACAGAAATCCAGGGCATTGGTGAGGGGCAGCTGAGAGTCCTAAAGACCCCCCAACCTGACCCCTTCTAAATCAGATACAGGAGTTTGAAATAAACTACTGAAAACCCTTAAAAATGGCTTTAAAAAAGTGTTACTAGAAAACAGACATTTTATGTAAAATTCTTTTATATAAATTAGTTTTTTTTTCCTATTACAGATCGAAATTGTTTTCATAATCAGCATTATTTGTGAAAGTTACATAATTACCACTGCCCAAAAAATAAAAAGTCTTACCATTTTAAGATTATTAAACTAAATCTTAAATTAAAAATAACAGAAAGAAACCCAAAATGTTTCCCCGAGGAGAGCCGAGAACGTGGTAACCCCGCCGAGGTCTAGAAGACACTTTGAAGCGAAACGTTACATGTTGTCGCACTTTTTCGCGATCAATTTAGTGTTCGAAGTGTTGCGTAATCCACTAAACGGCTTTGACCGCGGGAGGCAGCGGGACTCGGTCGCTCACTCCGATGGGCACGAGCTCTCCTTTTAGCGCCTTCGACTCCCTCGTCTCGGAGGATTGTAGGAGACGATTCACGCTCAGGCTGAAAATTAATCTCGGGTCAGGAAGAGGTAGAGGAGGACAGTTGCACATTTCTCTTAGTTTCAGAGCCTGGAAAACAGAAAAACAGAAACGCGAAGAGCTTAATACACAATATTACTTTATTAAATGTATGTATGTATGTATATATATATATATATATATATATATATATATATATATATAGTTAAAGCGGTATATATAACCCCGAGCAATTGCTCTAGCAAAATGATTGCACTTAGTAGATGCAGCCCTAGGATTTAAAGGGCGGCCGTCACGTGTCAGATTAGAGCACATTTTGTACATTTAGTGATCCATCATCAAATTACGGATTTATGTATTTTCCAGCTTTTTACATCCACCAAGGCGGGGTTTCATATGCAGATTTCCCTTCCTTTCCCATGATCCCTCGGTGACAACAGCAATGGAATCCTATTGGCAGCCCAAGTTGTAACCCGCGTCCTGGGCTTGTTTTAGTGCTACGGATTTACGCAGCTCTGTAAAGTGATTACTGCAAATAGGTTAGGGTGGAGAATCGATTCAACACGTGATGTAATGGCCCCAAAACAGCACAAAATAAAATTAAAAAAAAAATAAAAACATTTATATTAACATATGATAATCTCATACGTCCCTCTTGAAAGCCCCCAACGAAAAAGGAATAAGGCGCGACCGTCCGATATTCTTAACCCTAAACAGTCCACGTTGGCTTTTCTTATCTCATTTGCTTAAATGTAAAAATAATACATGATGGCGGCTGGCGTCTGATCTGATTGGTCCCTTTAAGTTTTCGTGGTGCTCCCAATTCTGCAAAAGTCCCCCATATGCTTTTACCCTCCATACATCTCTTTAACTCGATGGAAACGTCCCCCCCCCCCCCGTGACCGGCCGGATTGCGAACATTCCGTTTCCGCGGGGCTGATTGGATTTCGCTCCTAAAATAATAAACCATCTCTTAATTAACACCTTTAGCGCTCGTTAAAAGGTCATTAATAATATTTGGGACTTTGGCGAGGAGCTGTCGCTTTTTGACAGATCGTCCTGTCCGGTTTTATCACGGAGAGACGTCGCATCGAACCGACGGAACATTCAAGGACGTTCGTGCTTCGTCCGACTAGAAAGATTTTCCAGATCATTTGCCTTTCAGCCCTGGCATGGCGGATGCGGCTGTCAGAGTAACTCTCGCGCGTCAGACGCTTCAACTATCAAAAGGGAAGAGGACGCTGCGAACGGGAAAAGAAACGCTACCAGCCGGACCTGCGACTCGCAGAGCTTCAAACACCACGTAGACCTCAAATAAACGCTGCGGCAGATACAGTGCTGGGGGGGGGGCTTGTACTCCACGTTATGGAATATATATCGTATTTTCTGGAACACAAGATGATTGCAACAATTCCAAATGTCCAACCCAGTTCTTGTTGTTTCTATATACATTATCGGGGTTTTTAGGGCTGTAGAACCCTGTGATACCCTCATACCCAGCAAACATTCCGAGCTCCTAGAAAAGAGGGGCCTCAGAGGAGGAGAGAGCGGCCTCAGGGGAGGAGAGAGGGGCCTCAGGGGAGGAGAGAGGGGCCTCAGGGGAGGAGAGAGGGGCCTCAGCGGAGGAGAGAGGGGCCTCAGCGGAGGAGAGAGGGGCATCAGCGGAGGAGAAGCGGGTATAGGGATCAGGGTACAAAAGAAGGACAAGTTTCTTGGAAAAAGAGATAGCGGGGAAGGAAGCTAAAGCTTCAGCACCCGTTTCGGTAGTTGCCCTTGAGGCACATCTTTACCCCAACACCAGTATCCCCGTGTTGTCATACGTTATGTTACATCATTATTAAATCCCTAATAAGTTCCCCATCCTGCCCAACTATATGTCCAAAAGGGAACATAATCTGCCCCACGCAGATCATAACAAACATATTTGATGACTTATAGATTGACACATTTGGCAAAGACGATCCATTTATCGGCTAACGGTCTCTTCTTCAGGCATATAGATGGTCTAGAGAGCCTGCATCCTATAACACTTCATGTTAGCCGATAAAAGTAGCATCTTTGCCAAAGTTAATCTAGAAAAAAACAAAAGAAAAACAGTTAAAAAACAGGATTGTCCCCGAAAACTCCTCTCTCTCCCCTGCGCTCGGAGATCAGATCACGCTATTCACATCTTCTGCTCGGGAAGAAAGCGGCTTTTGATAACGTCGATTCGCAACTATTTTGGGAAGCATCTTGTTGCCAAGAGACGGGTCTATGTTTAAATAATACCACGGCAACGGGAGCAACACAGATCTTTGCGAGAAAACATTAAAGATGCAGCATCTTCCAAACTATTTTCCAACATATTAGAAAAAACTCTGTATAAATATATATATTTATTTATAAGGTCAGACCTGAATAACTTCCAATATATATATACTGTTATACACAATGTTCAAAGGTTGGGTGTCACTCAGCTGTATTCATGGAAAACAAGGAAATTTCTGGCTGTAACATAATTACAAAAAGGATTTCCAAACATCAATTAGCCTTTTAAACTTAAACTCGGATCAGAGAACACAACGTGCCACTGGAACCCAGGAGTGATGGGAGTGATAAAGGGCCATTGGGACACAGGAGTGATGGGAGTGATAAAGGGCCATTGGAACCCAGGAGTGATGGGAGTGATAAAGGGCCATTGGAACCCAGGAGTGATGGGAGAGATAAAGGGCCTCTGTCGGCCTATGAAGAGATTCCATTAAAAAAAATCAGCCATTTCCAGCTACAATAGTCATTTACAACATTAACCCCGTCTGAGCTCGATCCACGTTCATCAAATTTTCATCATGTATTTGCTCGATAAATTTGCTCAGAGAAAAACATCTTAAAAAAAATGACCCCCCCTCCAGGCACATTATATACGATCCCCCAAACATACAGTTTTTGTTTTTTGATCCCCCAATGTCCGCCTATCAGTCTGCGCGCCTCTACACAGGTTAAGGAGTTTTTTTGGTTCAAATAAGGGCCAAATCTTTGCGGACTACAAATCCCATGGTCCTCAGCCGGCCTGAAGATTGCTGTGTTCCTCATCTCTGAGACGTTGAATGGCAGGAAGGTGCATTTACAAGATTAAATGTTTTTTCCCATAGGGTCGTTTGGGGGAAATCATCTTATAATCAGGCAAATATGGTAAATCAAAGCATTCTTTCGGACTTTCAAGCTTCCTCTTTTTAAACGGAAAAAAAAGTTAAAACCGGAAAACCGGTTAATTGGAGGATGATGGACTTTGAAAGACGATGAGCTTCCAGAAGGTCTTTTTCTGTCCCGAAGACGTTATTCTTCCGCAGCACCTTCCGGAATTCTGATACAAGAGTATCGTTCTTCCGGATGTTCGCCCGTCCACAGACCATTAAGTATATTTAAAAGCAGACTTACCGCGTTCAGTATTTTTTTTTTTTTTTTTTTTACATTAAAAGAGTCGTCTTAACAGCTCCTGACGGGATTTTGGTCCAAAAACCTTGTAATTTAACCCCGAAGCGTGGAGAATTCCTGCATATTTAAGATCACAAAGTAAAAGCGGCGCGACGGTCTGCAGCCATAGAGATTAGCGGAATCCGCCAGCGTCTTCTGTCTGCGGGATTTACACGCTCAGACACATGAGAAGTGCAGACTTAATAAGACCAATTGAAGTGAATCCAATTCTATCTGTATTCGCAGCATTATTCGGCTCATGCGCGAGGAACTTTCCGGAATGGTATTCTCGTGTATTATCGCTTGAAGGGAAACTAAGAACACGTTACTGGACTCCTTGGTAGGTAGGAACTCATCATAAAAGCTTCATCATCTCTCTGACAAAGTGGAGCGTTCTTCATCTGAACAGGAGACCTCTGAGGTATGTGCAACTACATATATAATAAAGGTATCACCATTGACTAAGCACCCCATTATCTCTTGGGCTAACAGCCTTCTATCTCATGAATAGAATAGATGATTTAATGGACTCAGCAAAAAAAAAAAAACAACACAACAAGTAGAGTGTCAGCTCACAAGATCAGGGCCCTCTTCTCTTTCTCCTCTTTTCTTGGGGGCTGATTTGCCGGCGGATTTTAGGTTTCTAAGAAATCCGGCTCAGTTTCTATGGCAAGAAAATGAGGGTGAGTGACAGGCCCCTCGGCCAAGTCGGCTGTGCCACGGATCTGAGGTCTGAATAAAAGACGACTTTTTCTTGTCTTATAAAATCGGTGAATCCGGCGCGAGGAATGCGGTTTGTAACGTAGGATTATCCAGCAAAGCAGGTGGAACAGAAGCTTTAATATCGTCATAATAATGCTGAACGATCGGTCCGCTGAGCGGAGGGTCCATGTACTGGCGGCAGGAGTAAGAGAGGGGCACTCACCTCCGGTATGAGCCGGTCCAGGTGGTCGGCTCGGTTTTCATGGGATGGGTGGGTGGAAAGCCACTCCGGGGTCCGCGGCTGCCCTTCCAGGGTCTCCGAAAGCTCCATTTGTTTCCAGAAGACTGAGCTGGATCTCACGTCGATGCAGGCCTGCGAGTCACAAGCAACACGTCAGCGAAACCGGGAACTCATAACGCCACAATGTATCACTGTATACATTCTATAGGGTATTCTATAGGCTATTAATGTCTATCACATCCCTGAATCAAAGCGCTCGGCCCTTGAACTTCGAATCACGGAGGCAAATGTCCGATGCCAAGACTTTCAGACCTAAATGATCTACTAAACACCCCGACTCCTTATCATACTGCCTGTGGGGAACAATAGAATGGCTCAGTCTTAATCACCCAGCTGGACACCATGACTAATAAAAGTCTATGGAGGAACGGACTTCATTAGCATCGCCGTAAAGCATCAGCTCAGTGCGGTGTTTGTGCCGGGAAAATCACCCAAAATATCACATGACTGACAGCAACGCCGGCTCCAGGTCTGCAGATAAAGGGAGTTTATTGGGACAAAGTGAGGTGACTGTATACAGCGCTG
Source organism: Spea bombifrons (assembly GCF_027358695.1). NCBI lineage: Eukaryota > Metazoa > Chordata > Amphibia > Anura > Pelobatidae > Spea > Spea bombifrons. The sequence continues at coordinate 45,725,089 of NC_071092.1, forward strand.
GGGGTTAATCCTGGGGGTTATTACTGTATACAGCATTGGGGGTTAATCCTGGGGTTTTTATTACTGTATACAGTGCTGGGGGGGTTATTATTGTATACAGCGCTGGGGTTTATGCTCGAGGAGAGAGATATTTCCATCGGACTTCCCCTTTACATGGAGTGTTGAGGCATCCATCATTCTAATGTTTCTGGGAATCCACCTGCTCTGCACCAGGCTGTTTGAGTGAGAACCCCCACCATGTATTTATAATAACCCCTCATTTACCTTAGGGGGGGGGAGTCAAATCAACTTTTCCCGCGCTGAGATGAAAAGGTAAGTTATTGCATATCGATACCAACTTACGACTGCAAAGACAGAAATACACACAAAATGCTGCACAAAGTATCATTTCCATTCCGGTTTCCTGGATACATTTTACACCCAGAAACGCAGAACCTGCCGGCAGATCGGCCCCATTCGGCCCCCGTCTAGTCTGAGTTTCTCCTGCTGTAAAGACTCAAACCTTAATCGTTGGTCTCGTCTTAGATTCAGGAGCTGTATGTCTATCCCATGCATGTTTAATACGCTCACTGTTTTACCCTCTACCACTTCTGCTGGGAGACTGTTCCATTTATCTACCACAATCTCCGTAAAAAAAAAAAAAAAAACTTCCTCCCATATTTACGCTCATAGCTAATACCATGATTCCTTGTGGGCATTTGGACATCCACTGGCGGTCTAAGGATCACAGGAGTTGTAGTTTCCCCAATTATTCTAGAGAAACACCAGAAAATGTAATATGCTCTCTTAAAAGTCTAGAAAATAATAAATATCAACACTGTCTTAAAACAAATCAATTTCCATGATTACCCTCTGGCTCATAGGAGTTGCAGTTCTGCAATTATTCTATTGAATGACCTGTTGGCTATAATATATACAGATTATTATATACGCTCTCTAGCAGGGGTCTTTAAAGCAATAATGAATATCTCCACCAGGTGGCGCTGTGTAAAGAGAAATGCAAAGTATCCAGCGTGTCGTCTCCGCGCCCGGCGGGGTTCCGTGTTCCGTCAGCGTGCTTCTGTCATGTGTCATGTCTGACGGCGGGATCAAGACGCCGCCGAGCAGCGCCCAACCTCGTGCCGTGACATTTCCGAGGATGACTTTCAACATAGAGAGCGTCAGACGATAAGACACAGAGCGCCCCGTGGGATCTCAAATCTGGTATTCAGAACAGAGGCGCTATTTGCATGTCTACAAGGATTCGCACAAAAGGAAGTTATTCTGCCGCGTCCTCGGCCTGCCGCGCAGACAAATTATCACCTGCCCTGCTTTTCCTGCGCGTTACAAAAACCTTCAAAACGTATGCGGCTGCTCTAAGAACACAGCGTGAACTACAGGCCTCTCAGGGGCGGGCTGGGCCGGGGGGCAGGGGGGCAATTGCCCCCCAGGCCGCCCTAAATCCGGGCCGGTGGGCCGGACGGACGACCGCCAGACAGACATTCAATGCGGCCGCAAAGTTAAAAACTAAGCGGCCGCGAGCAGGATTGAATGCGGCCGTCATGCGTACCTGGCGGGGGAGGGAGGGGGGCGGTCCGCCCCGGCTGCCGCTCATCTGAGGGCTGCCACCATGCCGGCACGCCTCCAGAAACGGTGCGCGCGGCAACAACACTGAAGCCACGCCCAACATTTTCCGCGCTCAGTGCACCGGAAGGACAGGAAGAAGAAGAAGTAGAAGAAGAAGAAGAGGAGGAAGAGGAAACGTGAGAGTGAAAGAAGAAAAGGTAGGAGAGAGTGGATTAGTAAGTGTGTGAGAGTGATGGGTGTTATGCTGAATGTAAGTGTGTGAGAGTGATGGGTGTTATGCTAAATGTAAGTGTGTGAGAGTGATGGGTGTTATGCTGAATGTAAGTGTGTGAGAGTGATGGGTGTAATGCTGAATGTAAGTTTGTGAGAGTGATGGGTATTATGCTAAATGTAAGTGTGTGAGAGTGATGGGTGTTATGCTGAATGTAAGTGTGAGAGTGATGGGTGTTATGCTGAATGTAAGTGTGTGAGAGTGATGGGTGTTATGCTAAATGTACGTGTGTGAGTGTGATGGGTGTTATGCTGAATGTAAGTGTGTGAGAGTGATGGGTGTTATGCTGAATGTAAGTGTGTGAGAGTGATGGGTGTTATGCTGAATGTAAGTGTGTGAGAGTGATGGGTGTTATGCTAAATGTAAGTGTGTGAGAGTGATGGGTGTTATGCTGAATGTAAGTGTGTGAGAGTAATGGGTGTTATGCTAAATGTACGTGTGTGAGAGTGATGGGTGTTATGCTAAATGTACGTGTGTGAGAGTGATGGGTGTTATGCTGAATGTAAGTGTGAGAGTGATGGGTGTTATGCTGAATGTAAGTGTGTGAGAGTGATGGGTGTTATGCCGAATGTAAGTGTGTGAGAGTGATGGGTGTTATGCTGAATGTAAGTGTGTGAGAGTGATGGGTGTTATGCCGAATGTAAGTGTGTGAGAGTGATGGGTGTTATGCTGAATGTAAGTGTGTGAGAGTGATGGGTGTTATGCTGAATGTAAGTGTGTGAGAGTGATGGGTGTAATGCTAAATGTAAGTGTGTGAGAGTGATGGGTGTTATGCTGAATGTAAGTGTGTGAGAGTGATGGGTGTTATGCTAAATGTACGTGTGTGAGAGTGATGGGTGTTATGCTAAATGTACGTGTGTGAGAGTGATGGGTGTTATGCTGAATGTAAGTGTGTGAGAGTGATGGGTGTTATGCCGAATGTAAGTGTGTGAGAGTGATGGGTGTTATGCTGAATGTAAGTGTGTGAGAGTGATGGGTGTTATGCTGAATGTAAGTGTGTGAGAGTGATGGGTGTTATGCTGAATGTTTGTGAATGAGGGTTTCAGATAGCATGGATGTGTAAGTGTTGGGGGATAGCTTGGCATAGGGAGTCCGTAATCACATTCCTTTCATGCCCAGATTCCAGCATGTAGTGGCTGCCTAGGCATGATAGGAGTGTGATTGCTGTTATAAATTATTTTTTGGTCCAACTTCGGTGTGTTAACACTTTTATTGGACAGAATAATTCAATGACAGTATTAATATATATATATATTGATATATATAATTGCAAACAGCAATCACACTCCTATCATGCTAAGTCAGCCAGCACATGCTAGAACCTGGGCATGATAGGATTGTGATTGTTGTTATATATATATGTGTGTGTATATATATATATATATATATATGTATATGTGTTAATATTATTGTTGATTTTTTTGTCTAATTTTGGTGTTACTTTTAATAAAGTATTTTAAAGTTTTTTTTTTTTTCTGTTTTGGCCAAGTGAATGCTGAATTTTTAGTTTCAGTCCAGAATTTTCATTTCGGTGCATCACTACTATATACTATGCCAGTCACTAAAGTGGTAAGCCTACACCACATCAATGTTTGGCTTAGTATATAGTGATAGGGGTTGTCAGTGTCTGGCTCAATGTATAGGCACACATTGACGGTGGTGCTGCGTAATCCCTAAGTATATAATGATAACAAATATGCTGTACCCCTGTCAGTGTTTGCCTAACCATAGAAACTATGCAGTTTTAAAGTGTGTGTGGGGGGTGCCACATACAGGGTCTGCCACAGGTGCCAAATACTCTAGGTACGCCCCTGCATCATGTGGCTGTCAGACCCAACGGCCGTGCCTCAGCTTCTCTTCCCACGTCTTAAAAGGGGTGTGATGAAGAGCTGAGGCATGCGGTGCGTGCATGCCGGCCACTTTAATTTCATTAGGCGCTGGTGGAGTGACTGCCGCACAACGGCCGCTTTCAATGTCGCTCGCAGCCGCTTTGATGGTGCAATGGGCCAGTTGACTAGACTTGCCCCCCAGGCCTTAGGCTGCCAGCCCTCCCCTGAGGCCTCTGATAACATTTACTGTATTTATGATTAACTTTGACCGTGATGATCAAGAAAAGGGGGTAGATAAGTCGAACAGCCTCCCAGCAGAAGTGGTAGTGGGTAATACAGCGAGGGTATTAAACATGCATGGGATAGACATACGGCTCCTGAATCTAAGACAAGACCAATGACTGACTAAGGTTTGAGTCCAAACTGGTGACTAGAAGGGGGCCGAATGGGGCAACAAATCCACGTTAAGCTTCTGAAACCCCTTTCAGGGCAACAATAAGTAGCCCAAGTCTAACAGCGCATGCATCTAAATGAAGTGTTAGCTTCTGTGGCGCAGCTTCTGCTGGTGTCGAATGGGTTAAAGTTCTCTGGGCCTGTGGCAGCCGGCGGGGATAAACCTGCCCCGTCTTCACCAACCCGTTCCAAATGTGCCGCTGTTTTGCGAACGCCTGTACTGCCACCTGCTGGTGAATGAGCGCAGGGGTCTCTCTGCTGACACCGCAAGCTGTATAGGTGCGGGAGGGATGTTTGTTTCAAATGAAAAATGGTAGAAAAGGAGCACCTAAGAGGTAATGTAAGGTAGCTTTGCTGAGAAGGTGGTAGATAAACCCAACAGCCTCCCAGCAGAAGTGGTGGAGGGTTATACAGTGTGTGGATTTACGAAGGGTCATCTAAACTCGCTTTCGGCTCCGAATGCGGATTATAATTTACCCCAAGCTTTTAGCTACTTTGTACACCAACTTGCTCAGCCCCAATACGACCCCCCGGCCGCAGATACCCCTATGTCATGCGCGCTCTAGGACCTGTTGAGTACCTTGGCGGCCAGCTGGAGTCCCACTCGGTCGGCTTCCGCCTCGAGCGTCCTGCTGAAGGGTCGATCAAACATATACTGCAAGCAATGGGAGACTCTGCTGTGAGATCTGGACACCGCGGCGCTCAAAGAGTTAAACACCGAAGAACGCAGAAATAACAGGAAAAAAATAATGACAGTTTTAAATATTTCCTCCGACGGCTGAGAGAGGGAAAGGCCAGGCTCGGGCGTTACTTATTGCCGCGCTAACACGCGACATAAGATCGTTATTCCGACTTGACATTTTTGCGCCGTGACCCACCAGATACCGGCGGCCGCGGACTAATTTTTTTCGAGAAGAATTATGAATTATTGACGTTTTTTTCTCCAGGCTTCCCGGTCAATAATAGTTTTATGAAAGGGCGTTAGAGCCGCGTTAAGCGCTTTGTTACAGTAGTTGCTACGCGATGGGACGTGGAGGGGGGGGGTCGAGCGCAAGAGGCCGGGCTGCGGGCCGAGCGTCGAGGGTTAAAATAAAAAGAACGTCGGCATGGAGATAATTGCCAATTGCCGTGGATTTTCTAAAACGCCGCCAAAATAAATGGTTTTACAGCCATGGCGTCTTTTAAAAGGGACTTTAGAGACCCCCCCAGCGGACCCTCGGACTGTTCTTGTGCCGAAATCTATGATCTCTAAGGGCTTTATTCACTAAAAAGCAGCAGCAGTCTGGAAGTCCGCGTCCGTCTTACCTCTTTAAGTCTGGACTGGATCCACTGGCCGACGACTGCGAGGCTGTCCATGGGGCAGAGAGCCCAGATCGCGGCAAGCGAAATGAGGAAAAGGAAGTCCAGGAAGTGGCTGACACTGGCCATCTCGGCCTGCAGCGAACAAACCAACAAAGGGAAGTATTAGGAGTGTGCGGATGATGCTGTAAAAGTAGCAAATCCATCCCGGTCTCTCAATAAATGGAGAAAGCCTAATTTTGGTCAAAACGTTGCGTGTTCTGCCCCGGAACGGCTCGGTCCATCCATTACTCTCTGAAGATTCGATTTCTGTACGAGGCGGAGATAATTACGTTATGAGGTCACAGCGGTATCGTAACGTGTGGCGTATGCAGAAAATAATCCCGTCCTGATCATGTTCATTATTTACCAAGTGCAGGGCATGAAAAAAAAACTCTTTAAAGGGAGAATTGACGCATTCAGTGCTCAAGGTGTGCAAGTTTGATATGTAGGATAGGTGGGATAGGTAGGATAGGTGGGATAGGTAGGATAGGTGGGATATGTGGGATAGGTGGGATATGTAGGATAGGTGGGATATGTAGGATAGGTGGGATATGTAGGATAGGTGGGATATGTGGGATAGGTGGGATATGTAGGGGTAGGTGGGATATGTAGGATAGGTGGGATATGTAGGATAGGTGGGATATGTAGGGGTAGGTGGGATATGTAGGGGTATGTAGGATAGGTGGGATATGTAGGGGTAGGTGGGATATGTAGGATCTTCCCGGGTTGACCCGGAGTCTCGGGGTAAAGCTCGGCATTCACTAGTACTGAGAGTGCGAGCGGCCAGAAGGGAGTGAAGGAGGGGAGCGAGAGCGTAAGGGAGGAAGTATGTGTGTATGTACAGTGTTATAGTGTATGTATAAGTGTGCATGGACGTGTATGTGTAAGTGTTTGAGTGGGACTATGTGTAAGCGAGAGTGTGTTAGTTTGTGTAAATGTGAGCGCGTGTGTAGATGTGTGTGCCAGGACGTATGCAAGCGACTGGGGGGGGCTCATTACTCGCCAGGTGCTATACTGATCATGAAGCTTCCAGGGGTCTCAACAAATCCAGCTGAAGCCTAAAATAATAATAAATAACTCCCCGAACTCAAAGAAACGACCGGTCATTTAAAGCTTTGGAAGGCGCAGACACCTAATACCCATAGAAATGGGTCCCCCCCCCCCTCGTTACAACAGAGGCCGGCCCCGAGTATCGATCTGCGAGAAGCTCCGTCCGTCACTCCGGGCCTTCATCACACGGCATGAAAACAGATTATTTGCCATAAAATGATCCAATTAAGGTTTTTATAGCCAAAGCCAATGTGCAGACTCACGGTCTAGAACAGGGGGTATTAACCCGTTATTGTCATTTTCCTATAAACGCTCCTTACTATAACGTATAGATTCTTACATTATAGAACCCAAGAGCTTACAGTCTATGTGCTGATTACACAACGGAGGGAGTTTGAACAAACGTACGCCACCAGACCTTAACGATAACAAAAGGGAAGGCATATTATATGAATAAATACATATTAATATTATACGAGCTTCAAGGTACAAAGCGGATCAGAAATAATTACAGCTACCCTGATTTATATATCGGCACCATATTCCGCGGCGCTGTACAACGAGCAAGTATCTGAAGGTACATGCAGACGGCTTGTTAACTGTGTTGTCATAGTAACAGAGGGGTTTATTATACTCTGTAATTCTCTTGGTAAAGTTGAATCCGCGCTTACCGTGTGCTCGAGGAGGGCATGGGCGAGTTCGTGGCCCAGGATGAAGGAAAGCTGGTGGGTGTCCGCTACGGCCTTCAGCATGCCGGTAAAAACAAAGATTTGGCCGTTCTGTAACACAAAGAAGAGAGGATCACTATAAATATATATAAAAATATAATAAAAGATGAAATATATATTAATATATAATATTTATATAATGTATAAAATAATATAATAAAAAATATATATAATAAATATATAATAACAGAATTCTTAAGACTTAAAAACTATGCACCGCTGCTGGCCAAACTACCTCTGCGTAGTATGTATCCTTGTAACGGGACATAAAACTTCCTTACATTGCATGTAAGCGTATGACTCTCTAAGCTTAAAGGGTCAGAGGCTTAAATATGATGTAAGGAAAGTTTACTTTACTGAGAGGGTGGTAGATAAGTGGAACAGCCTCCCAGCATAAGTGGTAGAGGGTAATACAGTGAGGGTATTAAACATGCATGGGATAGACATACGCCTCCTGAATCTAAGACGAGACCAACGACTGATTAAGGTTTGAGTCTTTACAGCAGGAGCAACGGGCGACTAGACGGGGGCCGAATGGGGGCCGATCTGCCAGTGGATTCTATAGTTTCTTGTCACCCGCTTGGTATTTCTGTTTAAGCAGCAGCCTGGAGACGAGAAACGGTTACGTGGCTTCAGAACGCGTGACTTTGTTACAGAGTATCGCTCTTTAATTTCTGTTTGCCGTTTCTCGGCTGAACTTGGAGGTAGCCGCGCAGTTAAAGCCGTTTTATGTTCTCTTTGAACGTTAAAAAAAAAAAAAGCAATAAAAAGAGCAATAAAAAGAATAATTCCCGTCCCCAGCCCCGGGGCGCTCGGACTATTTAAAGAATTGAGATAGTATCAGCATCTCATCCGAGTCTCAGACGGCGACGTCCGTAACCCGCTTTATAACATGAAAAGCCCCCGTTACAATCAGCGGCGATTCCTCCGGCTTCTGAGAAAACACGGCGGGTCCCGGGGACTACACTCTGTTTTAACACTTAAGTCCTTGTATTATAATAAAAAAAAGAGGGAGTTATCATTTTACTTTGTTTTCTTTTATAGGTTTAATGGTCTTAAAAACAGCTCAAAAAAAAAAAGATTAGGAAGCTTGGTTGTTTTTTTTTTTTTATGCCAACAACCAATCAGGGCTTGCTTTAGTGTCACATGACAATTAAGCTTTCCCTGCAAATGTATGAATACATCACAATTAAACGCAGTTAAAGAATTGCCTTAAAGAAAGGGTTTGGGGATCCAACAGCATGATAGTCAATAAGAATGGGTGTATATTTTTATAAGGTATTGGCTATAATAAATACATTTTAAAAGACATTTCATATCACCTAAGGCAATATATATATATATATATATATATATATATATATATATATATATTTAGGGGACATTAAGGGAACCGTCCCTAGAAAATAGGGTCATCTTGTTATCTTGTTACTTCATGCTAAATGTTTTTTTTAGTTTTTTTATTACCCCATTCTTTTATTTTCATTATAAATCAATACAGAAAATTATTTTATTCTCCCCAGGTTAAGACCAATAAAAAGAGCAGATAAAGGCTGTATCACCAAAAAAAGTCCTTAAACCCGACAACTCAAGGTGAGTGAGAAAGACAATATTTTTATTTACTGACAGGGGTGTAGATAAGCGGAACAGCCTCCCAGCAGGAGTGGTAGAGGGCAATACAGCAAGGGGATTTAAACATGCATGGGATAGACATACAGCTACTGAAGACGAGACCAACAACTGATTAAGGTTTGAGTCTTTACAGAAGGAGAAACGGGTGACTGGATGGGCCGAAAGGGGCCGATCTGCCGGCGAAGCCTATGCTTCTATGAGCCGGGTGGTATATTTTACTCTGTAACTACATCAAAGTCGTTCGAATCCCGGGGACTATAATATGAAATTTGACGTTTCCTTCTTCCTTACCGGCAGCACAAAAGCGTTAATATCTGGTTTCTCCACGACGTGGACAACCCACTCAATTTCAGACACCCCTGGAAGGTCACCGTTGCAGGCGATAAGATGGTCTACAATTTTCTGGACAAGCTGATAACGAGAATCTTCCACGGGAAGCATCGCATCCTTAAATTCTTCAATCAGCTGAAAGGTGACAAAAAAAAAAAAAAAAGCAAGAAAGATACAGAACGACCTGAAAAAGCAAAACTCAGCAGATTTGGAGCTTTAATCTCGCTTCGATTTTAAATGGAAAATCCGCCTTCGCCTCGCAGAGCTTCGGGAAGAAAACGCAGGCTGCAGCTTTGAAGTTAGAAAACCCGAAAAGGATATTACCTGATCCCGTGTTGGAGAATTTAAATAAAATAATTGGTTTTATTGTTTGTTTCAGGGAGATAATATGCATAAAAATACCCTTTTATGACTTTTTCTACATTTTTTTTGTAACAGATTTTTTTATGATTAAAAAAAAAAAAAAAATGATATAGCTTATAAATATTAATTTCACAAGCAGCTTGTCAGCGATTTATTTATTTGGCCTGGCATTTATGGGGTTATTTCTATTTATTGATTTATATTCATATTTCGCAGCTTAACATGGATTAACATCATTTGGATTTGCAGAAGTAAGAAGGGCCGCGCTTAAGCCATTTTACAATCTGCAACTACTTTTTCTATTGGACGTAAATAGTTTGGTTTAAATATTTCTTATTTTATACCAAAAAAAAAATTGTAATTAATCAAACCAAAACATTTGATTTTCTTCCCAAAAATAAAATAATAATAATAATAATATTAAAAATAATAATAATAAAAGCAATCTGGGGTAAATTGCTCAAAGGGAAGCCATTGGCAAGATGATTCCATTGGTTGCTATGGTGACTGCACCAACTTTACAGAATCAACATTTTTTTTTATATTTTACTAGTAAAAGCCACATTTAACTTTTTTAATTAATAAATAATCAGATGGATGTATTTTGTACTCAAAAGACCCGGCTATTTTTTTGTTTGTTTGTTTGTTTTGTTCTCAAGAACATATTGAGCTCTCTGTGGCTCAATTGAACGCGCGGATTACTGCGTGACGCAGGGAGAAATTCAAGTATTTTATTTATTATTAGCGCGTTCGTTCCACGCTGTTTTACTAGTTTGGTCTTGAAAAATGTTACTTTTTTTTTTTTGTTTGCACTTAAGTAGTTCTTCTAAAATTCATTAGCTTTTAATCAAAGGGAATTGTTCACAGCTGGTTCCTAACAACACACACAAGATCCATTTTCAATTCCTTAAGTGGATGACAATTTAATTCCTTTTTTTTTTTTTTTTTTTTGTTATTTTACCCAATCATTGGTAATATTAATTCCAACAAAAAGAAATTATCCTTTCTGGATAAGAACGACATAAGAGAAATAGGTTGTGTGGCTGTAAGGATTAGTATTTACTCCCCCCGCAAATACAGAAAATACAGTGGTTATTTGTTGTAAGGCTTCGCAGCACTCCGTACACCATTTAATCTTGTGATAACCCCACTAAACACAGAAATCAGGGCCCATTCACCAAACTAATCATTTGTAACACACACACACACACATACATACATATACATATATATATATACACACAATGTTTAAAAGTTTGGGGTCACTCAGTTGTATTCATGGAAAACAAGGACATTTCTGGCTGTAACATATAATTTGCAAAAGGGTTTTCTAACCATCAATTAGCCTTTTAAACTTAAACTTGGATCAGCGAACAAAACGTGCCATTGGAACACAGGAGCGATGGGAGTGATAAAGGGCCATTGGAACACAGGAGTGATGGGAGTGATAAAGGGCCATTGGAACACAGGAGTGATGGGAGTGATAAAGGGCCATTGGAGCACAGGAGTGATGGGAGTGATAAAGGGCCATTGGAACACAGGAGCGATGGGAGTGATAAAGGGCCATTGGAACACAGGAGTGATGGGAGTGATAAAGGGCCATTGGAACACAGGAGTGATGGGAGTGATTAAGGGCCATTGGAACACAGGAGTGATGGGAGTGATAAAGGGCCTCTTAACACCTAAAATGAGATTCCATTAAAAATCAGCAGTTTCCAGCTACAATAGTCATTTACAACGTTAACCCCGTCTGCGCTGGATTTGTGATCCATTTTATGTTATTTTAATGGACAAAATGTGCTTTTCTTTCAAACACAAGGTAATTTCTAAGTGACCCCAAACTTTTAAATGGTAGTATGCGTATGTATGATATATATATATATATATATAAATTGTCTCTTTATTAGGGTTGTGAAGGTACCGTTAGAACATTAATCACAGATATTGTTAGATAAGAGAGCATGATCCGTGAGCTCAGATTTCCTTATCTGTGGGATAATTGGTTATTAGAGGCTTTAGATGCGAATCAGTAATACTTTGATAAACACAGAGTGTTTCTGATTACATACGGCAGGGGGGCTGGAAGAACAGAACAAAGATTATCCATCAGTCTCGCAGCTCAATGAGAAACTCTCAACGGGATATATAACGGTAACACATAATGACTGACAACGTACTACATGGGGTTAATAATAACGTGTACAATTTAGAAACCAAAAGGACATATTTAGGCCAAAAAAAAAACTGAGAATAAAAAAATGACAGAGAAATATACACCCTACTCGGGTACAGGACTAGCATGTTATTAGTAGTATATAGAGCTGGGTGCAATAAAAACATTTACAGAGAGGGTGGTAGATAAGTGGAACAGCCTCCCAGCAACGGGATTTAAACATGCATGGGATAGACATACGGCTCCTGAATCTAAGACGAGACCGACGACTGATTACGGTTTTAGTCTTTACGGCAGGAGAAACGGGCGACTAGACGGGGGCCGATCTGCCGGCGGATTCTTTGTTTCTATGTATTACAGCTTGTAGACTTTGTTCATTACAAGTCATGCTTTAGTGAATAAACGCCTCTCCCCCGTAACATCAAACTCACGCTCTCATACTCCAGGTTAGTGAGGAAATTGTAATGCTCTTTTCTGAACACCAGCAGCCGGCTGCGCCCCGTGATGGGACTTTCCTCTAAGTGGGTGCAATAGAAGAGAACGAAGACGATCCCCAGCGCGGCGACGCTGCCCGACAGCTTCCACTTGTTCCGTCTGACGTTCTCTTTAAACAGCTGCCGCTTGTTGGAGGGAAGACTTTTCCACCATTTCCTTACACTCCTGGAAGACAAAAACGACACATTTCTGCGATGGACCCCGCGGGGTTAAATTACAAACGCCCGAGACAAATCCACGACTCTACTGTAAGAGACGCGCTTCGCCATCGTGATCCCTGAACCCTACCAATCTCGTCGAGGGTAACGAGTTTTTGCCGTGTTGGCCGCCGATGGAATCCGTGGAAAACAATAAAGGCAACTTAGTGGCCTTTAAGTGGGTAGAATTTCTACTAAATGTGGGTTTCATTGGGATTCCCCTTTTTCTGTGTGTTTGGTGATCCCACACAAATTATACATCCTTTTCATTGAGAACTAACGAGGCTTTAACTTGAAACCATGGCGACGCGCAAAAAATGATAATTCCGAGCGTTAATGAGTAAAAATAAATAAATAAATGAATTATATTTTTTTCAGTTTAGCTCAGATTTTTTTTTGTGGGCGCTGCTGATGGACAATGACCCCCCGATTACAGAAGTACACCACATCCATCCCATACATAGTACCCTTTAAAAAGGTAGTATTTTTAATACTTCTGGCTTAAGGAGTTTGGGGGGAAAGTTATCATTTTTTACATGTAGTACTAGGGATGAAATGGTATAATAATCGGATTTTTTATTATAATTTATTTTTTTGCAATATGGATAGAGGTCCCTTTAAGGATCTCTTTCAAATCTTATGTATGCCAGTGATGTCACAATGAGATCACTGTGCCACTCCTACGATAGCAGCGTGGTCCCTTTAAATTTTCATGGTATCACCATACTCATTTGCCCCTCTTTCTGCCCCCAGTTATATGCCGTGCATCTCCATGCCCACAATATACTCACCTCCGACACTGGCTTGGATAACGGTGCTGACTCTTCAGATCCCAGCGCGCATGTGCGGAAAGTGCTCCCATTAATGTCAATGGAATGAAAATTCCTATCTTTTTTGTTAGAACGCTTATAAAAGAAGGACCTCTTAGGTTTTGAAAGCTTGTGCAAATGTACATATTTTTCTATGTTGGCCGAATAAAAAGGGTAAAAAACTTAATGATGGAGAAATTAAAAAAGAATAATATATATATATCTCATTTAAAAAACAAAATTTTTACCTGCCGAGGATTATCGCAAAGAGCTTCTGTGCCGGTTTAATAAGAATCCACACGTGGGGTGGCAGCAGAACGTTACGTTGAGCAGTGGTGTGGATGGGTCTGGAGTACATGGGCTGACGGGTTGGCGAACGGACGGCGATTTCATCGATTCTTGGCACGCGCGGAGTTAAGCAGCCCCTCTGTGACCAGTCAATACTTAACACCCCGTTCGTTCTGTGAAATGTATGTTGGCTTCTACTCTGTGTTCTGCCCTTCATAGAGAAGTCCGATCTATGTGACAGAATAAAGCTGGGACGCTGGAGATTCGTATCACGCCGATAATGTCCCGGATTTATATTCTTGCTCCATGTCGGTGAGGATTTAGTCTTTAACGCAGAGCAATGAAACGTATTTCTGGGCAGACTCTCTGAAACGAGTCCGGCAAAAGTCAAGATCTTCTGTTTAGCGCTCCGAAAATGGCAGAAGAATTCCATTTTCTTTCATGTAAATGTTGAAATTAATCTATTAAAAAAAAAAAAAAAAATTAAGCATGTTACTTAAATGAAAATGTTTTTTTTTTTAAAATCTAGCATATTATTATTAAAGAAATATTATTCTGAGGGCTTCAATAAAGGAAATCTGTTCAATAAAGAAATTGGAAATATGTATAAAAAGTGGTCTTATAGCAACCAACGGAACGGCCCAATCATAAGAAACAGCCATTGGTTACTATAATGATAAGTTGCACGGTATAAACATGGGGTAAGCTGGTGCCCAAACTATTATTTGAATAAAACGCGATCTGAAGGTACATCGAATATGCTATTGAGAATAATAGAGCTCTACGGGGCACAGGGACCATCGAGCCATTTGCACCTCTCGGGGTAAAACTGGACTTTAGCCCGGGTTTCCGAGAGGAACTAAAGCCAGAAACCACCAAGAGGAGTCTTTTTTTTTTTTTTTTACATTTTCTTGGAACTGGATTATTATTGTAAAATTTTATTACATTTTTATTTAATCTTTAACTATAATATTTTTAATATTTTTGTATTTTTATATTTATAGGGCTCCATTGCCTTGCATGGATGATTGCAGTACCCATGATCAGCCTGCAGGGGGAGCGCAGCAGTCTCAGGAGGTTCTGGACCTTTTTCCTGTCATTGGTTCTGGCATAAGGGCACTGCCATCTTGGTACAGTCATGCTGCCTTCCAATACAACGCTTGAGATCGCTCCAGCATCGCCATAAAGCATCAGCTCAGTGTGGTGTTTGAGCCGAGAAAGTCACCCAAAATATCACATGACTGACAGCAATGGGGGCTCCAAGTCTGCAGATAAAGGGAGTTTTTTGGGACAGAATGACAACATTACGGTATACAGCACTGGAGGTATATTACTGTATACAGCGCTGGGGGTTATATTACTGTATACAGTGCTGGGGTTATATTACTGTATACAGCGCTGGGGGATTATTACTGTATACAGCTCCGGGGAGGGGTTATTACTGTATACAGTGTCGGGGGGGGGTTATTACAGTATACAGCGCTGTGAGATCTATCTGTGGCAAAACCCCTCACAAATGAAATTATTCTGAAATATATGATCAAAATTGCATACAACGTTGTGACATTCCATTTCTTTTTACAAATAAAATATACTCTAAAATCATACGATTCTCATTTTATTGTATATACCATATGTGTGTCATACAGTGTGTATATTTACCGGTATATACATACACAGTTATTAAGTACATCAGTATTGAAATGTCCCAATGCGGCAATAAAAGCGACCCTTGCCCTGCAGCTTATACAGACTGTAGAGTTATACTGTAACTCTAATGATATATAATTAGTTTAATTACGGTCTAATAACTCCTCCAAACTTTATTGCGGGAAGAGCCTGGCTGTAAACAGAAGGAGGAGGCAGAAGCCAGTCATGTCTGTCTCTGTCACATTCACCTCTGCCAGGCTTAGAAATTTACCCCCAGGACTTACCCCAACTTGGCTTGGAGGGCAGAGAAGGGCAAGCCAGGGTCACAGGCTACAGCCGGCCCGGTCCCAGGGACCACCTGTGTAAACGCTACTATAACGACCACCAGCTACAAGTGCAGGTCAGGAAGCTGTGCCTGGGGGCAAGGAATGCCCACACTCGGAAGAGAGACGGTGGGAAAGATCTTGCTTCCCTACAGAGGGCGCCATATTTGTACACCCATCTAAGCCACCAGCTTGTTCATCTTGTTATCGTGCAGAAAGTTTAAACAAACACTGTGCCGTGCATATATTTTCACCTTTGTGGCGGTTACCTCGACAATAGTTATTGTTGTGGGTGTACAAAGATGGCGCCTGCCTGGCTGGAAGCGTAAATAAGTATTGGGTGTCCCAATATGGCTCCCGGAAGTCTCCTTTTCCATTTCATGCTGCGGTACATAGAGTGTACAAAGATGTCAGCTTGCGAGGTACCCAGGAGGTTTCTGATTGGCTGTTGGGTTAGTGACGTGTTATGTTGGTGTCTGCAGGCCCAGTTACCCAGTGTGCGACTCCAACGAGTCCGTGACGATGTTCTACCCGGTCCAGGGCCCTCTGTCTGTCGCTTCCTCAAGTTGTGGCATGGGGTTCGGCTCCTGCCGGTAAAGACTGTATGGGGGAGACTGGAATGTGACCCCCGGGCTTCCTCTGCTTCACCCGAGCACCATGGCGGAAGAAGTAGATGTTGATATTGAAGGGGATGAGAATGAAGCAAGTAGGGGGTGAGGAGAGATATTCCTTTATTTAACTGACGTATAATTAATTGACGGGGGGGATCTATTAAGGCACACCCCTATGAAATTTAACGGGTTAAACACATCCTGAATGGGTTAACATTACATTGCTAAGGCACTATAAGATTATGGCTCCAAGAGCTGGCACTCTAATACTTTAGGCTTAAAGGTTCAGTTATACACATTTAAAACTGGATGCGACACCAGAAACATCATTGTTGGGTTTGCGCATGCAATTATACCTTCCAAAAATAATAAAAAAAAAGAAATGTTTTGTTCCTTCATTTTCTTGCTGGAAACACCTAATTGTACAACGCTGCGGAATATTACGGAGTTATATAAAACGATAATATGACGCAACAGCCACTGATTTGGTTAACATCACAGAAACCGGAAAGGCGCGTTTTTTGATGTGTATAAACATTTAAAATAAAAATAAAGTGACAGATCGGCGTATTTGCTTAACATGATTAATGTTTTATGTAAGCGGTGATTGTAAGCTCACGAGCCAAGCCCTCTTGATATATATATTAAGTGATTATGGTGCCAAGTTTTAATGATTGTCTTATCCCCATAGCTGATTGCACTATTCCTTTGGTTACTGTGGTGATAAAAAAAAAATGTAACCCCTTTTTCAAGCTGGAAGTCCCCGCTTTTTCATTGGCGTTATCTGCACTGTAGATTAAAGCGTTGCAATTCAGCCTCCTTATCTGTTAGACCCCATCAGACAGCTGGATATGCAAAATGAGACTAATGGGCTTTCGAAATAATGACCATTGTGACGCGTAACCTCCATAGTGCTGACATTATATATATATTATATATTCTAATAACGTGTGTGTTTTGTTTGCTGCATCTTACAGGGCCCCGGAGGACCTGCCGTCCGAGTTTGGTGCCGATCATTACTTGGACTCCGTGTGGAGAAGCGACAATGACCTCACCGTGAGTCCTCTGACCGTTGAGTCTCTGCTTGTAAACGGTTTTAGACTTTAGATTGCTTAATGACAAAGCCCGTACATGTACGGGCTCAAAATGCATTGTTTTCAATGGGTTTAGGGACTGCCCATTGTCCTTAAGGGGTTGAAGGGACAGTTACGTGAATTATTATTTAGATGTGGCTTCTGGGTTCAACCCCAAAGTTTTAAATGCGCAGTAACTACACATGCTAATTATCAGCTTTCCCGTGCAATCTGGGGAGCTTTGTACCTCGTAACAGCTTGTCTGTAAGAAGCTCCGGGTTTGTCTCTAGGCAGTGAACATAAGACTCCTGTCTATTTTATTTTAGGGGATTTCTCATAGAAACACTTTCCACGACACAGGGAGGCTACAGGGGGGTCATCAGCAGTTTATTTAAAATATAAACTGAATAAAAATCATGTGACTGTTCCTTTTCATTTACATATTTAAAGCATATTTCTAAAACCTATCTACCTCTTAATTTTAAATGCTTCTTCTTTACTGCTCGTTTTTTTATAATTCTAAATGAGAAATGTATTTTGCTGTTGTGAGCTTTCCTTCTCTTAAATCGTGCTCAGCTCCTTTGCTTAAAAAAATAAAACAGAACCGCAATAGGAATTATTTGCTTTGAGGAGATTCTCACCATCTGATCTTGTTTCTTTCAGCCGTGGACGCTGGACAGCACCATCAGCAAAGAAAACAAGGCAGCCATTGAGAAAATGCTGCTTGAGGAAGAGTATCCTTACAAAGGGTCGCACGCACCTCAGAAGAATATATATATAATATTTACGCTATATATATATATATAAATAGATTTTATACTGTGTGTGTGTGTGTATATATATATATATTTATATAATATAATAGATTTTATACTGTATATATATATAATTTTTTATATATAGAATATTTACAATATAATAGATTTATATAATATTTACAAACATTATATACTTGTTTAGAAACTAGGCATGTATTGAAAATGTTCCTTTTAAACCTAAACCCCCATATGGAGTCAGCGGGTCTTCCTTTAACAGTTCCATAGATATTATTTGTCTAACAAGCCACTTTCTGCAACATTCTGGCCACAGTCCAAGGATGGAGAGAAACGCTGCATCAAAAGGTGCGTCAAAGAGGGAAGGGTATATTTTTTGTGTTTTTTTCATATGTCCTGTTTACTTGTCTGAATAAATCGGGGCTCATTGGGTATTAGCAGTGAGGATAAAGGGGTGGTCAGCTGTCTCCTGCATCCATACCAACATACTTTGTGAATACCTTAATATGCATTGTTTAACCTGTATGAAGAAAAAATATATAATACTCGCCTTTAATAGAAGCTGCAGAGCTGAAGCTCACTCTTCAAACATTTAAATTCTAATGATCACTAAAAATGACTTTTTTTTTTCTTTTTTATTGGTGGGGAATGCTAGAAGCCCACAGAAGAAAATATCACGCGTTCCGTAAGTAGCTTCTCTAAATAGAGATTTTCATGTCCTTAATTTCTCATTTCATATTCAATGCAAAAGAAAAATGCAGCTCTAACTTTCTTATGATTCATTTCTAGGAAATGTTTGTTAATTTTCAGACATTTCAATCAACCTTTTGTTTTATTTTTTAGAGTTTATGAGCATTTTACGTTAAAACTAAATGCTTGAGAAATCGATTTTGTACGTTTTTTTATTTATTAGAAATAAATTTGTAGTAAAATGGCATGCGGGGTAAGAATTCTTATAACCTGAATTTCCATTATTTTTTACTTTTTTTTTTTTTTTTTTAAATTATATTAACATACATTAAGGCATGTTATGTTATCGTAACTCTGCTTAGTTAACATGGTTAGTTGTAAAAATGTTTCATATCACTTAGAAGCCTGATTTTTATTTGTTTTATTAATATGAAGGATACGTTCATCGGCTAAACCAGCAACCAGCCCGGTGAAATGGACCACGGAAGAGAAGGAACTCTTTGAACAGGGGGTGGTAAGTTCATTAATTACTGATTATATTTCAAAGGAAGATGCTACCCTCATAGCTTTTTAAGTAGCAATTACGACTATTTATTCATTCAGAAAGACCAATCTTTTGTGTTTTAGGCTGAGTTTGGAAGAAGGTGGACAAATATTTCACGGCTGATTGGAAGTCGCACCGTTTTACAAGTTAAGAGTTATGCCAGGCAATATTTTAAGAATAAGGTAGGAATTTTTGTTTCAGATGTCATTGAGTTTCCATACATTATGTTATGTTTTATTAAAGCTGCAGTAATAACATAGGGTTTAAACGAGTGCCAGTCATGAGTATGTGATTTCTTTAGATTTAATGTGTGGATTCAGGCCACCACGTGCCCCTTTTTTTTAATTATTTTTGTATTTATTCTAACTTTGGTAAAACAAAAATATTTTCTAAAATAAAGAATTTAAAATCTCTGATAATTGGTGAAGCAGTTAAAATATTATTTAAATCTAAATTGGATAAAATGTTTATATTGCTACAATTAACAGTAAAAAAAAAAAAAAAGTTTTTTGTTCATAAACTCTTGAGTGAATAAGTAGCATTTTTTTACCTTCGTATATTTATTAATAACTCAGAGGTAGGTCCGTTATGTTTGTATCCCCCATTTTGGTTTTTGACACATTTGTTTAGTGTCAGAGGTGTGGGAAACAATTTATTCTTACTGCTCACCTCTGCCCCATAGAAAAGGTTCAAAGCCTTTCTGTGTTCCAGAATTTCTCATTAACTTGGTCAGAATCAACAAAAACATAGTTTAAACCTTTTATTCTTCCTCAAAATGTGCCCCCCCATCCAACGTTACACACTAAAGCAGGGTTCTCAGCCATAACATATAAAGGATTGTAATTCCTTTTGCTGCCCTCGTGGGTATCCCAGGTGTCGTGTGGGAAATCAAGTCAGGCGTCTGCCAACAAAATGAGATATTAACTGTAGATATTGGATGTATGTCTGCCGAGCGCTAACAGTGTGACTTGTGTCTGACAGTGCAAGCTGGAGGACTGTGAAAAAGAAGAATCCAAAAGTAGCCCTACGGGTCTGCTGGGTTTCCGTCACGGTGACCATGAAGAAGACGGCGTGATCTCAGATGAGCTCCCAGTGTTCAGAGGTCGCGCGGACCCAAACCTCAATGCTGTTAAAATCGAAAAACTTTCCGACGATGAAGACATCGATATAACTGATGAGATGGATGAGATGATCATCGAGAAACCAGATCCTTCATCTACCAACCGTGACAATGAGGGGACATCACAAAGGGTTGCGCAAGAAACTCCTGTCCTATCAGAACCATTACAGACGGAGGATCTAAACTCCGAACCACTTTGTGAACAGGCGGACATAGCAGACAAGGAATTATTTCATTCGTCTGCCTGTCTGAGCCATAACGATAATATAGAATGCACAGACCGATATGGGCCGGGGCTTGACAGCTCACCCGATCCACAACAGCTTCCAGTTGATACGGACTTTACGGCCAGTGCCAACCAATCACCCGCCGCGTGTGACAACGACTACGACAACCAGGAGGAAGGGGATGAGCTTAAACCACCTGACCAGGAAATGGAAATAGACCGGAATTCCATAATGGAGGAAGAAAAGCAAGCCATTCCGGAATTTTTCGAAGGTCGCCCAGCAAAAACTCCAGAGCGTTACCTTAGGATCCGCAACTATATATTGGATCGATGGTAAGGTTAGACGCGGTATCAATATGATTGCTTGTTGGGATACTCGTGTTCAGATTTTTATCCTTTTACAAATATGTCCGAGAATCTGCTTCGATCCGGTCCTCGATCTCTAAATGAATATATTGAAGTAAGAGAAGAATAAACATTCTGGTCCTGGAGGGCAGCTTACACGGGGCTCCAGAATGCATTGTTTGGATGCAGAATTTTAATTTTCAGTTGTATTTTAATTACTATTCTTAGAACTTTGACACGATTACCCCTGTCAGGGACGGTGCGGAGCCAACGCTACTTTAAGAGCTTCAGTAAAAACTTATTATGAAATTGTAATTACCCAGAAATACACTTTTTTTTTTTTTCTTTTTCTTCAGGGAGGAATGCAAACCCAAATACCTGAATAAGACTTCTGTGCGCCCCGGCTTAAAGAACTGTGGGGACGTGAACTGCATTGGGCGCGTTCACATGTACCTGGAGTTAATCGGAGCCATTAACTTTGGATGTGGTAAGGCTCTGTGATTAAAAAAAAACGCATATTTACCCAAGCTGAGAAGACCATGTTGATTTATCTGTGCATTCGGAATGTTTTTTTTAGAGCAAGCGGTTTATAACAGACCCCGGCCGGTCGATAAAATAAGGTCCAAAGAAGGAAAGGACACTCTAGAAGCGTACGAGTTGGCTCACCGGCTGCAGTCCATGGTAAGAATTTACATTTTTAAGCATGTCCTATGGGTGTGGGCAGCCCTAGAAATGCTGTGTATATTTTAGGCTAGCCATTGAGTAATTGGGGAAAAAAACAAGAATTCACAAGAAGGTATCTACTTAAAAGTTTGGGTTTCTCTGTAATGACTTAAAGTTGCCTCTCAACCAAGCATTAGAAAAATAATTCCTTGTACTATTGCGTTTTAGTTTACTAAGAGGGTATGTAGATAAATGGAACAGCCTCCTGGTAGAAGCGGCAGAGGCTATTACACTGAGTGCAATTTAAACACGCATATGGCTCCTGAGTCTAAGACACCTCCAAGGGGCGAATGCATATGGGGGGGGGCATTCTGCAGAATCCATGCACAGCTCAAAAATTTTAAGGGACCACTCCGCTATTATATGCATTAAAGTGCGTATGAGTATTGTATAAAGCGCTGTGTAAATTGTTGGCGCTATATAAAGAAAATATAATAATAATAATAATAATAATAATGGCTGGATTGTCTCTTTAGGCTGAACATCATTGTTGAGTTAAGCCGACGGAACCCCTATTGTTGTAAATGAGCATACGGGGTAATGATCAGAAGTCAGGGATTGGGGACTCCTCCACTGCCACGCAATACCACACAGGGGCTTCCTCCGGTCTTGCCGTGGACACTGCTGTCTTTAGGGGGGCATAAAGCGTTTCTAATGTTCACTGAAACCTGTCTTTAACACCCGTTTTCCTTGTCCTAGCGTACCCGTCGTCGGCGTGTCCGAGACCCTTGGGGGAACTGGTGTGACGCAAAGGACCTCGAGGGACAAACGTTCGAGGTTTGTTTAAAAATAAATAGAACCTCAAAAACTTCTTGTACTCTTTAAGAACCAGCCGTTTGCTGTTTGCAAGTTACATTCAAGAGTGCAGGAGGAGCGTAAGAGTTTAGGATAACATCTGAACCCGCTTGTTATATTAAGTCTATCCGAGTTACCGGCCCATTGAGAGTATCCTCCTGTGGGAAAGATGAAAGAGAAGGCATCCGCTTTTACACGGGAAAAGATTTATGATTCTCTGTAGCGGCTGGACGTCGATAAGATACTCCGGAGCGTCAGGGGCTGCCTTGCTAATTATTACCTTAATGAAAATACCGTTCCTGTCTGCCAGCATCTCTCCGCGGAAGAAATCGCCAGAAGACGAGAAGAAAAGATCAAACTCCCGAAGTGCTCCAAAGGATCCCGGCAGACCAAGAGGTCAGAATTAACATGTTAACGCTCTGCTGTTTTGTTTGAAGTGCGAAAGATGTACCAGGCTTTGAAGTTTATCTAACTTAACTCTTTATGTCAACAAGGAAAGTATATATTATACCGAATATATGTATATAATTATGTAGTGACTGCTCTCTTACCTCTGTCCTGTACACATCTTCTAATACTTCATAATAATGAGGTTATATACACCAAAGATTTGGCAGATGGTTTGAACGTTTCAGTTCCTTGACTTCGCTGTGTCACGGAAGAACGGCAGCGAGGAGGACCAAGGTGGTCCCCTTTAATGCATAGTTAAAGGTACACTCCAGCCGTCGTATACATAGAATAGCTGAGTGGTCCCTTTAAATTTTCATGTGGTCCCCACTGCTAACGCATGCGGGGTTTCTGCAGAATACCCCCAAATGCATTGGCCCCGTTCACCAACCCCAAGCTATTTGGGATGCAGGAGATCAGCTAAATGTCATATACTTGCCGCTCAATGAGAGAGCTCTCAAGATAAGCTTTCCTAAATTAAATGTTCCCAAATCCTACAGTTACATACTCTAAATATACCTATGCAGAGTAAAGGCATCTAAACTTATTTTTTTTTAATTAATAATTCCTCCCCATTAAGTTATCCCTCCCGTGAAGTTGTTCAGGAAGCCTTTGGAACAGTGATAGGAAATAATTCTTGAGTTGTGTGATCTTTCGAGTTCGTTTCCATAAGGTTTTACAGGGTACTGTTTTTTTGGAACAATACCTTTAATTGTTGTTTTGCGGTTAATTACTTGGCTTTTAAAGAAGATCTTTGTTTTTTTTTCAGTTCTCTCGACCCCTTCAAGTTGATCCCCTGCTCTGCTTTTAACGAAGATAAACCAGTAAGTATGCTTTTTGTCACTTTAAAGGGGTTTAAAGAAACTGAGATGAGGCCACAAACCATTTACTTGTCTGAAAAGAGTTTCAGGATCCCCCACGTAAACACAGACGATTTTTGAAGGATCCTCCCCCCAAAAACCCCCCAGATCCAAGCCGTCTTTTTTTTCTCTACGGATGGACAGATCCTGAGCACCCGGCTCTGACTAAGTAGTTTGGGCTGCCGGGAACTCCGTAAGTGATGATCTATTGGGATCTGGCGGAGTCACTGGTAAGGCCCCAATTATCCAAGTCTGGGGGCGCCTGCACTGCGTGACTCCCTCACATTAGAACAGGATAGGTGAGCCCTGGTCTGGGGAACGTTCGCACCTCACTTTGTAACATCTGCCTGTCGTTTTCTGCTTTAGGAGCCGTTTCGGGTGAAAGTAGCCGCCGAGGCCATGTTAGTGTTAGACTTGGTAAGTGTTGTGTGTAACGTGGACGATTACTGTCACCCTGCCCCTTCCCCCTAATTCTGTCTGAAATTGCAGATGAGTTTTAATCCTCATTTATTTCTCCTTTTAATTATTTGAAGCATGCTCACGTGTCCATGGCAGAGGTGATCGGCCTGTTAGGAGGACGATACTCAGAATCCGAAGGAGTTGTGGAAGTAAGTCATTTCTTTTCATTTATTCTCATCTATTTCCTGAGAGTCGTTGGCTATCTGTAATGCATTTACACATCCCTTATACCGCCCTATAACTTCTCTTCACACACGCTTAGTTCATTTTTACAGCCTGATTTATATCCTGAGTGCCCAAGTATCCTAACACAGGTAACCCAGCCCTCCATGTATGTAAAA
Organism: Spea bombifrons; assembly: GCF_027358695.1. Lineage (NCBI taxonomy): Eukaryota > Metazoa > Chordata > Amphibia > Anura > Pelobatidae > Spea > Spea bombifrons. The sequence continues at coordinate 45,749,594 of NC_071092.1, forward strand.
TCCATATTGAAGGGGGCTTCACATGGGCTCCGTATCAATTTTCTGCAACTGATGCAGACATTCTTTAGTTATTTGTTCTAGAAATCACGACCTCTAGACTTATTTTCCTCCCCTGGCCGCCTCCACTGAAGCCAGAAAGCATACTTAAGTATGCTTCCTGCAGACGTGTTGTACCTCTCGTTGATTTGAGGACTTGGATGGGAATATAACTGTCCCTTAATGACATTGTGGATGGGGTCAGTCATCTCTGAGTCCCCTCCTAAATCTAACCTTCTACCATACGCCATGTTTGTACATAAAGAACCGTTCATAGATGGTGAGTTTTATTCACAGATCTGGGCAGCCGAACCATGCAACAGCCTCAGCACAGGGATGCAGTGCGAGATGGACCCCGTATCCCAAACGCTGGCGTCGGAGGCCTTGGCGGAGCGAGGGTACGGCGTCATCGGATGGTACCATTCGCACCCTGCGTTTGATCCCAATCCCTCCATCCGTGATATCGACACGCAGGCTAAATATCAGGTACGGGGTAACGAGCAGAATCAATACGTTTGAAATGTTGCCTTTGTGCGGTCAACGGCGCTCCTTCCTCCCTTTTGAAGTAATAATTGGCAGCGTATCGATCCGGTGTAAGGAGCTTGATTAATGATCCGCAGGTCTAACTGGCCGATCCCAATCTTTTTCAGAAATATGTCATTACTATCTCGTTTACCATTAAACACGGCTGTATTGCAGCATGGTATAGATGGCAGTAGTCACTCCCCTTAAATATATGTATCGTATGATAAATTGTTGGCGACATATAAATAAAAGATAATAGTAATAAAAATAATAACCTTTCATCGTAACCCAGCATATACAGTGAGCTCTATGGAAAAGCCCTGATGGAGCCAAACGCGTTGTCTGTGTGTCACGTATAGACCGTGTGTGTGTGTTTTCATACATACATACATACATACATACCTTGTGCATGGCACTCGAGATGATGATGATGTGGAGTACCTGCACCCGACCCCACCACGAATTGGGAGCTCTCTCCGTAAATTACTAACCGATCCCACCTCCGGTATTGCGTAATCATGGTTAGGAAGACCCCCGCCGTGTTTTGTGTTAAGAAGTATTTTAATGTTTGTGTTCTGTTTTCTTACAGAGTTATTTTTCTCGAGGTGGAGCAAAATTCCTGGGAATGATTATAAGTCCCTACAATCGCAGTAATCCTCTGCCGCAGTCCCAGGTGTCCTGTCTGATCATCGGAGACGACCTTAGCGAGGATCAATCTTACAGTATGTTACGTCGCCTGTTCTGTTTTATAGCCAGGAATGATTATAAATGCATGGTTTTTTTTCTTTCTCTTTTTTATATATATATATAGCGCCAGCAGATACAGTAGTGCAGCTAAAAAAAAATAAAGCATCCATATATTTTTCAGAAAAAGTTGCTTCTAAATATCCCTTAATGTACAGGACTGCTCAAAAGTTTGGGGTCACTGAGTTGTTTTCATAGAAAGCAAGGACATTTCTGGCTATAACATAATTTTCTAAGCATCAATTAGCCTTTTAAACCTAAACTTGGATCAGCGAACACAACGTGCCATTGGAGCACAGGAGTAATGGGAGTGATAAAGGGCCATTGGAGCACAGGAGTGATGGGAGTGATAAAGGGCCATTGGGACACAGGAGTGATGGGAGTGATAAAGGGCCTCTGTACGCCTTTGAAGAGATTCCATTACATATCAGCTACAATACTCATTTACAACATTAACCCCGTCTGCGCTGGATTTCTGATGCATTTCGTGTTACTTTTATTGACAAAATGTGCTTTTCTTTTGAAAACAAGGACCTTTCTAAGCGACCCCAAACTTTTGAACGGTCATGTAAATTCATAGATAAACCTTTTTTTACTTTGTATCAAACATGCGAGCCTCCGGGTGAAGCACGTCATATTCCTTTGGGTATTATTTCGCCCCGTGCCTGCGCCGTGGCATACATGCTAATGAGGCATCGTGCGTTTCATGTTTCCCGTCTCCCAGGAATGCCGTACAGGTTTGAAGTTGAGCATATGTCGGGAGAACCGCTCTGGGATGTGGTGTTTGAAAAGACGAGATGGATTATCGAGAAGTACAGATTGTCTCACAGGTATGGAGTCTGGTTTAAAGATCCGGTTCGTGTAACGCAGTTATTCTCAGTTAACCCTAACAATTCCAGTGATCACGGGGAGAGGGTCACGGAAACCTTGTGCCCGATTCAATGACCCGTCTGCACCCTAATTAGTTTGAACCGCCAGCAAACAGCGCGGTCGGCCGGCAACTCAATGACCTGTCTAAAAACAAAAAAGCTGATCCAGAATACATTTTTTCTATTTAATCTTTTTTCCTATACTTTTTTTTTCTGTTCGTATTCAAGCATTTTAGTTATTTTCTGTGTGTCATAATTTGTAATAGAAATATATATATATATATATATATAATCAAATATATGCAGTACTGTACAAAAAGCTTTAGGCAGGTGTGATAAAATGCTGTAAAATAAGAATGCTTTTAGAAATAGACGTGTTAACAATTTTAACTAAATGCAAAGTGAGTGAACTTTACAGAATTTCATTCACACCTGCGTAAGACTTTTGCACAGTAGTGTATATAATGCATCACAAATGTTTTATTGCGTAATGTCATACAAATGTAAACTTTCAGCAATAAAGGATGGCTGACTCTAAGCTTACCGGTCTGGAGAGCAGAGAGCAAAGTTTTTAAAAATAATAATTGCAATGCTGGCACTTTAATTTTTAATATTAATAATGCAGATCATATGAAATCAAGTTTTTTTGTTTTTTTTGTTTTTTGTTTCTTAATTCACCTTTTATGTCCATTTAAATGAAATATCGCTAAACAAAAAGCACAAGCTGAGGGTAATTTTCAGTAAAGGAGGGCGTTCTGGCGGATTCCTGTTCTAACGTTTGACATCGTTGTTCGTTTCTTTTCGAGCAGCAGCGTTCCGATGAACAGAAAGTTTCGCCGAGATACCGACATGACCTGTCTGCAGAAGGTACGAGCGCCACTCACAAACGTTTATTCCTGCTAGAATGGTTCTGGCCACCAAGATTGGTTGGTTTAATCTCTCGGTTCTGGGTTTCTTGTTAGTCAACCTTAAAGATACTTTGGAAGTTGATGTGTCTTTTACAAGACAGATGAAAATCTCAGAGATACATCTCTGGGGTCTATTTACTGTGGTTTCCAAAAAGAATTAATTAAAAAAATAGAATTTTTAACAGCAAACGTCATTCATATTACCCCATATATAACCATCATAATATCTATCGGTTTGCCATTTTCCTAGACTTTGTAAATCATACCGCATCATGTAGTTATTTTGATGCTCATTAATAAAGTTATGATACCAGAGTGTTTATTCATTAAAGGGAATACATACATTATAAAGGCCCTTACCCAAAAGCTTCAGCTTTATAGTATAATTACTTTTATATGGCGCCAACAATTTCCGCAGCGCTTCTTACAGTCCCTACATTCAAAGGACCTGACAAAACTAGAACTGAACTAACAAGACGACCCAAAGCATTAGGTAACGAGGGCCCGGCTCGCTGGCTTACAGGCAGTGAGACTTCTTCAGTCTCTGTACACATTGAATTATACATTATACGGGGGGGGGGGCTGCACAGCCCCATCCTGCTGGGGGAACCTGCCGACGTTGGACCTTCATAATGAATGGTGAAGTGAGGGAGGGTGTTGAAGCCACAAAACTCCCACAAACCCCCTTATTTAGAGACTAGACCTCTTGAGCCAAATGTAATACTTTTTAATGTGTGCAGTATTGATTATCTGCCAACAGGTGGCGCTGCATTACACATAGGTGCGTTTACCTGTCTAAGGAATGCTAGCCAATGTATGTTTGTGTAATGTATATGTTTTTAATGTATATGTGAAACGTATTGAATGTTTCTTGTTCATAGTGGAGGTTAAACAGCCCCATAATGCATTGTAAGTTTTGTGTGACCGGGTGCGTGTCCCTCCATACCCAACGTGGTGGTGGTGTTATTATTTGTTTTATATAGCGCCATCAAATTCCGTAGCGCTGTACAGCGGGATAACCACAGGCTGACGGATTCTCTTACAGCTCCTGTCTTCTATGAGAAAAACGCTACTTTCTACAAACTGCACCCACGTCGCCGATGCTTTCCTGACCCGTATCGAAGATCTTTTCCGCAGCAGCTACACAAGTGCTAAGGATGCGGACGCGATGGAAGAACCGGAAGAGTCTCAGAGCCCCAAGTCACGGAGCACTGCAACGACTACCGCCGAAATGGACCATTTCCTGGATAACTAAGACCACCTGGACCTCATCAAAACTTTACCCAGTAATCCCGCCGATGAAATGGCTAAGCCAATCAGCTTACTGCATATCATTCTGCATTCACGTACGCCGTTGTGTTCAAAAGAAAAACAAAAAATATACTTTTTTTTTCTGCCGAATGAAACCCTCGACGTTGTGACTTCCTTTTTTCAGTCTATATTAGAAGAAAACAGATCAGATGGAGTGTGTTGGTACATCTCCTGTTGTGTATTGTCACGTCTTCACACACACTTTATTTTTTCATCTAGTATCTAAAAATAAAGACGTTTAATGTTTTTATTACCGGTTTATTACCTTAGCAATATTAACAACTTGCTTAGATATCGGGCCCTGGGTGAAACGTGTTTTATGTGAGTGACCCGCAGTCCTCGTGGAGGTGTTGGGGTGTAACTAGGGCTTAACCAGGGGGAAACATTTGTGAAAAATATCCACTCAGGACAAAAATAGAAAAACCTGACATTCCCATAAAATGCTGAATACACACGCGCACGCACACACTCTGACACCGGCAGTATGCCAGCATCCTCAAGGTTAGCGCCAGTACCCAATGCACAGAACACTGTTTACAGAACCCAAAATTCTACTTGAATTCACTCGAGGGGCATCTCTGTCGCTGAATCTGTCCAGGGGGTCCTCGTAGCACAGTACGGGGTACCCGGTGCGTCAGCTCTCTTCATCTGAAGACGTGTAACAATCCAGACCTAAAATCCCTCCACCGGTTCGGCTTTTTTTGCTCCCCGCGTTAACGCTTCCTATTTGCCGCGGACGGTCGGACAGCAGTATGTCTCTCAGCGCCTGCGTCTCGCGCCCGTCGGTGTTGTAGGGCGACCTGAGCCACACGTGTTTTGGATCGGAGGTCTCTGTATTGAACACGAGGGGTTTATCCTGGCTGTCTGGATTGATGACGGTGCGGCCCGGGGTGAACGCTCTCTCTTCTTTGCCCGAAGAAGCCTCCTCTTCCGAATCGCTGTCCTCCTTCACAGTGGGATTAAGGATTGGTGTGATGAGTAATTTGTCACCTGGGGGGGGAGCTTGGTTAGAATGGGCTAAATAAATAAGATTATTTTTAATTTAAAAAAAAATCCCACCGAGCCAGATCCCACTCTCGCACCCCAGATTCTTTGGTCTGTTTGGTATCGTACCCGGGGGGTTTGATTCTACCCACGATGGCGCTCTCCCCTCTGCCGTCCTCTTCCTCGTGTAACCCCGCGGCTTCCAGGGGTGCTCCTTGCACTCCGGGTCTAACCTGCGCAGCTTCCAGAGGTGGCTTTGATACTCCTTCCTCAGGGACTCGATCTTTTCTTGGAACTCCTCGATCTTTCTCTCGGGGTAGTGAGGCAGCTGGGATTGCTGCGGAGAATACAGTGAAAGGACTTGGTAGACTATAACTCCCATCATCCAAAAAATACATTCATGCAAACAGGTGCAGAGGTAAGAGATGGCTTTTAATGGTAAGTATGCATTATGCATGTTTAAATCCCAACATTGTATGAACCGCTACCTCTTTTGCTGGGAGGCTGTTCTACTTATCCACCACCCTTATTTATCTAAGCCTCTGACCCTCTAGTGTTAGATTCTGGCCTCTTGTTGTAAATTTTCTGCTTTGAAATAAACTCCCCTCCTGTATTTTGTTAACCCATTTTATATTCATACTCAGGCAACCTCAGCCGATTGTAGAAAAGTTAAACTGCAGACCGTCTCGGAGGAATTTTTTTTAGATAGTTTTTTTTGCTGCCTTACCTCTAAATAGTAGTTGATTTCATTTTTAATGCTGGGTATCCACTTCTTTACATCTGATGCTGTATTCAGGACAGACTGCAAGAGGAATTCAGGCCGTTAAAACAGACACATCTGCATATTGCGTTACTTTGTGTGTATTTACGTATATATTATATGTGAAATAGTTTATCAAGTTTATCAGGACATATTTTAAGAAGAGGCCATTTCAATTTTGTTCTACATCATTGAAATTGACGATTTAACAATGTTTACAAAGAATCCCCTCACTGTATTAGCCTCTGCTACCTCTGCAGGGAGGCTGTTCCACTTATCTATCACCCTCTTAGTAAAGTTAAGCTTCCTTACATTCCAGAGACTATTTTTTTTTTAACTATTAATTTATTTGCTTCTCATACAGCATCCACCCAATACACCTCACCCCTGGACATTTGCTAAATTTGCCCCATTAACTTTAATCTGTATTGTATTATTCGGTGCACGCTGGAGTCTATTTTGTACTGTCCCCGGTGCAATTTGCTGCATGCAAATTGGTGGAGGCATTCTTTAGTTATCAGGGTAAGAAAATCAGACTTCTGTATCATGTAACTCCTCCCCCTGATCCATCTATTGAAACCAGGAAGCATTCGTAGGTACACTTCCTGTACGTGCTTTTTTTTTTTTTTAAGAAACAGAGCTGCGGTGGTAGGGCCACGGGGGGGAATTGAGTCCCCAATCTTTATCTTTCAGGACTGCACTCCCTTCCTTTCCTCCTAGGCTGAAGCAAGGGCAGGCCAGATATTCTATGGTTATCCCCATAGAGGAGGGGTCACTGAAGCAACAGCCAATAGCATGTATGTCAGCAAACCATCAGATAGCATACATGTGATTGGCTACTGAGCATGTGCTGGGGGAAGAGTTAAATTGGAGAGAGGGCTAAGAACCTTAGCCCTCTCTCCAATTTAACTTTTCCCCCAGCACATGCTCAGTAGCCAATCACATGTATGCTATCTGATGGTTTGCTGACATACACGCTATTGGCTGTTGCTTCAGAGTGCCTGCACGGATTTGCCTGCCGTGAAATGCGTCGGCCTCCATGCAACACGTACTCGAATGTGAAGATAGGGCAGGAGCGCTCCTTCGATAACTTACCAGTTTGGGCCGGTTACCGCCGACATCCTTAATGTGTCCCTCTGTCAAAGAAAACGAAGAATTCACGACAAATTCATCGCTTGTAAATGTACTTTTACAACCTTTAAGGTCTCGGAGGATCGTTAATTCACCCCGAGCGCCAACAAAGCCAGATATTTCTTATACGCAGTATAAAAGCATCCTTTCACCGACTAAATATTATAAATGATATAACTTAACCTTGTTAAACGAACGGGAGACCGCTGGGACGGCGGGGTTTGCTTACCCTAAGCAAGTAAATGCCGTTAAAGGGACACAGTAGCCATCGTATTCGCTTTAATGCGCCAGATAGCCGAGTGTCTCCAGCGCAAGACCGGCTGCGGAACAGAAAGCTGCAGCTTCTCCTAAAGGAAAATGACTCCCCCCTTCCGGTAAAGAATGTATATTACGCAGAGTGCGGTAACATGCACAGCTTGTTAGTGAGGCTGCATACATCGTCCCTTTAATCATAAAATCTATTTTAGGAAATCTGTAACAATCAAAGCTCATGCATGGAACACGTTAATACGGCACATGGAGCGTGTTATTACGGCGCATGGAAAGCGCTATTACGGCACACGGAATGCGTTATTACGGCGCATGGAACGCGTTAATACGGCGCACGGAACGTGTTATTACGGCACACGGAATGCGTTATTACGGCACACGGAGCATGAAAATACGGCACACGGAACGCGTTAATACAGCGCATGGAGCATGTTAATACGGCGCACGGAACGCGTTAATACGGCGCACGGAGCGTGTTAGTACGGCTCACGGCGCGTGTTATTACGGCACACGGAATGCGTTATTATGGCGCACGAAGCATGTTAATACGGCACACGGAACGCGTTAATACGGCGCACGGAGCGTATTATTACGGTGCACGGAGCACGTTAATACGGCGCATGGAGCGTGTTATTACGGCACACGGAATGCGTTATTACGGCGCACGGAGCATGTTAATACGGCACACGGAATGCGTTATTACGGCGCACTGAACGCGTTAATACGGCGCATGGAGCGTGTTATTACGGCGCATGGGCTCTCACCTTCCCTCTCCTTCTGCAGCCACAGCCTGTTCAGCTTCCCTAACTGCTTCTCTTCATTCCTGGCCATGTTTTCTTCCACTTCCTGGTGTGTGATGTCACAGGGTCACATGATAGGAGCCGTTGCTATAACAACGAAACATCAGCCAGGCGGTTCTCCTCTTCCAATCAGATGGTGGAATCAGCAGGGGGCGGGGATTAGAGTGTGCGTAGGGTGTGTTGCAGATTTTTATGTTTTTTTAATGCTTTATTTATATGATTTCAGCAGGAGAAAAGTTACAACAAGAGACCGGAATCTAACACTAGAGGCTTAGATGGAATAAAAGGAAGTTTTACTTACTGAGAGCGTGACAGATAAGCGGAACAGCCTCCCAGCAGAAGTGGTAGAGGGTAATACAGTGAGGGGATTAAACATGCATGGGATAGACATACGGCTCCTGAATCTAAGACGAGACCAACGACTGATTAAGGTTTGAGTCTTTACAGCAGGAGAACCGGGCTAAACAAGCTTTAATTTGTTAATTATATGATAATTTAGAAAAAAGGAAAAAAAATCCTAATCCCCGGTGTAATCAGTGGTGAAACCGGTTTGCTTATGTTTCTACTAAAGGGTTAACAGTGAAACTGACAATTTTGTATTAAAGAAAGTTTTATTTAGAATACTTTTTTTTTTTATTTTTTTTTACACAATTTTTGTGTGTGAGTGTATACGTTGTAGGAGCGGAGCTTTCGGTTTAACCCTTTCAGTGCTGGGCTGAGTTGATACCTAAAAAGATTTTTTTTTAAGGCGCGACCAGGAAGTTTCTTCTCGATTAAAACGCAATTTGCAAATAATCAGAATTCTCTAAATTCATTACATTTTAACCCCTTAATTACAGGCCTAACGTTTCTCTTCCAGCAGGAGAACGTAGCGGGATCAGCAGAAAGAATCTGTCGATTGCTATGGCGATAAGACTTTTGCATTTTTCACAGTCTATTTTCATACAGTTTATGTTTAATAAATTATATTAATTATTTATATTTACAAATTTATGAAATCAAATCAATTATGGCGAGATGTGTTATTACATATAGAATGCTTAATCCATACATATAGATAGCTTTGTGGGCGGTGCTATGCAAAAGCAGGTAGGGTGTGAAAAAAAATGGTGCTAGTGGGTGGAGCTAAAAGCAATCCACACCAATTTTGGCTCCTGTCTACAGAAGGCCAGATCCTCGGGGGAGGGACCAATTAAAATATACAATAAATAATAATTTAATGTAACGGCAACTGTGATACAATGTCTCATCTGTATCCCTCCTGCTGCTGCTGGAGCGCAACTCCCATCACTCTTCTACAGTCACAAATGATTGATGATGATAACACTGCAAATCCATATACACCCAACAGCACAATATAATACAGCGAGAACAGACCAACCTGCGGGCCTAGAGCTGCTGTTCCTGTACTGCAACTCCCATTACAGCCAGTATTTGCAGGGCCTGGGATGTCAGCAATCGGTCGTGGCTGCCTGAGAATGATGTGAGTTGCAATCCAACAACAAAGCATACGACTGCAAGCTGCCAGACCTCGCATTTAACCCACTGGGTATCATTTCTCCATCTAAAGATAATCACAATGACAACCCGTAAACAAAATCTCCAAAGGGTATCGTATTTCCTGCGGTCAGCTGTTTTAATACGATGTATTATTTGATTAAGTGCATTTTCTTTTTCAGGAAGGTGACGATTTGCTGGTGGCTGTCGGTGGTTCCGGACTCCGCAACCTGCAGCGGTGTCTTCTTCAGACCGTTGGTGAGCTGCAAGTTGGCTTTTTCTCCTTGCGCCCACCCCACGAGCGTCTGCACCGAGGACAGGTGCCCGGCTCTGCACGCGCAGTGAAGCGGGGTGTCTCTGTTGTTGTCCAGAGAATTTACAGCTGCCCCGTTGTTTAAAAACAGGCCGATGAGGTCGCTGTGGCCGTGCTCAGCCGCCACGTGCAGTGGGGTTTTTCTCCAAACGTTTTTATCGTCCACATTTTTATTCTTTCCAGCTTTCATCAGCGCTCTAACTATGTCAGCGCTTCCCGCGGCCGCGGCGTAGTGAACGGGCGTGCAGCCGTCCATGTCTTTGGCTGTAGACCTTGCTTGGCTCCTCAACATGGCTTCCACCATCTCCACCTGTCCAGCGGCTGCGGCCACGTGCAGTGGGGTCTTTTTATCTTTATCTGTAACGTTGGGGTCCGATTTATTATTTAGAAGCAATTGCACCAGATCTCCGTTGCCGCCGTCAACAGCGAGACGCAAGGGCGTCCTTGAACCCTTGTCCTTGGCGTTGACGTTGGCTCGGTGGTGTAGAAGACGTTGGGCGACATCGAGGTTGCCCCTCTGGCTTGCGATATGCAGAGGAGTCACTAAGTCTTTGGTTACGGCATTCACGTTGGCTCCGGCATCAATTAAAACATCGACGATGTCTTGCTTGTTATGGAAAGCAGCCACATGAATCGGAGTTTGGTCTCCAGGGCCGGTGATATTAATATTCATCCCCTTACGGATGAGGAGCTTTGCAATGGAAACATTTCCTCCTTGGACGGCTAAGTGTAAAGCCGTGTTCTGATTTGGCGTCCGGACATCAAGATGGGCGCCCTTCTCGACCAAAGCCTGCGCGGCTTCGGGCTTTCCGAGTTCGGCGGCCAACAGCAAAGGCGTATATTCAATGTCGTTCCTGGCGTTAACCTCAGCACCCTTATCGACTAACGCGTTGATTATTCCGGACAGATTCATCTTGACGGCTTTAAATAACGCGGATATCATGGTGTCGGGAGACAGTCCTTTGGAATATTCCAGAAGTAACCCAAAAATGGCTTCATTGTTGGTACTAAAGGCTGCGTCGATAATGCCGGAGTCAACGGACGCTCCGTTTTCTAGTAATACTTTAACGGTGGCTTCATGCCCTGCAGAAACAGCGTTAAACAAAGCGGTGCGCCGTTTGTCATCAACAGCGTCCACCGGCGCTCCATTTTCCAAAAGCAACTTCACCAGTTGGCTATCGTCCTTCTCGGCCGCCATATGTAAAAAGTTGCGTCTGTTTTTGTAACGTCTGGCTTCCTCGTCCAGAAAGACCTTCAGTACTTTTCGATGATTGTTCCGTGCGGCCAGGTGGACGGCGGTTTGGGAGTCGCCATCCAAGCCGTAAATGTTAGCTCCGGCCCGGAGCAGAACCGCGACGGCCTCGGAATGTCCATTCTCAGAAGCTTTGTGCAGCGGTGTCCTCTTTTTACGGTCTCTGGCATCTACTTTAGCTCCTCTGGCGATTAAAAACTCGATGACGGGAACGTGGCCATTAGCTGCAGCCACGTGCAAAAGAGTTTCACCCAATGAATTTACAGCATTAATATCCGACCCCTTTAACATCTCCTCCAGAAGCGAGAGGTCCCCACTTTTGACAGCATCAAAGACTGAAGCTCCTTGTGTTCCTCTGGGTGTTCCTCTGGGTGTTCCTCTGGTTGTTCCTTTGGGGATCTGAGATAAACTACTCTTTCTCTTGTCATTAACTTCCCCATCAGGCAATTTCCTCGGGGTCCTTTCAATTTTGGGTAGAATCTCCCTTTTGGACGTTTTCTCCACCTTTTCCTTGGGAGGTTTCTTAAGATCCTCTTTGTCTCTCTCCAGCAAATATCCCACCAGCTGCCTTCTGCCATCTCCAATCATCTCATTCACCGTACTGACATATTGTCTCATGCTGTTATACAAAGGGGGCTCGATTTGCTTAAGACAAGGAAAGAAAAAAAGGCGACAGGCCCGCTCACCTTTAGACACCAAAATGTCCAGCAGCCTGGAGTTCTTCTCCGTTCTGGTCTTGTAATAAGACATTGCCACTTTTTTTCCCGGAGAGAATATTCCATGGTCGACGAGCCAACTGAGGAGATTATCCGGATTCTGGATCCCGTCTACAAGTTCTTGTTTTTTGGTCTTTAGTACCTCGATTGCGTAAGGATTTGCAAAAAGTCCTGTGGAAGGGACAGTTGGCAGCTGTACCATAGAGACAGTACTCATTTTAAAAAACAGAGAGCGTCCGCTTCATCTATGTTTGATCTCCTTGAGACCCTCTTCATCTACGTTTAATCTCCTTGAGACCCCCTTCATCTATGTTTGATCTCCTTGAGACCTTCTGGTCTTGAAGCTCATGATCTTCACGCCAATCGAGGTAAAAATCCAAATGTTTTTTTTCCAGATCCCGAAAAGTTCAGTCCAAGTCACAAACGTTCAACGCGTTCGCAGCAGCGGGTCAATACCTTTTGTTGGGAAGGAACTGTTTGTTTGCCGTGTGAGTGGAAGAAATGCACTTTGTCAAGATTAACAAACAAGCATCAACACCTTAGTTACAGTTGCTGTAAATACAACAGCTTAAGTGGTAGATTCCACCCAGACCTCTCCCAAAAGTAAAGGAACGGACCCGACGTTACATAAAGCAGGACTTGTAAAAAAAAGTCAAGGTGGGTCGGAGAGACAAAAATCATATAATAGTAGATCTGTCATCTGTCAATTAATGGAATAAATAACCGCAGCCTTAAAAATGTTATGAAAAATCAGAAATATATAAAACATATATTTGTTACAACACTCTTCTCTGATTAAAGTTATTTATATATATATATATATAAAGAATATTTAATAAGTCATTGGTGTAGCTTTTTCCATTGATTCCCTTATTGTATTAGTCTCTGCCACTTCTGCTGGGAGGCTCTTCCACTTATCTACCACCTTCTCAGTAAAGTAAAACTTTCTTACATCTTTACTGGAAGTCTATTCTAAATACATACTACCCATTCTGTAAAGCAGAGCTTTCTCAGTCGTCCACCCTCTAAATCAGGTTCTCTAGCTCTGGCTCTCCTTTTTTTCATTAAAAAGGTTCCTTCTTGCACTTTATTTATTCCCTTGGCATATTTTTAATGTTCCCATCATATCTCCCTTTCTCCCTGATCTAGGGTGTACTTTTTAAGTCTTTCCTGGTGTGTTTTGCTAATAATTGTTCATTTTCATTCGGACAGGATACATTTTTTAGATAATATTTCTAAAGAGAAATAATGGAACAAAATTCAACATGTGGGGCAATTATAATAGTAAGCAATGGCACCTGCAGCATTTTTAGTGAAATAGCCCAAATGTGCCTTTTTTCTAAATAATAAACACCAATCTGCCACTAGGTGTCGCTGTTTCGTCACCAAAAAAGGCTAAACTGGAATGAATGATTCCGGAGATAGCGGCCGCTGTGGCCACACTGGGCGCTGCTCCCAAACTGGATTCACTGTTTTTGAGAAGTTCTCTGGCAGAGTATAATCATTTAGCCAAGGAGGTTATATTCCTAGTATCCTTAACCCTTTATGGACACTGTTAGAGTAAGACGAGCAGAGTTGACAGGGTTAAGTTCCAAAGGGATCAAAGTTGACACTTGGTATGTGATGCCTTTGGACCCCATTTCTTACCATACAGCCTTATTTGACCTAGTATTTATTTAAAGTTAGGATTCTGTTACATCTCGATATACGACTGGTGATAACGAGGGCGCGCTGGCACTTTAAGGCCAGCAGCCGCCTAGTGACATAAGTGTGGCTGATAGCTGCGTATCCGCGCGGCTGCATGTTTCTTTCTTATGCCCTCATAGCGTGTGGCCGCACACTTGCAGTATATAGAGTGATGTCGAATAGCGGCCCACGGGGCATTTGCCCAGCGTGCCAGATGGCCGGTCCCTGTGTTGATGTATTGAAATTGTTGCATTAAGCAGAGCAAAGAATTGACTATGGATGAAAGCGCCTCCTTATTTTTTTTTAAGATCTGCAAAGCGATTCTTGTAAACTCAGAATTTACACGTGTTTGTGTGATTCATGGTCCAAAACCATGTTTTGAGAACCAGCTGCATAGTTCTGGCACGCGGTATGCTGCCTCTTAACCAAAACGAGCAACGAAAGACGTGCCAGACAAAAAATAATCATTTCCATGCTCTCTAAAATCTTTTCCAAACCGAAAGCTCGAAGTCAATGGTTTCTGAACCAAACGGGATTCTAGAACCAAGTCTGGATTCACTTTCAGGCACCATAATGCGCATGCCTATTTTTGGGGGTGCGATCCCACTTATTCGTACTATACATACGTAGAATATGCCCTGGATATCTTGTTGATTGATACATTGTAATCTCCCGTGAGCAGGACCCTCCTTACCCTTTGTTTCTGTCCAAATTATTATGTCATGGACTACTTGTTATGTCCAGTTGGCCCAATGTACAGCGCTGCGGAATATGACGGCGCTATATAAATCATTTAATAATAATAATAATTGACTTTCTGGCTGATTGGTTGAAACCTTATCTTGACGATTCGTCAGCGTCCCGGATTACATTCCTCATTTATGTCTCGTCATTTTTTGCTCCCTTATTTTTTGGAAGCCGCCTGATCCCCACTGGATCTCCCGTAACCTTCCAGATTCCTCTATAATGCAGAACATTATACATTTTTTAAAAATTAATAAAAAATCCCAACTCAGTGTGTTTGAGAAAGTCCGTTCTTTTTTTTAATTAAATCTACGGAAATATAAAAATGTTTTTGTCACAAAATTACTTTGTACCTTCCTTCTAGTTTGCCCCGGGCGGTAGATGCTCCGGTAAGGCAACCGACTTCCATTTACCCCGATATTTTCATTTTATACACATTCTCTGCTTAAAAAAATGTAGTTTCTTTATCAAGTCAAATTCCTCACTACAGTTCAGATATTTCTGGGGTTTTTTAGGGTGTTTTATCATATATTTTTATGGTATCTCCTCCTATTACGGGAGACAAAGGACATATTGTGCGGAGAATGAGTTATTGGTGTCGGTATGAGGGGAGGGGGGGGGACATTCTATGGATGTTCCTTCAGCTGCAATACCCTATTCAGAAAGAGCTTCAAGACGGGCAAAAGGACAATAAGTAGTCATTGGTGACTCTTCATAAAGATCTACTGTACATTCATTGCTTTAAAACAAACGGCTTCATGTGCAAAAAGCCTGTTATTGACCCGTTTGCTCTGGCAGCGGAATGTTTAAATTCCATGAATTCCAAATTCATTGTTACTGGTTTTGTTCTGATAATAATATATTTGTTCTGATATAATGTTAAGTGCATGAAAAATACTTGTATGCAACATGGTCACATATGTTGCCTGTTAGAATAGAAGAAGCCTGCAACTGACCCCTACTCCTTCTTGGTTTATTTACGGCTTACTAGATGAAGGTTTATACGAGTTCCCGTAGTTTCATAGAGTCAGTAGTTGAGTTGGCCTTCAGGTGTCTCAGTCCTATGAGGTTTAATGGTGTTTGAGTAAACTTACCTGCCCTTTGAGGAGTCAGGTTGATCTTTTCCATTTGGAGCTTCTCAAGCTTCTCTGGATACTCAACTCAAGTGAACGTTCTATGACCAGACAAGGTGTTCTTCATATCATAACAACTTGGGAGTTTGTAGCCAACCCCACTTGAATTGAGTCAACTACCTGAACCGTAGTTGGGTTTGCAATGGCGGTTGAGTGAATAGATAAATTACTAAGTTTAAGTCAACTAAGTCAGGGGCTTGAGAACGTCGACTCATCTAGAATTGGTCAGACAACCCTGCTAACTTTTTCCTGATCACATAGCATGCAGCCATATGTTAGCCCCGGTGTCCAGATGTCCAGTTCGGGCCTGCAAGTCAACCGTTTTGACCCAAAAATAAGTCATATTTCAATCTTCACCCAGTTTGAACTTACCTGCCCTCAAGGAGTCAGGCTGATCTTTTTCCATTAGGACCACTTATCAAGCTTCACTGTCTACTCAGCTCAGGTCCACTTGAGAATTTCCAGTCAACCCATCTTGAATCAAGTCAACTACCTGAACTGTGGTTGAGTTTGCACTTGAGTGAATAGACAAGTTGCTCAATTTTGAGTCAACTCAGTCAACGGCTGTCACCTGTCGGCTAGACACAAGTCGAAGCTTTAACAGCAGATCCAAATAATTCCATATCTCCGATTCCTCCTGGTTTGACGCTGGTTTATCAATTTGCTGCATTTAACTCAGGAGCAAACCAGCACGGAAACTTTTAACCCCTTAGTAAATGCGCCATACTGGATATGTTGTACTTTATAAGCTGTCAAGTCGCCGAGCTCAGTTATAAGGTGATTTTTTTGTGCTCAAGATGAAAGACGACCAAAGAGAAACAATGTTCCACGTCCCTGCCAAGCACCAAATGCCAAATTAGCAAAGAGAACAACAGATCAAAGGCAGAGGCTCAAGGAACGACATTATCTGGCAAGATTCACAGCCGTATTAAAGACGACAAACAACGCAAACAAGGCTTGTGTGCTTACAGCTCATAATCGCAGACTTAGCCACCGCTGCCGTTCTATAGATCACATGAAGATACCGTATTTGCTCGATTATAAGACGACCCTGATTATAAGACGACCCCCCAAAATCTGAATATTAACTTAGGAAAAAAAGAAAAAGCCTGAATTTAAGACGACCCCCAAAGGAAAAAAGTTTTACCAGTAAATGTTAATTCATGTAAACTATTTTTTTTAATAAAAGCTATGATTGAGAAAAATATTTTTTTTGTTTTTATTTCTTGTATTTTCCAACCTGTCCCCCAGTTACGCACATCTGCCCCCAGGCTTGCCACTCCAATATGGCACTGTGGCCCATGATATGCCTTTTAACCCTCTATATGCCACTGTGCCCCATGGTATGCCTTTTGACTCCCTATGTGCCACTCTGCCTCCAGAAATGCCTTATACCCCTATATCCCATTCTGGCATTTAGGGGGTTAAAATGCATATAATGGGACAGAGTGGCATATAGGGAGGTATAAGGCATTTCAGGAGGCAGAGTGGCATTAAGGGAGTTAAAAGGCATTGTATAGAGCACTCTGCCTCCAGAAATGCCTTATACCCCTATATGCCACTCTGGCCCGGCAACACAGCAGGAAGCACCGATAAGTGTGTGTATGATGGGGGGGGGTGAGACAGGAGGATCCAGGTCCCCTGCAGCGGTGCGGGGGATCTGGATCTTAGTCTCCTAATCAGACCTCTATTTGAGGTCTGATTAGAAGACGACCCCGATTAGAAGATGAGGGGTATTTTTCAGAGCATTTGCTCTGAAAAAAACCTCGTCTTATAATCGAGCAAATACGGTATTCAGGTCTCATCTGTCTTTCTTCCATGCACCAAAATTCACAAATTCAAGGCCATCGTTCTTTTTCTAGAATCTGTAGAAATTTTAGTAATTTTTTTTTGGCTATGTTCTCGTTGGCTTCAAAAATTCTGGCTACTAGTTGCACGTGTAGATATGTGTGTCTCACGTGTCCCAGCGCACGCACGCATGCCTACATGTCATACAATGAGGCGGAGAAAGAAAATAACTATTTGCAGAAGAAAGGCTGCGCGGACCAATCAACAACAATCAGCGACTTATAGATGAGAGATAACTTAATGGGGAGAAATAAGCATATTATGAGAATAGGAAGTAAAGATCTTTAGGATATTGTGGATGTAAGATATAATTATGGGTTTTGTTACTTAAAATTGATAAAATAAGAGAATAAAACTGCTGATTTTAAGTATAACCCAGAAGTGGTTATTTATTTTTACCCCAGGGGTAACTCAGAATTATACTATTAACCCCCGGTGTGGGTAAAAAGCAATGAATCTCTTTTCATATAAATGTTATCTCATCCTGTTTATGTCCGTTGGCTTTTCGGTTAAACTTTCTTTAAAGTCATTGTTTGTAGCGCAGGCGGGGAATATCCTTTGTTTATACGGAATAGGAGGCAGGCAGTCCGGGGATAACAGCGGAGGCAGGAGACCAAGTCATCATTTTAAGGACAGGCAGGAAAATGTCAAATTTTGGGCAAAAAAGGGAAATGAGACCTCTGGACCCCAAACGCTCTCTCTCTGCTATTTATGTGACAGGCGTTTAAAGCGCGATTGTGACGAGTGTATAGGTAGCCTTTGTCGGTCGTGACAATACGGTAGCGCTTTTCCTGGAAGCCTTGACTTGTCCTCCAGATGTTATCTGCCCCTGGAATACAGGTTGCCGGCGCCTGCAGTAGCTGTTAACACATGCCCTGCCAGACTTCATTTTTACCCGCCGTTTCTCGCTTGTTTAGGACAGACAACGATCTACACCGAAGTGTAGAGGCTGGTAGATGAATGGAAAAGCCTCCCAGCAGAAGTGGTAGAGGGTAATACAGTGAGGGTATTAAACATGCATGGGATAGACATCCGGCTCCTGAATCTAAGACGAGACCAACGACTGATTAAGGTTTGAGTCTTTACAGCAGGAGAAATGGGCAGACTAGACGGGGGCCGAATGGGGCCGATCTGCTGTCAACTTCTATGTTAATAGAGGGCCCTAGGCATGTCGGAGATACGGCAGGTTTGCAAGAAAGGCAAAAAAAAAAAAAAAAAGAGAGGAAAAGGCCGTTTCCTGCAACAAAAGCTGAAAAAACGAAACCCAGGAGGGTGATAAATGCTTTTGCGTAAAAATCCAGAAACAGAAAGCGTTCCACCTGCAGCTGCGATCTACGAGTTACGCGACGCGAGGAAACCGTTCATTAGCTGCCGCGGTTCATTGTGTTTTAGGATTCGGTTTCGTGTTACAAATGTAAATTTCAGATTTTATTTCTGTAGACATTTCTCCCGTCTAAGTCCTTAGGATACATATTAGTACATAATAATAATATAAAAATATCTAAAAAGCTAGGAACGCTGGAGAAAAATGTCTAAGTGGAACGGCACCTTTAAACGGCCTAGCCGGCTACTGATCCTTAGGGAAATAGGGAAACACTTTTTTAGCTCATTGGAGCATAGCTGCCAACAGTCTCAAATTTTGGGAGACACTTCTAACAACTTGGAATATGTCCAGGTTGTCCCCACTTATGTTTTCATTGTAGTCACAACATGACCCAAGGTGAACGTACAGTTAATTTACAAATGTTTTCATACCGTATCAGCAGAAAAGATTGTAAAAAAAGACTTTTTATCTTTTTTTAACGTATTTAAACCTGTTTATGACACAATAAAACGACAGAGCCGAAGCCCAAGCCTGTTACACAGAGAAGCGTAACTTTACTTTTATCCATGTTGAACACCACCTTTTAAATTTTGATTTAATAAGATTACTAAAAAAAAAACGCAAGCTCTGCAGGAATGATTTCTATTGGTTAATTGTTCCCTGTTCTTTTTAGTAACCCGCATTTTTTTTTTATGGAATTATAAAACACTTTAATTAAAGAGTAAAGTAAAAACTGGTTTTGTTGTGAAACGCCGAGCCCGTCGTCACATAGCCGTGCTGTGTAAGGGAATCTCATATGAAAGCGTATTAGGACAGCTAATCATACTTTGCGGTAAGGGCGAGCTACGAGGAATCAGTTCAAAAAATGCTACTATTCAGTTTTTTTGGCATCCGGGTTTGGAACGAGAAAAGCAATCGTTATAATTAGTTAGTGGTTTGGAGAACTGGATGTGCCTGGGAAGGGAGTCATTGCGCAGAGGAAGCAATCAGAAAATTAAAGGGAAATTACTCCTGTGAGATAAATATATGAGAAGAAAAATGAAATAACCAAAAATAGCTCCAAATCGGCTTGAAATTTTTTTTCCAGCATTTTTTTATTGGTTTTTTTTTATGTTTTTTTTCAGCATTTTTTTATTGTATTTTTTTTCAGCATTTTTTTATTGTATTTTTTTTAAAATGTTTTTTTTTCCAGCATTTTTTTTAAAAAAAATTTTTCCCCAGCATTTTTTAATTGTTGGTTTACCAAGCAAGGCTCCTGCAGAAGATGTTTAGAACTCTACGTCCTCCCTTAAAACATTAAATGCAATTTATAATGTGTTACAGAAAAAAATCTCAGCGTTTTCTCCTTTTATTAACTTTCTCTGGATGTTTAATCACATTAAAAAATATAAAAAATGTATTTTATGGCAACAACCAATCAGTGCTTTCTTTTGTGTCACATGGCAATTAAGCGTTCCTTCAACAAAAAAAGTACAAAAATTCCCCCATCAGAGTCAGTCGGGGGGGCTTCCTACCGGGGGGGGGGGGGGCAAAATTCCCGATTTTAATTTATTGGGCATAAGCCTGCTTAACAACCAGCAGTAATTGTTTAAATATTCAAGCACTGGATAGCGCTCGCTCATTTTAATCATTTGTGAAAAACATTCTCCTAAACGATACAATTAACAGGAAATCAAAATTAAAACCGACAATTAAAATGACCCCAGCGGGAGGAAGTTGGCAGAGACTGGAAATTATTGCAATAATTGTTTTTTTTTTTTTTTTGTAAGATATGTCTTTACCAACGTTTCCTGCTCAAAGAACACGGGTGTCGATCAGACAGCGGAAAACGTTTCTTTTAATGACAGCGACTCTTGGGATCCGAGTGGACAATTGGTCGGGCCCATGAAGTTGAAAGTTTATAGCGGGACTCTAAAATTAGATTTTCATTGTAACAAATAAGAGAATATTAAAGATTGTCTTGGGGTGAAACTTTTTCAACAGGTACACTTGTTTTTAGCCAATCAAAAATCAGAAACTGAAAAAAAGTGACATTTGGGGAAGTCACGTCACGTGACTAGTGATTTAAATGCCTGAAAGTACTCACACATGATTTGTTTCTGTGGGTGTTTCTAAAGGGCATGGACACCCCCTACACAGAAGAAGATATCTTTTTCTCTAGAAGCCCGGGGTATCTACTTGCCTTGTGAAGAAAGGAGCCATTGTACTCAAGGGCCACAGGGGAAACTGGATCCCCAATCATCCATTTTTAGGGCTGCTCTCCCCACATGGGGGTATGTAGCCCCTTCCTTCCCTTCCAGGCTGAAGCATAAAGGAGGGCTGGATTTTTTGGGACTCCCCCAAAAGGAAAGACTCATTGAAGGCTTCAAGGAGGGATGGCTGACAAAATAGTCAGCTCATACTCCTCTCCTCTAAAAATAAGTCTTGGGGGATCGAGCTCTATTTCCAGCTCAAAAACAAGAATCCAAATAAAAAAATAACAATAACACACATACATATAAAAAAAACAAAAAAAAACCCAAAAACCATACTCATGGATGTGAGAATATGAAACAAAATAGTCTCCCTCCACTAACCATAGACTAAGGTACCTTTACACTTGGGGTGATCGCCAAGAGATCCTTGAAGGGTGGAATACCACACAATAAAGGCTTGAGATCTACTCACCGAGAACAGACATCTACCTCCCTGCTCGCTTGTGCCTATAAGAATACCAATCGCACCCCACTGACGAGGGCCATAAAGGCCAAAACAGATGTCTGGGGTTGTTGGTTCCCTTGTGCAGAAGAAATTAGCCTCATCATTTGGTTCTGGCCTGCCCTTTGGGGGCGGGATCAGATTGATATGTAGATTTTTCCTCTGTAATGGCACAAGAGAGCGAAAACTTCAGATGCTGTCAAGAGCGTCCCGCAACACAGGACAGGATAGTGAGTGGGTTTCCATCCTCATTGAATTAATCTCCTACCTTTTTTGTATGGTATTTCGCCCTTCGGGGAGCTCTTGTGGCCCACCCCAAGTAGAAGGGTGAGTCTAAATGTGGACCTCCATGCTCTTAGTCATGGCAGTTGTATCTTACTGTTGATACCAATGGGTGTGAGAATGTGTATGATGGTGTTGGTATTGACATACAGCTTGTTACTGGCCTCCTTTTATGGGTTGAATTGGGCTGATATTGCTTAATGGGCCTTTTGGGTGGGGGCACAAAAGTTGTTAAGCAGCTATTTCTTCTCAACTGAGCTGTTATATAAGGGGAGTTGATTATAGAATCTGTGGATGGGGTTTAATGAAGCAAAGTGGGTGCCGCGATTAAGCAACTTGTGTCTTGTGTAATGATATGCACATTAAAGATGTGTCTTCTTCTTGAGTTTGCCCACTTCCTATATTACTTTCTGGTGTAACTGATAAAAAATCAAAGCATGCGGGTATGTTAAGAAATTTCACGGGAGATTAACCCCAACATTCCCAGTTTGCCATAAATATTGTTTCAAAAATAACATTCCGTCCTACCGAAATTGGAAATTTAATCTTTAATTTTAAAAACAATCATTTAGCACTTTTTTTTTAATTTTCATGGACAATATGATGATCTTGCACCTATGCCATGGTTTTTGTTTTGCAGGACAGCGTCTGAAAGAATACACATTTTTCTTTATTTAAAGAAATTTTATTTTTTATGAAAATTAACATTTATGTAAAAATCCCCAGTGCTGTATACAGTAATAATAACCCCCCAGCGCTGTATACAGTAATGTCGGTCAGTGACAAAAATCTGGTTTTATCCCATTTTGTTCCAATAAACTCCCTTTATCTGCAGACCGCTGTTGCTGTCAGTCATGTGATATTTTGGGTAGCTTTCCGCGCTCAAACACCGCAGTGAGCTGACGCTTTATGGCAACGCTAATGAAGTCCGTTCCTCCATAGCCTTTTATTAGTTAGAGGGTCGATCTGGGTGATTAAGACTGAGCCATTCTATCGTCCCCCACAGGCAGTATGATAAGGAGTCGGGGTGTTTAGTAGATCGGGGGTCAGATAACAGAGCGAGAATCATACAAACGGCTGATATGCAGCTGCCTGAGAACATTATATTATTGGGGCGGAAACTACAACTATTTCAAAAAAAGAAAAAAGCGCAGTAATTTTGAAACCATATTTTAAATCTGATAATAATAAAAAAAAAACCTTGGTGGGATTTCCCATTTGCTTTATGCGGGGCCAACCCAGCCGTCTTGAGTTTCCGGAGAAACTCGCTGGGATGGATCTGTCGTGATGTGGAGTGAAGTCAGGGGGTTGAATGTCTGAACACTCTGGGTTTAGTTAAGGGTTACATTTAGAGTTCTGGCAGGGGCAGGAGTATGGAGTCTCTCATCTGCTTCGACTTCGAAAGAAAGATAAACAGTCTTGGTTCTGTGCAGTGAATCACACATCCGACCAGCTCTGTGTAGTCTTCTCGCTGGGACCGTGAAACTTACTGTCTGGGAAAGCCCATCCCCGAGGACCCGGCAGACAACGAGCACATCCTGGCTTCTCAAATGAATAAATGTTGCAATGCAGATCGCACGTATCAAATAAAACCCTTTGGCAGCATAAGAAAGCTTTGGACGCTGAGACGTTTTCCAACTTGAATTGAAACATGTGAAACGTAGTCCATGGTTTTTGTTTTTTTGTACTTTAAGGGAAATCGTACCGGAAGAAAAAAAATTATCATAATCTTAATGTCTCAATTATCAGACGTGGATGTTACGTCATCCGCTCCATCGAGAAAACTGTAGACGGAAGGGAGGATAAAGGGCCACCAGAACGTCAAACCTCACAAGTGTCCCTCTGAGGAGATAGTCCACCTGGTACGCGGATCCTTCTATGTCTCTGTTTCCTCCTCTGATGCCCCTCTTTCCTCCCCTGATGCCCTCTTTCCTCCCCTGATGCCCCTCGTTTCTAGGAGCTCAGAATGTTTGCTGGGTATGAGGGGATCGCAGGGCTCTACAGCCCTAAAGGCCCCGATAATATGAATAGAAACAGCAGGAAACGGGTCTACAAATGACAATTTTAATAAAATTTTAATTTAAGAAAATGCAATATATTTATAGTGATTGATAGGTCATTAGAATGTCTTGGTAAAGCCCACCCCTAGCCACACCTCTAAACAGACCCCCTAAAAAAACAAAAGTACCCCTCTATGGCCATTGGGGGGTTATTGAATATTTTTTATCAACTCATTGGTTCCACTGCCGGCAGTAGATGCCTAAAAGGTGTTGTGGCTTAATATTTTTGGGAGCACCCTAATAAAACGTACAATTTTTCCTAAAATTGGGTGAAAAAACAAGTTTTTAATCGCCATATAGACGCCTGGCTAACATATAGTTTATACATCACTTTACGAGAAAGCCTCACCTGAGGCCTGTGAAAAAAGCAAGATGTCTGCCTAGATTTTGTTAATTTCTTCCAACAAATATACGAAAAAGATGAAAATTGTGGTGTTTTTAAGAGAAGTCTTTTATGGCTTATTTCTTGTGGAATTCAAGGCTTGGTCATTTTGAGGTATAGTTGGCCTTTAAGTTGTGATTCCTGTCGCCGGGTATAAAACTGGTGCCAAAATAACACATATTTGTGCACTGACTAAAATTCCAACAAGAATTTAACAAAAAAAGGAAAGAAAGTTTCCTGCAAAAATACTTCCTGTGAGTCACACGTAAACAAGGAAACGCTGCGTCCGTTGGCATTTAAGATATCTGGTAACGTTAATATTTTATAATTCATAGCAGATAATATTCGGAATGCGGACGAAATGGTTGGAATTCTGAGATAATTCTCAATGGCACAACGAAGTAGAGCCAACGTTGCGGCATCCGGTAGGTTTAATGGCCTTTGGCGGCCCAAAAACACTCAAATGCGATCAAATATAATGTGAGACATGAAGAACGGAATCGCATACGCCTCAACTTTTTAGGTGGCCTAATCGGGACTCCTGTGTTGGGTTGGGGGCAAGAGGCACAAATGAGCGGGGCTGCCACTGGAAGTAGGTAGGGCAAGTGGCATGGCTAATACTATCCACTCATTCACGCATCTTGGCCGCCTTCCTAAACACCGGAAGGCGGCCAAGTGGAAGCTGCGATGGAGGCTGCTTACCCCCCCAACTTTTGTGTGTGGAGGAGATTTTTTCGATAGTCCTCTTAAGGGAACAGTCCCTTTAACGAAGTTGAAGTTGCTCCACAACCCCACGACATGCCGTGAGGAAGCGTGCATTTCTCCCCATTCTGGAACGCTGAGGGTTAATAGTGCCAAAAAACCCCAATATGATAATTCCTACGGATATGGCCAGGAAGGCACTTAATAACCACACTGGATTCGCCATCTGTTGTTGCCGGACAAAGACCTCTGTGTCTCGGCGTTCCCCTTTTAAACAGCCGGGCACCTGTTTCAGGTCCTGTGAGTCTCCATTGTGCCGAGATTTAAAAGGCGGTCACGTTGTGAGCTCCCATTGAACTTGCTCTGAAAACCTGCATTATAGGTAAAACGTGAGTGAAACTTTTTTTTTCTCTCGCCCTCTTCCTGTAGGCACCTTGTGAAATTTTCCAGCCCCGCCATCTTGAATGCATTTCTTTCTTGACCCTAATTAGTGTCATTTTCTGTTATTCTTCTAGCGTTATGAACCGCCTGTGACATATATATGTTTCTCGTCAACATACAGTTCTGAAAAATCCAATAATGGCTGTTTATTGACTCGGAGAGAAATGAGCTTAAAGGGAAAATGAACAGGACTCGTAAGAATAACATCAGCCAAAACCGTTAACTGGGAAATTAATTACAAATAATATTTTAGCAACACCGAACTCATATATTTTATTAACCTGCATTCTATAAATATTAACGTATGGTTGGATGAAGCTGTAAGATCTTACGTTTCTTCTCTTAGAGAATGCCTTCAAAGACTTCCGAGCGCAGAATTATCACAGGTCAAGATATTATACCATCGCCAGTTACGTTGACCACGGCTACATTTGCGCTTTTGAAACCGCTTGGGTGATTTCTATACAACTAGAAGTTGTAGAACTTTCTGGCAAATAAAACCCATTTGGCCCAATCAGTTCTTCATCTCAAAACCAAAACACAAAGCAAACCTCCTCCAACCAGGAGAGCCAACACCCCCAGACAATGCATACCAGCCTTCATGAAACAATAACCCCCAGGTATAAATGAGCGAGATAGTCCTCATCTGGGAAGACCTTTACACTTGGGGTGAGCCCCAGAAGACCCCCCCCCGAGACAAAAAACATGCAAAAAGTTTAATAAGCAGCTTAATAAGCTGTCCTACTGTAATTTCTGCTCAAGATTCAGTTCTCTTGCATCTTTTAGAGGAACAACCAACAATTATGCATCAATCAGGTTATTAAGCACATGTCAGTCTTTGGTTGCGTTGTTCTCAATCTTTTTTTTTTATTTTGGGATGTTTTCACCTTTCAGGGATCTCTTGGTGGTCACACCAAGTGTGAAGGTGAGTTCAGACGTGGGCATCCTTGGTCATTTGTGGGGTTAGCAGGACAACAGCTTTGTTGTGCAGGTTGGTGAAAGTGTGAGCCAAAGTTAAGGCTGAGTAAAATCTCCAAAGCACCAAAAAATAGCACTTTCAGAAAACAAATAAAGTTATGTTCCTTGGCTGAGTTTCCATGGGTGTTTGTATCATGTTCAGGTCTGGCAAAGGTGGTCCTGATATGGGACATTTTTTTTAATGTTTTTTCCTTTGGTGGGGCACTGGAGTAAAAGAGCAAATGATAGCATTGTGTGTGTTCTCCCTATGGGCATGTTAGTTTTTATGGCGCGTGGCCTTCGAAAGAAACCATGACCCCAGTGTCCTAAGTTTAATGCCCTAAGTCTTTGGAAGGATGTTTTTGAGACTCGTCAATAAGGTATTTATAGTCTGTACTCATCTGCCCCAAAACAGAACTTCAAAACCAGCGTTTACCCTTGACTTCCGATCTAGAACCAAAACCAACACATCAAGTCCAAGTCCATGGGGCAAGTCCAACGGTCCTTTGCCAATAGTGTGAGAAGCGTGACTAAAGTTCAAACGACTGTCAGGTTGACATAAGACATTTATTTTATTTATTTAGTTTGTTCACTTCGGCTCTATTTCTGCTTGTGTGGCACAGAGAAGACCTCTTCCGATATGTTGGTCGCCATTTTTAAAATGTCACCCCCTTTTCAGCCACACCTGGCGCCTTTAACTCTGAGTTTGTGAATGAGAAAGCTCCAGAAGTGTCAGTGACATTTCCTGGCCCAAAAAAAAACACAAAAGTGAGGTCACTTAAGCAGCTGACACAAAGATATGAGGCCTGGATTCCTCTTAACTAATAGGTTTTTAGGGAAAAATAAACTATGATTTTCTAGTATATATTTCATGTGATAAATATTATCTTCCAGCATAAGTGGTTCTTTTAAAGTCCCTCCTTTCATGTAAAAGATGTTAAGCATACAGCTGCTCCTAAAATATGGTGTATATTCTCCAAAAGAAAATCTCAGGCCCTTTTTAAAACCTCAGGCACCCCTCGCTCTGTATACAAAAATAACGTAGAGCTGTTCTTAATTAGAAAGTGTCATTATCGTGTTATTAAAACTTATTTTTATAATATAGGTGTAAGATTTTATCAAATAATTTCAACAGGAATCTTAAAAACTTGAAATCTATTTCAAAGTTTTTCCCAGAATTTACCATTTTTTTAAAATATATATAAATATGTAAATATATTTACATATAATAAATATATAAATATATTTATTACGGTATATATAAATATATTTATATATTATATTTATTGAAAGAATATATTATATATTGACCATAAGGCATGAAACAGATGGATGCTATAAAGTAGCCGTTTCCAATAATGAGTCAAGAAGACGGTCGCTTCAAAGCCTGCGTCCTCGCTTGTGAGCTCCTCAACTTTTATCTCATTTGTGCCATTGTCGGGGGGAAAATCTCCATTGACATATCAGTTATCCTGCCCGCATAGGTAGTCCAGAAATGAGTTGTAAACAACCCCAGACCTTAAAAAAAATCCTTTAATCAAAACGCATGGTCAATAAAACATAATATTTACATATATTGGTAAGTCATTTGAAGCAGGGCAATTTACACTTCCAGCTTCAATTTCATGGTCAGATTCAGAACACATGGAGGACATATGCAGACATGGCACATGTCCGGGACTTCCAACAAAGCCTGCTCTCCGCAGTCGTTGGCTCTGATGAGCTTGTGGAGCGCCCAATGAGCCCACTTATCCGGTTTAACACCCATCATGCTCCCTCATACATTTGCCCACATCCAAAAAGAACCAAGGCATAGTCTAGGTGTAAGAGATGGATCTGTCCCACTTTTCACACTTGAGTTGTCTCCAAAAGGGCCTGAGAAGAAGCAAGCAAAGCCATTTCCAGCAGAGCGTTTGACTGTCTTTGGGAGTCCTGCACACACAGTTACACAGTAATCCATACTAATGAATACTAATACATGGTAATACATAGTAACAAATAGTAACATAGTATTTTACGTTGAAAAAAGTCCATCAAGTTCAACCCTTCCTGCTTTTGAAAGAAGGCAAAAAGACCCTAATTATGCTAATTTTCTTTTTTTAATTTAAATTTAGGGGAAGGTTGGCACCTTCTTCACTCAAAAAAAGTCAGATTTAGCATTGGGTCAAAGAGGTCTGCCAAAAGAAAGCTCCACTTTCCCTTTCTCATGAAGACCCTTCAACATCACTCTTCATTTTAGACAACCCTTTAACCTTACACAGTTTCATCAGCATGAATCCTCCATTCACATAAGCGAGCAAGGAGGTCCACGTCTGCCCTCACACTTGGGGAGAACCCTAAGAGATCCCCCCACAAAAGAAAATACTGGGTTCCATTTTTTTGGGGGGGGGTTCAGAATTTAGAGAATGCTCATTTTTAATTGATTATCAATAATATATATTTACAGTTCATGCTAATTATTTTTTTGTTCGGTTAAACCTATTTATTGTGTATTTTCATCAATTTTAGGCTTGCCCTCTTAGTAATCTGATGTTTTTTCGTCTTTTTTTTGAATTCGCTTCCTGTTTCTGCTGACTGCGTTCGCGGCCAAGCAAAATATATTTCACAATGCCATATTTGCAAAGTGTTCCCTTGTGAGCACAGCTGGGGCAACACAGAGAGAGAGATTTTCTGTGCGGGGCTTGAAGGGAGCAGTTAGTGGGAGTTTCCTGATACGAGTGGAGATGTGTGGCTGTGCATGCGCCTAATCGGTGTTTAACCCCTTAAATACAGCAGACTTGCCAGAAAGCTCTTACGATTTGACCCCCCCGAGTCTCAATGTTTTTACCCCAATCTCTGGGTCACGCAAGTCTGGAGCCGACTTCATATTCCATCTCAATTTAATACTATCTGAGCATCCCAGATGGTGCTTTTCTCACTCCTAGATCACAGGTGAAACCAATGCTTGAATACAGGTGACTTCATTCCGAATATTTTTACCTCCTGAAAAATCATGATTTTTTTTATAAGGACATCGGTAGAATGATTTGGTTAGAACCATTTGGTTGACATAATTTGCAATAATTGTGACAGACTATTAAAGGGTTAATATTTCTGTAATCTCGGGGCTCCGTTAGTTTCTGGGTATGGTCACTCATTACTTTGGGCCGTTCATAGACAGCCTCCTGAACAGGACCGTCTAGTAGGACAGAGATGAACTTGCCCTCTGTTCTTGGGCATCCAGGTTGCTCTTTTATTTAATTAAATGCCGTTACTCCATGCTCGGAACGTGTGTGGTAGTTGAAGCAGCCTCACTTTACTTGCAATTCCACATATGGCCACAATGGGGCACCTAGAGCAGGAGGAAAAAAAATAAAAAATGCAGCAAGCCTCTCCATCTTGACTGGATCCTCCCTGTGCTCTCACTGTTGACTTTGCTTGCAGCGATGTATTGAACAGCCCAGGATGGTGCTTGTTGGACTTGCTGGGGTACTTTGGGATTGCCAAATTGCCTTTTAGACTGTTTGAGCCATTTGGCTTCTTACCCACTATCAATTTACAGGTGACCAGAAACTCTTCACATCTAATTTCCACATCTCTGGATTCGCCTGATAGGAGTTATAATCCACCTATTTTACATATTGTAGGTGTAGGGTGTTACCCATAATGCCTGACAATGGCATACTTACATAACACAGCATTTTAAAATATATATTCTATTGCATTAAAGGCTCATTACAATAGCGGGTTGCCCCCCTGTGATGTATGCGGGTCATTTTATGATGCCATCAAGCCACTCACTTAATCTAGGAGGAGACATATGCCAACATTATGCTAATTCCCTGGACTGAAGATCTCTCCAACCACTCAACTGCCCACTAAAAGACAGGACTGTTGGGTGGCATGAGATTATAGTTTTTGCAAATTCAAAGGAATGTCTAACACCAGAGATTATAGAGAACTGTGCAGACCCTCTGTAAAGCTATTATCACTGATATCTCACATAAGTTATGGTGAGTAAAGGTGATGGGAAAACCCTTCCTTTTAAAATTAAGGGGGTGGTAGAAGTATTATTATTAAACACTCACCTACAGATACCAGACAAGCCAAAAGGCTTGTTTTTCCCTCAGAAAGCTCATGGTGCTGCCACAACCACAAGGGATTCTGGGTAGGCACATGCAAATAAGGTCAACAATGATCACCTTTGCCTCTACATCTACTTTATACATGGATCCCTTGAAGGTAATTGCCCGCTGTACAGGACAGCCTTTAGACAAAAGTCGGGAAGAGGTGCAGCAGCCAGATCACCGCTCATGGACAGCTGTTTTGTCTTTCGTGGGACTCGTCAGCATGAGATTGTGATACTGGCTTAATAACAATGTATTTAGCAGACATAGAGACAAAAAGTTATAATTGTTAACCTTATTTGCATAGGCCTACCCAGAATCCCTGAAGGAAAAACAAGCCTTCTGGCTTATCTGCTGTCTATAGACCAGTGTTTAATAATACTTCTACTACCCCCTTATAGCTTAGGGAGAGGGTCCATTTTAAAACGCAATGGGGCCACAAAATGTTAAAAGGAAAGAAGATTAATAAATAACCCCTCTATAATTGCAAGATTTCCTTAAGCAAGGTCACCAGATTTAGTGTATGGAAGAAATCTGCACCAGGAAACTAATTCAAATACAAAGCATATGCAGTCCTCATCAGCGAGTTCGAAGCAGCAACATCTTCCCGGCCTATTGGCTAAGATCCGATGAGTGCCCGTAAGGAAAGGCAAAGCTTGGATGCTGGACTTAAGTCAGAGTAAGTTCAGGAAGCTCGAGGTACACATTAGGTGTCCCTTGGTTTTGGCTGCCGGGAAGGTAGAAGAAAATCTTCTTGAACGTTTGTTGGGTGAAAGTTGTGAGAAATTTGGATTACTGTAATCTTGATCTTTGAACATACACGTGCTTATCTCTCTACATAAAAAGAAATACCAGGAATGGGACCCCACACAGTGTTAAGAGAATACTGCCTCTATTCCTATTAGTCTGGTGGGATAACAGGAGCATTGGTGCTGGCCCCCAGACTGGTAAATAATGACATCATAATTTGTACATGTGCACTGCGTCATCACAGATACAAATAGGGATTCTCCCCACTAGCCTTAAATTATACGGCACCTAAGGGATATTTAGCCTCTTTCTCCCTTCTGTGGTAATAACCAGAGAGTGGCCAATCTACCCAAAAGAAGAGAGACCACTGAAGTCTTCAAAGGAATGTAGGAGCCAAAAGGTCTACCCTCACCACCATTAAATAGCTTTGTCTTCAGGGATCTGGCATTTCGAGTGAGTATATGTTTGTGAATATACTCAAGACAAAAAATAACAAAAAAGTGCTATAAAGGAACCAGTCCATGATTGGCATTATCATTGTTTTTCCCACCATCGATCATCTATAGACCATGTACAATGGAATGGATGGTTCAAGTGGCAAGGGTCTACTTACCACTATCACCACAGTACGTGCCAGGAGTGTAACCATCACTCACAACAACACTAGTGGTGAGTGCCCAAGTGGCTCTAGCCTAGGGTTTCAACCACAATCATACCTTCTGGGTGCTATGGGGCTTTTGAGGTGATTGAAAACTGGTTTCGGTTGTTTCCAAGTGGTCCCATGCTTTGCTTAGTTGAGTGATCGTTTAAGCTTTCTCCCTAACTGTGAGAGGTAATCAAGACCTCTTGCATAAGGTCTCTGATATCACAGGTCAGCTTTCATCAGGAAAGTTGGTTACTTAGTCAAAAGAGGGGAGATCTGGTAACATCTGTAGTCCTACCACCTTAAACAACAGGTCTGCTGTTTTGATTAATGAAGGGAAGCCTGGAGTTATTAGATGCGGTGTGGTTTTGAGACAATGTATCCCAGCATTCTACAGTGCAGATGGTGGTAGTAGAAGGGGTTATTGCCCTGCATTAAGCTAAGGGGCAGCACTGTTGACCAGTTTTTCACGCTTTGCACCCAAATCACATTTCATAAATAACCCCACTGTTTTTGCAATGCTTTATCAAGGACCATCCCCAATGAGTTTCTCCCTGCAAGAAAGTGGAGGCGGCATTCTCTGATGATGTCACATGTGGGAGAATGTGACATCAAAAGGAGGTCTGCCTGCTTGCAGGCAAGGTACTGGATATTAAAAAGTGATGAAAGCTTTCCAATTTGGCTGTGAATTTGTTGAGAACTTGCACTGACCGCACTGTTTGGGCAAAATGTAAAGAATAGCAAAAGGAAAGATTAAAAAAGAAAAAAAAAGAAAAAAAACAAAAAGCTTAAAAAAACCCCAAAATTACGGTATTAGCACCTTCTTTTATTAATTCCCAATGTATAGTTTACCATTAACTTAGTAAATTTGCTCAAATTGTAAATAAAAATAGCCTTTTTCTGTTAGTATTCTTTCATGGTTTCCATGGCTATAACTTATAAACAAAATACTTTAGTGAATGTGCAACAATGTATCTCAGTTATTTTAAATAAAGTTCCACCCATTTGAACGGGAAATATTTTTTTTTTGTTTTCCTAATATGGTCAGAAGGAAGAGAACATCCTCCTCTGATGATGTCACTGATTAATATTGTTAAACAACGTTTAGGATCCTCCCAGCAACGACATTGCCTCTAAAACCTCTCAAACATGGCAAAAGACTACAATTCTCAAGCCAAAATAACACATCAATACTACTATTATTACTTTTATTATAAACTTTTTAAAAATTTCAATAAAATGAATTGTTTGATCATGGCTTGTCTGATCACGCTGTTAAACCTTTCAAATATGTGGCTGAGCAAGGTGAGGCAACAATGGAGTTCAGAAATTTTTTTCCAATTATTATTTCAATTACTATTATTTCATATACTAACTTTTTGGGATAGGGAAGAAATAATCTTTGGCCTTAAAGCCGAGGTAGTTTACCCAGGATGCATTCCGGAAGGCCTGGTTAACGGGGCTGATACCGGGGAGAAGCACACATATACACACTTATATACACACACACACACACACACATATATATATATATATATACACATTTACACACATATACACATATACACACACACATATATACATATATTTATAACACTATATTTTTGTGTGCTGGATAATACTTTCCATGTACTGATACGGTTCCAGTTTACATTTAAGAAGCATTCTTGTTCTGTAGCAACATCTTAAACTTTAGCATCAGTGTTCATGTCAGCTGCCACTTATGCAGTAAATATATGCGTTTTCTTCTATTTGCTAAAGTAGTACAATCGTTTTCCCATCATGCTTTGCTTCTAAGAAAACCGTCAATATTACTTCCATTTTTTGGTTTTTGTTGTATCCTGTTTCCCAAAATTAGTCTCATTTTAACATTAAAAAAGGATTGAAGATAAAAGACTCCTCGGCTCGATGTGTTACAGGTAGCCACAACTAATAATAATAATAAATAATAATAATATAATAATTAATAATAAACACTTGGACAGTGATTTAGGCCTTGGTGGTACTGGGTAAGTTTTTGGTGGGGTTATTAATGTATACAGTGCTGGGGCTGTGGGACTTCACTTATTTCTGTACATTGTGAAGAACCAACTAAGCTTCTTACAGTAAAAACTCGCTGAGGTTGGCTGTTGATTTGCATAAAGAAGTTTATGAGATAAAATAGAACTCGCTGCAACTCATACCTTAGGTAATAAAACTCTAGGACCCGGAAATCTTTCACCGCATGCGATAATTGCAAGGGAGGCAAGTTTTAGAAATGCATCAAGTACATAATTTCTTGAAAGTCAGCTTACTGATTTAATTATGCATTGTGCAGGGTGGGAAATCCTTCGCCAGGGATGGTCCAGCACAAAGCAATGATATCTGTGACTTGAAACGCTCAAACCTACTCCAAGTGTGGTTTGCCTTTGGCTTACTGTACACGCTGGGATCGTTTAACCCTTAAATAGATATTATAATACCTGATTGATTAATATAGCACCATCATATTCCACAGCTCTGTACAATGGGTAAACAGGACATAACCCATTGTACAGCGCTACAGCATTTGATGGTTCTATATAAAACAATAAATAATAATGATAATAAGAAGTAGTGCATCTCACACAGTTTGGACAAACTACCAGTATGCAAAAGTGGAGCTAGTGTTCATATCTTCACTACTTAATGTATAACAGAGACGGCCAGAGCTCCAGAATTTAAAGCAACTGAGCCATTTGGTGACTTGCATATAAAAGGCTTAACCCCTTAAATACTGGACTCTGTTAACACACTGTAAAAACACTCAGAAATAACGGTGTTAAG
This sequence comes from Spea bombifrons, assembly GCF_027358695.1. Classification (NCBI taxonomy): domain Eukaryota; kingdom Metazoa; phylum Chordata; class Amphibia; order Anura; family Pelobatidae; genus Spea; species Spea bombifrons. The sequence continues at coordinate 45,784,270 of NC_071092.1, forward strand.
TTGCTACATTTCTAAGAATAATTCCCTTGACTCTGTGTTTAGGAAAATCCCTTTTTACCCCGCATCTTTAACCCTTTTGTTGAGCACCCTAGCATCCCCCCCCAACATAATCGGACTCGCCTAAAGAGGACCTGTTGCTGCCTTTAAGCAAAACTAAATGTATGAACTAAACCTAGTTGCTGTTTGTGACTCCTTTTTCTTAATGGAATCGGCATTATCTGATCACTTCATCATCCTGAAGCTCTCTCCCTTACCTTCCTATCCCAACTTCAAGGGCACCCAGAACCAATCAACAACAATCAGCAACTTAACAATAGGGGAGAGATAAAGAGGGGAGAATTATCATTCATGTTTTGAGAAGAAAAAGTTCAGATTTATTACATAAATATTGCTGACTTTAATCAGTAAATAATTACTACGCTTAGTGACAGATCTGCTTTAAAGGAACCGACATCTATTGACTCACGTTACACTCTTGGCATACGATAGCCTCCCATCCCCCATGCCGCAGTGTGCTACGAATCACGTTAATTTTATTGTTCGTGAAAGATGTTACACCGATACCTGATCCCGACCATATAGAACTCAGTAAGGAATCCTATTTAAAAGAACGTATCATATTAACACACTCTTTAAATTGTAATCGTTTAGGGTAATAAAAAAAAAATGTATGCAGCGGATACAAATTATGAACACCCAGCTCCAACAGAATACTCAAAATATCCCAGGAGACACTGGACACTGCGGAACTTTATATAGTCTACTGAAATATATATATATATAAAATATATACCGGTATATATAATAAATCTAAAATATATATAAAATATATAATAAATCTAATATATATATAAATATATATATATATTTATATATAATGATAAATAAATATTAGTCCATTACAACATTTATATATATAAAAAAATATATTGTCTATTAGTACCAAAGGAAAAACAAGTACACGAGAAATAGTTTATCATGCATGTTTATTGCAATGTAAAAAAAATATAAATAAAAAAAAAATTCTAAAATTTTCAAATCTTTTATTTCTTAAATATATTTGAAATTCTGGAATTATCCTCCGAAACAAACATAGAAAAATTATATACTTTATTACAAATGGTAAACTGAAGATCCTCTTATTTACAAAACAAACAAAAAAAGGGTCGATAAACCCAAACATACAATAAATTACAAAGACTGGAAGCTGGTTTTTTTTTTTACCGACATAAGTTCAGCTTTCATAAAACAAAAAAAAACAGAACAAAACAAAAATCGTATTTACACATACACAGTTAAGAAGAAGGCAGGCAGAGTTGTCATGAATTTTTTTTCAAAGTCCCAAAGTGCCTCCCTCCCGCTGCCCCTCCCTTTTCAAGAGAACTACAGAAACGATCTAGTCTCTAGAGCCGTTTTTAACCTTTTTAATCTTAATACTGAATGATCATCGAAAGTTAGGTCCATGCATGTCTTGGTCGATGCTAAACGCAGGTCGGATGTCTCGGAACAGGAACAGCACATGTCAAGTGCTTTCTCTTGGCCACTTGGCTTCAACCGTAGGCTTTGTCAAACTCGGCGCACAATCTCGGTTCGACACAGTCTGGTCTCAAAGCCTCTCTCGCTTCCAAGCAGAAGTTTCAACCTGAAACTTATTTCTTTCCAAAAAAAAAACAAACAAACAAACCATATCGTTGGCCGATCTCCTCTCGGAGTCCTTTCAGAATGTTTGCAACTGTTGCGTTAACATTAACTGACATCCACTGTTCACATGATTCATAACTTTCTGCTTCAGCTGGGCGACCTGCTCTCGGAGCATGTTGGCCGTGGACGCCAGTTCAGAGTTTTGGGATTTAAGTGTTTTCACCTTGTCTTCCAATCGAGCAATCCTTTCTAGCTTCCTTTTCCTGCACTTGGAGGCAGCAATCCTATTCCTCATGCGTTTCCGTTCCGCTTTAATCCTCTCCTGGGACTCCATGTCAATGGGTGACAGCGGAGGGGTCTCCCCTGGCATTTCAGGGACAGTCTGGGGCTCTTCCTTCAGAGCCTGGAGCCTGGGGTGCTGCACTGAAATTGGTGGGGTACTGTGATGCTGAGGACCAAAGCCCAGGGTATTGCTGCTGAAGGCAGGGGTGGCGTTGATGGTAGTGGTGGTTGGGTTAAAATTGTTCAGGTTGGCGTATACCGGAGGCTCACTGTTTAAAGTGCTGTTGAATCCAGTGCTCCCAGATACGGAAGAAACAGGTGTCAGTCCCGTACTGGTAGGCTGAGGGGCCGAGGTCACGTTCGGCAAAGTGTTCTGGTTGTGCAGCTCGGCTAGCGCCCTTACAAATCCCTCCGCGAAGCCCTCCTGCTCGTCGGTGACATTTTTGGGGCACAGGAACTGGGTCGGTGTCGGGGTTGTGGTGATCATCCCATTGCTGGACTGGATAATGAGCCTTTCCAACTCGGGAGAGGCAAGTTTGAGAAGTCCAACATCTGGAGAGGTGAGGAGGTCGGCAGCCTTGTTCCTCAGGTGAGGCTTTATGGTGCTTGAAGGGTCGGCCAGGTTCAGGGTCATGCTCTGCTTTAAGACCTTGGGGTTGTATCCGTAGCCGGCGGCTTCGGGCTGGATAAAAGCGGTGCTCAGAGCATCGTCGTAGAATGTCGTTTCCATCTTTGCAGTCATAGAACAGACAGCAAGTCCCCGGGAAACGGATTCTTCCTGCGGCGAGTCCGGTCCACAGGGTACTTCTGCAGAAGGGGGACAAATGGGTTAATAACTGACACCCTACGACACTTCTACCCCTCTCCGGCCAGCTATTCCTCTAGCAAACTTTTCTGAATGTTCTGCTCTGCTATGTCAACTACACACTATCTGCCCCTCTCCCTTACTAACTTAATTTGCCCTTCCTCCTTCTTGTTCTCTCTCTCTATGGCATCTCCTTCGCACCCCAAACTGCCCCCCAGCCGACTTCTTATTTACAGCTGTTCTGTCAAACTGCCCCTCCGGAGTCTTCTTCACATCTCAAACTGCCACTCGAAACTCCTTCACGTGTTAAATTCTCCCTCTGCACCTTCCAAGAAATCACAAACTGCCCCTTCTGCCCACTTGCCTGCCCCTCTCGCAACTTTTTTGCCCTTCTCTTTACTTCGCTCACTTCTTTCCTCTCCTTTTTGCCACTTTGCCACAGTCACTTCTCTTTTGCCACCTGCCCCTGTCCCCACTGCACTTGCCTCAGCTCTTACTTTGTCCTCCGGGTGTGTGAGCTGCGTGGGGAGCGGCTGTCAGAGTACGTGTCCCCGGGAGCCCCGCTCAGTAGCACTGTGCTCCGGCCAGCGTGCAGCTAACACTTATCAGCGAGCTCTCACCCACTAAAAATAGACATGATGTCACCCCCAACGCTGCCTATTGGCGGATGCTGTGGCGGGCGTGATCAGATTTGCAAATGAGCCTCGGTCGCCATGGAGACCGCACTAGAAATTTCTGACTGCCGCGGAGGTTGTCGGGATGAGGTAATGTTGGTCACAGCGCGCGGTGCATTGTGGGCTGACGTATTGCCGCTGGGGGTGTCGCTCCCCGCTTTGCTCGCCGGGACGTGTTTTTGATGTGGGTTCCCGCGAAGGGCTGGATTTCCCGCCACCTGCACCCCGCACTACGGTCTCGGGGGGGGTCTCCGGAGGGACTAGGGCAAGGGGTTAGTTTTAGTTTGTACAGTAGCTTTCCGATATGACATGTGGCTGCTGCGCCCCCTGCAGGCGGGGGCATTAGTCCGGGCCTAGCTGTATTAAGACGTCACTTAGACCTCAGCTACTGCTGAACATCTTCCCAATCACTGCCTGTCACTGACTTTTTCAGTGGGCCTCAGCTGCTTCTCATCCTCTTTGCAGGATTAGCTGTCCCTGTCAGTCGTCTCTATGAGACCTCAGCTGCTGCTGAGCCTCTTCATTCATAGCTGCCACTCTAACGTCTTTAGTAGACTGCAGCTGCTGCCGAACATCTTTGCGAGATTAGCCGTCATTATCCGGCATTTTCTGTTTACTTCAACTTTGCGAGATTTACAGTCGCTTTCGGGCAACTCAAACGGACCTCAGCTGCTGATGAACTTCTTTCTGAGGTTAGTGAGGGTATCAGGGAAGGGCAAAGTCGGTCAACGAGGGATTGCAGCTCCCATGTTGCTCAGCCAGCCCTGAAAAGTGACTTCCTGAGTTAAAGGACAGCTTCAGGGACCCCAGCTGCTGCTGATCCTCTTGTGAGATCTATCTGAATGGCATCTCGATTGGTGTGGATTGCAACTCCAAGCACGCCGAGCCAGCAATCATGGTCATAGTGTTATTCACAGTGCCAAAAAGACCTCAGCTGCTCCTGAACCTCTTTGTAAGGGTATTTAAAATGTTCTTAGGAAAGCTGTGATATCCTAGCTGCTGTGGATTACAGCTCCCACCCTGCGCAACCTAAGATGCTGCAGAACCTCCTTGCAAGAGTAACTGCTTCAGAAGACCCGAGATGCTGCAGCACCTCGCTGTATGATTTCAGCTGCTGCTGCGCCTCTTTGCAACTGAAGCCATGCTAATGCTTATAAAGAGGTTCAGCAGCAGCTCAGTATTAGTGTGGTTTTTAAGCCAGTCTTAAATGCTGTCCCCTATCGGTATAGCGCCTTCAGATTCCGTAGCGCTGTTACAATAGCGGACAGCCAAAATACTTAAGAAAGCTTACAATCTAGCAGCCACCCTTTTGTAACTCTCCCTTTAACTGAGCCGCATGAGCCATCCCTGACGTTGAAAGGGTTAAAAAGAAGCTTGGCGTGCCAACTAATTGCTGGGTGCCAATCTGCTGCTGAAGGGGTTAAATTGAATAGCTCCCAGTCTATACTCGGCCTGACTGCTTGTTTTCTTGTAGGTACAGCATGTAGGGGGCAGGTTAGTGAGCGGAAGGCATTGGGGTAGTTGGGCATGGGGGCAGGGGTAGTTGGGCATTGGGGTAGTTGGGCATTGGGGCGGGGGTTGTTGGGCATTGGGGGAGCTTAAATAGAGGGGTGGTTCATCCAGTTTTAGGGTAAAAGGCAGGCAGCAATGGGTGGTTTATTAAATGATTAAAGTCCAGTGTGGATACAAAGGAGGTTTTAGGGTTAAACATTTTCCAGAACTGGGAATCGGGGTCAGACAGACTATTGAGCCGGTGGGGGGGGGGCGGATTTAGGGCCAGGTTCCTGGGGGCGGAACAAGGAAACCCCTACTGAACTCTTGTGTTTTGTAAAGTGAAGCGAAGCATGTCCTATGGAGATAAAGCAGATCTTTCCTCCTCCGTACTGTAAATATTTAAAGCAATCCAGACAAGGGACCTTCTTTTAAGGATTTGTTACTGTTTCAATTCAACTGATTTACCATGAAAACAAAAGGATTCTTTTTTAACCTTTACAGTGCTGGTGGCGATGGGGGTAGCCTATTATTGGAGTTACTGGAAATACATTTAATTAAAAAAAAGTATTTGGATAATTGTATGTTTCCATATTCGGATTCCCACATTAACATTAAGCCCTTTCTGCAGGGACCGAGTGATGGGAGTGATAAAGGGCCATTGGAAAACAGGAGTGATGGGAGTGATAAAGGGCCATTGGAACACAGGAGTGATGGGAGTGATAAAGGGCCATTGGAAAACAGGAGTGATGGGAGTGATAAAGGGCCATTGGAACACAGGAGTGATGGGAGTGATAAAGGGCCATTGGAAAACAGGAGTGATGGGAGTGATAAAGGGCCATTGGAACCCAGGAGTGATGGGAGTGATAAAGGGCCATTGGAACACAGGAGTGATGGGAGTGATAAAGGGCCATTGGAAAACAGGAGTGATGGGAGTGATAAAGGGCCATTGGAAAACAGGAGTGATGGGAGTGATAATGGGCCATTGGGACTCAGGAGTGATGGGAGTTATAAAAGGCCTCTGCAGATTCCATTAAAAATAAGCCCTTTCCAGCTACAATAGTCATTTACAGCATTAACTCCGATTTCTGATCCAATTCATGTTATTTTAATTAAAAACAAGAACATTTCTAAGTGACCCCAAACTTTTGATCAGTAGTTTGTTAAATATATAAACATCTTCTAGCAAAGCTTTGTTTCTGTGATTCCAAATTGTTATGAACTACTTGTTACCTCCTGTTTACTCCATTGTACCGCACTGCAGAATATGCTGGCGCTATATATGAATCAGTAAATAATAACAGCTGGTGTGTTTTTATAATCCCTGGGAGATTTAAGACTAAAGATAAAGAAAAAATATTCTCAAAAGTTGTATCTTCTTCAAAACTAGAGCGAAAAACCTAAAATAAAAACTATTTGTATCTTTTTGTATCTGGTTTGTTTATTGTGCGTGTCGTTGTGTCTGTTGTTATGTAGCGCGCTTGTTTACACGGTTAGTGATACAGTATCATTGCACCCTTCAAGCTGTGGTGGAAGGAGCGGTTGTGTTGGGAAAGAGTTAATGAGATGGGGTGGGAACTTGATCTTGTTGTGTTGGATTACAGGGCGTGTACCGGCTTCTCTGTGATTGACAGGCATTGTATCCAGTCCTGGGAGAAACTGAGATAATGTCCATATTTTGTGTGTGGGCTGTGTGAAGCTCCGCCCCCAGGAGGGGTCCGCCTGAGATTATAAAGTCCACCAACACACTTTAACTATTTAAGTGCTTGGTATATGTAACAATCAGTCATTCTTAACACACCCAGAACATCACAATTCAATTTAAAATATAAACGTAAGTTTTTTTTTTTAAGGCCAGACAATGCTATTAATTGTTGTTTTGATCTATAGTTTTACAAAAGACTATTATTGAAACAATTATTGTCGTCTTTTCATGGGGGGGAGGAATCAGAGGAAGACCATAGAATCTGCTGGCAGATCGGCCCCATCCGGCCCCCGTCTAGTCGCCCGCTTCTCCTGCTGTAAAGACTGAAACCTTAATCAGTCGTTGGTCTCTTCTTAGATTCAGGATCCGTATGTCTATCCCATACATGTTTACATCCTCTCACTGTATTACCCTCTACCACTTCTGCTGGGAGGCTGTTCCACTTATCTCTCAGTAAAGTAAAACTTCCTTCCATTTCATCTAAGCCTCTGACCCTCTAGTTTTAGATTATGGCCTCTTGCTCTAACATTTCTCCTTCTTCGAGATAAACGTCCCTCCTGTACTTCGTCAGATTCTATACCGGCCATCAATGCCTTTTGTCTTTTTAATTGTGTTTGACCGGCATTGTTATTGTCTCATCGTGCATTCTATAACCCGGTATATGATTTCATATGGACGGTAAATGAATCAGGAGCACGCCTGCTTGGGAAATTGTTGACTTGATTTCCATGTCAAAGCTAACGGGGCAGTTTTATGAGTTAATACCCTTTGTAACCAACATTAGATTATTGTAGCCCTACTAATATAATCTAAAGGCATCTGCACTTTGGAATCCTCCATGCAATCTCCCCATGTGTTTAATCTTCTAAGCCTATGGCACTGACTCTGCGACCATAATCATTGTGTTAACCCCTCGTCTTCCAGTTAGTGTCCACTAACAGCCTCAAGTGTCTGGCTGGCCATAGTGGCAAGAAGGTCAGGGTGGAGGGTAGATCTTTTGAGGTCAAAATAGATTATATTTGGCTCAAATTGAAGCATTAACATTGTAGTGGGCGGGGCATTAGGATAAAGGCGTGTCATACCCTCTTTGGATTGTGCCCTTTAAATCACCACAGGGGCTCTTATGAGCTGCTTCTGTGGCAGAGCCACCTGTTCCTTTAGGCACTCGTGTAATTACTAAATGCTCGTTATGGTTTTGATTTTAATTGGCTTTGATCTCCATGGATTAATTTCTCCAACTAAGACACGAGCAGAGAGGGTTTCACGGAGGTGTTCAGGCTATTCTGCAGGTGTCGATTTCAATTCTTTTCCACTTCACTCAACGAAAACTCGTAAAATACCTCAAATTCTTGATTGGCTGCGGAATTCTTCTTCTTATTGCTTACAAATTGCCGGTGTTTGGAAATTACCTTTTCGTTTAACCCGGCAGTAAGATATCGGGGCTAATTCATCAAGGACTGTCCTTCATCTTGGGATATTCACTAAAATCACTCAGAACGCTTGCCACCACATTAGACCTCCTGGCACATCCGGTGGAATCGTATTCATGAGATTTCCCCCCAAATTGCCCCCTTTATTATGACCCCTTAAAGCTTTGTGAAATATAGAGACATTTGTGAACGTTCTAAGTCGAGGGCGAGTTCTAGCCCGCTTCGGTGTTACCGGGCGCGTAGTATTTAGCACGTAGATGTTGGAGGTTTGCTCGATATTTAGGTTACCGTTCCCGCGTTTGATAAAGTTGCCCCCCTGCGCTCACGTCCCGAGTAATCTTTAGCCCGATATGCTGATGCGGTTCCACCAATGATTTCATGAAATGTCACAGTCACACCTCCCCACGCCTGGCATTTCGATCGCCCACATCTCTGTTACCGAAGGGTACCACCGGCCAAGAACCAGGGAATGATTTTGCAGGATGGCGAAGGAGGTTCTCTGCGCAGCGGAAGGTGGGGGAGTTGCGGGGGGGGGGGGGTAGGGCCGGGGAGAGCTCCAAGACGCAGGGAGCGCATGATTCAGCCCTGGACAGCCTTAAAGCTACAGTACAAGCTAGAAACACGAGACGTTCCGCTGGCTTCAGAATATGCGGAAATAAGTCTTAATGATCACTTTTATAATATGTAAATTTTCTTGCTGGTTTCCAAAACTTTAGCATTTTTTTTAGTGGACAGAAACCTAGTGATCCCCGTGACAGGTGTCTGACCATCTATAGGGTCCATTAATGGCGGATAAGTAGGGGGAAAACCGGTAGTGTATTTGTAGCCAGACTAATCTGCGGACAGATCCCCCCCCAACGCCGTAAAACCATGTATCAACAAGTAAATTAATTGGGGGGGGGAGAAATAAGGTTTCCATTATTTCCAGGATGATAAAGTGTATTTTTAATTAGGGGCTCTGTATTCTTTCCCTTTCCTGCTGTAAGATGTGAAACCTTTTCCTGGTCCATATCCTTTGTTTTATGGACAGCCTACCCCTTCTGCTGGATGGCTGCTCCACTTACCACCCACCCTCTTAGTGAAGAAATCCGTGTAACACATAAGCCTCTGTCCCTATGTTGTCACACTATGGACTTTGGTTTTATTACCTAGTTCCCTCTTGTACTTTTTTTCGGCCTGGTTTCATAGAATTTCCAAAGTTTTGAAATTGAAACAAAGCATTCGTTCTCTTTGCCTATAAAATCTGTTTACAGCTTGATTAGTTTGCTCACTGGATTAGCCTCTAACACTTCTGATGGGAGGCTGTTCCGTTAATCTACCACCCTTTCGATAAAGTAAAACTTCCATACATTCCATCTAAGCCCCTGACCCTCTTGTTCCAGTCGGCGTTCTTCCAGTAAGTAGAGGACGCGGTATATCTAGACTTTGGGGCCAAATTGACTTTTTCCTGTGTGCTTTATTTAGCTTTAATTATCCATTCACCTGTCCTGAGATCACCTCTTTTCTTGTCGTTCTGCCTTTTAAAGCTGTCGGGACACATTCCATCACAGAAGAGCCGTCAATCAATAGGAGGGCTATCCCGGGGGGGGGGGTCAGGTTTTAGGAGGGGGCAAACCCCAATATTAAATGGCGTGTTGGGAACGATGATCCTTAAGCACTATTGTGACAATGCTTACCTCTGAACGTGTGACGGGGGAGAGGGCTACCTATTGGTCCATCCACTGCCCGAGAGATCGCTGTGATAAGAACCAATCAGAGATCACAACTCACATGACAAAGCCAACCATTACAAAAGCTGCCTTTTTTCAGGGGCCCTGTCTATGTCCCTGCGCCACGCCGATCGGGAAATAGGAATGCAAAAAGAGTACGAAGTGGTAACAGCCCTCCCAGTAAAGATTTAACATCTCAGTGTATTAATATAGCGCCATCATACTCCGCAGCGCTGTACAACGGGTAGACGGGACACAACAAGCAGTGCATCATATAACTATTCAGAAGCAAAAGGTTGGGGGGGCCCGACAACGTGTTTACCATTTGTGTGTTATGTAGTGAATATTTCAAAATATTAAAATACAAAAAAAAACTACTTATTTTTTTATATTATCATTTTTGCTGTTATTTTTAAGTATGTACCGGATTTTTCATATTTACAGATTTGATGTGCAAGTTTGTATCGTAAATTTATAACATCACGTGGATGCAGAGTATCTTTGTAACATTAGCTGAAGTAAAGTACATCCCTGTTAACTTTGTGTCCTTATTGTATTATAATTATGTATTGTTCTCAAAGCGCAAACAAGCGGCAGAGTACTTTTCAATAGGAAATTGTTACAAACATAGCAACAGGAGGAAGCGACGGTCCGGACTCTGCAGCTCGCGATCTGGAGGAAATTAGACCAAAAGGAAATAAGTGCCTTATGGTGTATTGTGAATCTCATGGCCGTTAATGGCCAGCTGGTGGTGGCCACCGTCACTGTAAACACATACTTGGCCAGTCCCGAAAGGACATCCCAGGATCAAATACAACCGGGGCCGCCGTCCTTGTCCATACAGACGGCGAGTGTCCTTTATGAGAAAACCCAGCCCCGTAGCTGCCAGGAGCTCCGGTCACAGCTGGGAACAATGTCATAAGCCATCATCAGGTCCTTCCTCGACACATTGTAACTCAGACAAGGTCAACTTACCAAACAGAAGAGTCCAGGGCATTTCCCATCTTAACGGCTTGAAACGAAGAGCCACCACATGGGGCGTTACCAGATATATTTCTATAAAGGTGTAGATATACCGTATTAGCTGTAGAAACAAAAAGGGCAAGTTTGGTGAAGAAGTATAATATATTGCAAGCCTTCAAGACTGTCTAGGTCTATGCTTCAGGCCACGTCGGGTTTATATTTACTCAAACTGTATGTATAGAAATGGAGAGAAAGCTGGGGTTCATGTGGCTTGGTCAGGTTTCAAATGACTGTTGTTAGTTAGCATAATGGTATGGTCCAGGAGAAGGAAATTCAAGCCAGCCAAAGGTATATAGAGGGGAAGCTGAACTAAAGATGGGGAAGGAGGGAAAAGGAATGGAAAGGAAAACCCGTTAGGAGGGTCAGAGGAGAGCGGAACAAGTAAAGAGGTGGGTTGGAAAAGGTCAAGAAGGGTGGTGAAGTTCAGGCGAAGGTGATGGTAATGGTAATGGGACAGGCGAATGGAGGGGTGAGTTGGGAGGGCTCAGGACTCAGCGATGGGGGGGAGCTGGCAAAAATGGATATGGGGAGGGAGGAAGGGGTATTGTGGAGAAAGAGCTGTATGGTAGACATGGGTGATTATGTAGCAAAGATGAAATGAGGATAGAAGATGTTCATGTAGTGGAGAAAGCCCGGTGTAATAAATCACTCCGTAATGCTCGGATGAGAATTTCTCTTCTGCGATGGCGATTATTGATTCCGCTGCGTTCCCACTCATTGATTTGTGGACAGAGTTCACTTTATAAGAAATGATTAAATTATCACGTAAACGCAAATCGAGACTCACACATCTGAGCCGTTCCCGGCAGCTTTCCTGCCACGTGATGATCGCCTTGCTCATCTGGTTTTTCTGGTGCTCTCTGTAATAAGATTTGCTCTGTAAATACATTAGTCTTTATTCCAGGTTTATTTAGAATTTTCTCCTTTCAAGATTGATGATTGATGATAAGTGACTTCTTTTTTCAATACTTGAGTGGGAAACATAACCAGGTGGTGGTCTCTACCTACGATTGGCCAAATGAGACCCCCTTAACAAAATCCCCAAGCTACAGGTATTCTTAATACATCGGCTTCTTTATGCTGATATCGGTCAGCAGTCCTCGTTAAACGCTACGGTTTGAGCAAATTCATATTCCAAAAAGTCCCAAATATTTGAGGAAAATGGAGATCATTCTGAGTGATTTATCTTTTTTTTAACTATTTAAATAACTAACATCAAATGTCTTGGCCTAAATCTCTTTATTTCTTTATGTATACATCGGTAGCACTTTAGGAACTGCGTGGGTGGCATTTCTCTGTTTTGGGTAGAGGTCTCATCGGTCTCATCGGCACCTTCAGAAGTTCATATGTTCTCCAGTAACCAGCAGTGATTGTCTGAAGAAAAAGTCACCAGGTCACTTTAAGTTGTGTGTCATCAGTGATGTCACATGTTAAAGGGACACTCTGGCCATCAAATGCATTTTCATACTTATGAGAGCACGGTGGTCTCTCTAAATGTTCATGGAGGATACTGCAGAATCCCCCATAAGCATTTGCCCCGGTTGCCTAACCCCAGATATTTATCGCACCCGAGATGCATTCAGCGGGACAGATCTCCTCGGATGGGATAGATGTTCCAACGCCAGTCACGATGCAGTAAAGACACTCCGATTAAAATGCAGCCAATCAGTGGCGCAAGTCATTAAACCATGGAGGAGGTGGTGTGAGGCGGCTATGGAGCTGCAGCTTCTACTTAAGGTAAGTTATTTTTTTTCTTTCAGGGTGTCCTCTACAGAGACCCCTACAAACCTACCAGGAAGGAACCAGATGATCAGTGTGCGGGGAGACCGAAGAATGTCTTTACTGCCACAAAGAAGGCATCACGGAGAGGTTTTGGTGCCTGAGTGTCTTCTGATGACCAACTTTAGGTCACGTGTTGAAGCAACCAAAAAGTAAATAAGAAACAAAAAGATACTCAGTACAACTCAACATTTTCCCCATGGAACTTTCCCTTTCAGTTGTGAAAAGTATCATTCCAAGGTTATTTCCATCTTCCTATCGCAATGTCACGCGGACCCCAAGAAAACCGGCAATTCGAGTTTGGCAATCGCCCCAAGACCCGTGGAGACTTCCGAACGACTTCCTGGTGGTTTTGTAACGCGAAGCGCAGGAGGCTGGGGGAGATTGCGCTATAATTGCTGCAGGAAAGCCTCGGTGACGTTAATGGTGACGCAAAACTCATCTTAACTCCTTCCCGAACCTGTGACATACCGCACCCGCAGTGTCTAATAACCCTTTCACTCCCAAAGAAAACGACATTATACAACTAGAGGAGCCTCGGAGCCATTTAATGAAACATCACCTGACCGGAAGACCTGGAACAAGGTTCTCAACATATGATTTGCCACGGAAAAAATCGAAATCAATCTGTTTCTTGAAATCTTGATCTGTAATGTCAGCATCACCAGAGGCTCGTACTTATTTTATCTGATTAACCCCTTAAGGACAATGGGCCGTCCCTAAAACAATGCATTTTGAGGCCGTACATGTACGGGCTTTGTCATTAAGGGGTTAAAGTTTGAGTCTATGACGCAGGAAAAAAGGGCAAACTAGATAGGCCGACTTGGTCTGATTTTCCGACAAACTCTACGTTTCTGTCTCCAAAACGTCATTTTGGTCTAAAGGCTTTATATTTACTGTTCATTTTTAGGTCTTGTTTAATCGGCAGAATAAATGCGACTTTGGAAATACAGATGAAATTATCAGTCCCCTACACACCAGGTCGCCATTATAGCTGAAAGGAAAACAATTCATGTTTTTTTATGACCTCCACCCTGTAGAACCCTGTGATACCCTCATACCCAGCAAACATTCTGAGCTCCAAGAAAGGAGGGACTGTCCCTCCCAAATACAGACACTTGGGAGCTATGCGACTGCATTAGACGTAAGCTAGCAGAGTCACATTACATTTATGTTTAAATTAAGAGTTGATCATGAGACTAAAAATATCTTCTTGGGCTGGGGGAGTGATTTTCGGTTCCAGCTATTGAGAATTGCAGGTTGGTGTTCTGTGTTGCAAGGCGTTGCACCAGCCCAGCCGGTCGGCAGATCACATGACTCCGTCAGGCTGACTATGGATAGGTTTCTGTAAACGCACTTCCGGGAAGAGGGAAATTTTACCACTTGTGAGCAGTTTGGTATCGTCTGCAGACAAGCAATGTGCTAACGGGACGTGAGAAACGTATATCTTTATTGAAGGGAATGATCTCATTAAGGTCTGTCCCATAAATCCCCGGTTTCATTGAGCGGACACTCAAAACGCGAGTTCCGGACAGATTTCTCGTGTTAGACAACAGGTGGAAGGGCCCAGCTTGGACGTTCATATTTTCTATATTTCCCAGTCCTATTCTCACAATTTATCTAACAGACCCCTTTATATGAAAACGAATGATACGGTAAACCCGTGGAGATTCCTCTCTTTCATGAGAAAGTTTCAGCACGTCTGCGTATGATAGTTACAGTTTTTTGCTACATTGTTATACACATTTTCTAAAATACATACGATGTGTGGATGACGCGTTCCTCTGCAGGTAGGCATGACGTTAGACATGTGTGTATGTGTCAGAAGTTTGGGGTCACGCAGCAATTTCCTTGTTTTGAAAGAAAAATTTTGTCCATTAAAAATGGATCTGGAATAAAGCGCAGACGGGGTTAATGTTGTAAATGACTATTGTAGCCAGAAACTGCTGATTTTTAATGGAATCTCCTCATAGGCATACAGAGGCCCTTTATCACTCCCATCACTCCTGTGTCCCAATGGCCCTTTATCACTCCCATCACTCCTGTGTTCCAATGGCCCTTTATCACTCCCATCACTCCTGTGTTCCAATGGCCCTTTATCACTCCCATCACTCCTGTGTTCCAATGGCCCTTTATCACTCCCATCACTCCTGTGTCCCAATGGCCCTTTATCACTCCCATCACTCCTTGGTTCCAATGGCCCTTTATCACTCCCATCACTCCTGTGTTCCAATGGCCCTTTATCACTCCCATCACTCCTGTGTTCCAATGGCCCTTTATCACTCCCATCACTCCTGTGTTCCAATGGCCCTTTATCACTCCCATCACTCCTGTGTTCCAATGGCCCTTTATCACTCCCATCACTCCTGTGTTCCAATGGCCCTTTATCACTCCCATCACTCCTGTGTTCCAATGGCCCTTTATCACTCCCATCACTCCTGTGTTCCAATGGCACTTTTTGTGCTCTGATCAAAGTTTAAGTTTAAAAGGCTAATTGATGGTTAGAAAATCCTTTTGCAATTATGTTACAGCCAGAAATTCCCTTGTTTTCCATGAAAACAACTCAATAAACCCCAAAATTTTGAACAGTAGTGTATACATATTTACATTGGGCTGGTAAAATTGTTTGTATAGAAATTTCTCTTAAAACTTAACCCTTTCCCATTTTTTTTTTAAAATATGGTTGCCTGTGTGTACGGCGCATGCACGCTGACCCATATTGCCTTCTGTTCTATTCCGTAATACTTTGCACGCGGTCACATGCATGTGGCAGCCATATTTGTAGTTCTCATTAGACTTGGGCACCAGGGGGCTCTTCGTGTTCGTCTTCGTGCTCGTCTTCGGGGGAAAAAAAATCTTCGTATTCCGCGAATATTCGCCCGTTCCTGTCTTCTCTTCGGGCGAATATTCGCGGACATTCTTCGTGCTCGTTTAATCTTCGTTTTCCTCCTGGTTGCCTAGCAGGGGTTAATACGGGGTTAATAACACATCACAGCAGCAGCAGCTGCCGTGAAGGTACGTGTGTGCAGCTCTATTGGTCGTTTCGGCAGGGGGCTGGTCTGGCATCAACGAGTGAATTGCAGAACTGCAGAATGCACTTCATTCGTTGATGGCAGGCGAGCCCCCTGCCGAAACGACCAATAGAGTTGCACACACATACCGAGGTGTACTGTCCATAGATGTTTAATAAAAGAATAGGGAATATTTTACATTTTTAAATTGATTTTGGACCACTTTACATGCCTAACATTTGCTACCTATTTACAATGGCATACTTTGCAACAACCCAACTTACTTATTGGACAGGACTGGAAAATAGCAGGACTGTCCACCAAAATCTTGGGTGTGTTGGCAGGTATGCTGATGGAAAAATGTTGGACAAGAACTAAAAAATAGCTTAGGGTTAATGTACGGTTATGTTTAAGATTAGTAGCAGTGCACTGGTTTGGTTAAAGATGGATTATGTCTAAATAATAATAATTTAATTTTAATGTTTTTTTTTAAAAAAAAAATAGGGGTTTATTTAAATGTATTTTAAAGTTAGATTTATTATTTAGTACTTGATTATATTTATTAAATGTTTATAGTAGCGTTACCTACCAAGCTATAACTACCTATGTGTATTTGCATTTTGCATACCTAGTTTAGCTAAATTAGATGGGACAGGACTGGAAAAAAGCAGGACTGTCCCTGAAAAAGTTGGGTCTGTTGGCAGGTATGTGGATGGAAAAATGTTATAGGGTGAAGTGTGAGTTATAGTGTTAATGTAATGCTATTAGTGAGTGAAGGCCAGGGCAAATAACAAGGAAAACGTCCTTGTGTTTTGTGCATTGTAAGTGTGTGTGTATGTGTGTTATGTGTGATGTCACTGTGTGTTATATGTGTTATATGTGTTATTGTGTGTGTTATGTTTGGTTGGTTGTGTATCAGAAGGAAAATAATGAAATGGAAAAGGAAATGGGAAAGGCAAATGAGTGGGCAATTGGCGACCCGCTCACCTGTTTCACCCCAGGGCAAAGCACCCAAACACTGTCAGTCTTAGACGTTTGGCAGCAGACTTCCAGAGCTCAGACACAAGGCCCTAGCGTAAGCTGGCCACTCCGGCGGAGGTAGCAGGCGTTGCCACACCGCAAACAGAGGCAGCCAGGGGGGAGAAACTGCCCTTACCATTAGGGACATTTTGGGCATGACTCTAGCCAGGAAGCGAACTGGCAGAGAAGAGATGCTGGCACCACCACCAGCAGCAGCATTGAAAAGGCGAATGAGTGGGCAATTGGCGACCCACTCACCTGTTTCACCCCAGGGCAAAGCACCCAAACACTGTCAGTCTTAGACGTTTGGCAGCAGACTTCCAGAGCTCAGACACAAGGCCCTAGCGTAAGCTGGCCACTCCGGCGGAGGTAGCAGGCGTTGCCACACCGCAGACAGAGGCAGCCAGGGGGGAGAAACTGCCCTTACCATTAGGGACATTTGATTCATGACACTAGCCAGGAAGCGAACTGGCATCGAAGAGACACTGGCACCACCAGCAGCAGCAGCAGCAGCAGAATTGGGAAAGGCGAATGAGTGGGCAATTGGCGACCCACTCACCTGTTTCACCCCAGGGCAAAGCACCCAAACACTGTCAGTCTTAAACGTTTGGCAGCAGACTTCCAGAGCTCAGACACAAGGCCCTAGCGTAAGCTGGCCACTCCGGCGGAGGTAGCAGGCGTTGCCACACCGCAGACAGAGGCAGCCAGGGGGGAGAAACTGCCCTTACCATTAGGGACATTTGATTCATGACACTAGCCAGGAAGCGAACTGGCATCGAAGAGACACTGGCACCACCAGCAGCAGCAGCAGCAGCAGAATTGGGAAAGGCGAATGAGTGGGCAATTGGCGACCCACTCACCTGTTTCACCCCAGGGCAAAGCACCCAAACACTGTCAGTCTTAAACGTTTGGCAGCAGACTTCCAGAGCTCAGACACAAGGCCCTAGCGTAAGCTGGCCACTCCGGCGGAGGTAGCAGGCGTTGCCACACCGCAGACAGAGGCAGCCAGGGGGGAGAAACTGCCCTTACCATTAGGGACATTTGATTCATGACACTAGCCAGGAAGCGAACTGGCATCGAAGAGACACTGGCACCACCAGCAGCAGCAGCAGCAGCAGAATTGGGAAAGGCGAATGAGTGGGCAATTGGCGACCCACTCACCTGTTTCACCCCAGGGCAAAGCACCCAAACACTGTCAGTCTTAAACGTTTGGCAGCAGACTTCCAGAGCTCAGACACAAGGCCCTAGCGTAAGCTGGCCACTCCGGCGGAGGTAGCAGGCGTTGCCACACCGCAGACAGAGGCAGCCAGGGGGGAGAAACTGCCCTTACCATTAGGGACATTTGATTCATGACACTAGCCAGGAAGCGAACTGGCATCGAAGAGACACTGGCACCACCAGCAGCAGCAGCAGCAGCAGAATTGGGAAAGGCGAATGAGTGGGCAATTGGCGACCCACTCACCTGTTTCACCCCAGGGCAAAGCACCCAAACACTGTCAGTCTTAAACGTTTGGCAGCAGACTTCCAGAGCTCAGACACAAGGCCCTAGCGTAAGCTGGCCACTCCGGCGGAGGTAGCAGGCGTTGCCACACCGCAGACAGAGGCAGCCAGGGGGGAGAAACTGCCCTTACCATTAGGGACATTTGATTCATGACACTAGCCAGGAAGCGAACTGGCATCGAAGAGACACTGGCACCACCAGCAGCAGCAGCAGAATTGGGAAAGGCGAATGAGTGGGCAATTGGCGACCCACTCACCTGTTTCACCCCAGGGCAAAGCACCCAAACACTGTCAGTCTTAGACGTTTGGCAGCAGACTTCCAGAGCTCAGACACAAGGCCCTAGCGTAAGCTGGCCACTCCGGCGGAGGTAGCAGGCGTTGCCACACCGCAAACAGACGCAGCCAGAGGGGAGAAACTGCCCTTACCACTAGGGACATTTTGGGCATGACTCTAGCCAGGAAGCGAACTGGCAGAGAAGAGATGCTGGCACCACCACCACCACCAGCAGCAGCATTGAAAAATGGGAAAGGCGAATGAGTGGGCAATTGGCGACCCACTCACCTGTTTCACCCCAGGGCAAAGCACCCAAACACTGTCAGTCTTAGACGTTTGGCAGCAGACTTCCAGAGCTCAGACACAAGGCCCTAGCGTAAGCTGGCCACTCCGGCGGAGGTAGCAGGCGTTGCCACACCGCAGACAGAGGCAGCCAGGGGGGAGAAACTGCCCTTACAATTAGGGACATTTTGGGCATGACTCTAGCCAGGAAGCGAACTGGCAGAGAAGAGATGCTGGCACCACCACCAGCAGCAGCATTGAAAAGGCGAATGAGTGGGCAATTGGCGACCCACTCACCTGTTTCACCCCAGGGCAAAGCATCCAAACACTGTCAGTCCTTGGCGTTTGGGAGCGGACTTCCAGAGCTCAGACACAAGGCCCTAGCGTAAGCTGGCTACATTGGCGGAGGTAGCAGGCGTTGCCACACCGCAGCAAGTGCAACCAGGGGGGAGAAACTGCCCTTACCATAAGGGACAATTAAGGCATGACACTAGCCAGGAAGCGAACTGGCAGAGAAGAGATGCTGGCACCACCAGCAGCAGCAGCAGCAGCAGCAGCAGCATTGGAAAAGGCAAATGAGTGGGCAATTGACGACCCGCTCACCTGTTTCACCCCAGGGCAAAGCATCCAAACACTGTCAGTCCTTGGCGTTTGGGAGCGGACTTCCAGAGCTCAGACACAAGGCCCTAGCGTAAGCTGGCTACATTGGCGGAGGTAGCAGGCGTTGCCACACCGCAGCAAGTGCAACCAGGGGGGAGAAACTGCCCTTACCATAAGGGACAATTAAGGCATGACACTAGCCAGGAAGCGAACTGGCAGAGAAGAGATGCTGGCACCACCAGCAGCAGCAGCAGCAGCAGCAGCAGCATTGGAAAAGGCAAATGAGTGGGCAATTGACGACCCGCTCACCTGTTTCACCCCAGGGCAAAGCATCCAAACACTGTCAGTCCTTGGCGTTTGGGAGCGGACTTCCAGAGCTCAGACACAAGGCCCTAGCGTAAGCTGGCTACATTGGCGGAGGTAGCAGGCGTTGCCACACCGCAGCAAGTGCAACCAGGGGGGAGAAACTGCCCTTACCATAAGGGACAATTAAGGCATGACACTAGCCAGGAAGCGAACTGGCAGAGAAGAGATGCTGGCACCACCAGCAGCAGCAGCAGCAGCAGCAGCAGCATTGGAAAAGGCAAATGAGTGGGCAATTGACGACCCGCTCACCTGTTTCACCCCAGGGCAAAGCATCCAAACACTGTCAGTCCTTGGCGTTTGGGAGCGGACTTCCAGAGCTCAGACACAAGGCCCTAGCGTAAGCTGGCTACACCGGCGGAGGTAGCAGGCGTTGCCACACCGCAGCAAGTGCAACCAGGGGGGAGAAACTGCCCTTACCATAAGGGACAATTAAGGCATGACACTAGCCAGGAAGCGAACTGGCAGAGAAGAGATGCTGGCACCACCAGCAGCAGCAGCAGCAGCAGCAGCAGCATTGGAAAAGGCAAATGAGTGGGCAATTGACGACCCGCTCACCTGTTTCACCCCAGGGCAAAGCATCCAAACACTGTCAGTCCTTGGCGTTTGGGAGCGGACTTCCAGAGCTCAGACACAAGGCCCTAGCGTAAGCTGGCTACACCGGCGGAGGTAGCAGGCGTTGCCACACCGCAGCAAGTGCAACCAGGGGGGAGAAACTGCCCTTACCATAAGGGACAATTAAGGCATGACACTAGCCAGGAAGCGAACTGGCAGAGAAGAGATGCTGGCACCACCAGCAGCAGCAGCAGCAGCAGCAGCAGCATTGGAAAAGGCAAATGAGTGGGCAATTGACGACCCGCTCACCTGTTTCACCCCAGGGCAAAGCATCCAAACACTGTCAGTCCTTGGCGTTTGGGAGCGGACTTCCAGAGCTCAGACACAAGGCCCTAGCGTAAGCTGGCTACACCGGCGGAGGTAGCAGGCGTTGCCACACCGCAGCAAGTGCAACCAGGGGGGAGAAACTACCCTCACCATCAGGGACATTCGAGGCATGACACTAGCCAGGAAGCGAACTGGCATTGAAGAGAGACACTGGCACCACCACCAGCAGCAGCAGAATTGGGAAAGGCGAATGAGTGGGCAATTGACGACCCGCTCACCTGTTTCACCCCAGGGCAAAGCATCCAAAAACTGTCAGTCCTTGGCGTTTGGGAGCGGACTTCCAGAACTCAGACACAAGGCCCTAGCGTAAGCTGGCTACACCGGCGGAGGTAGCAGGCGTTGCCACACCGCAGCAAGTGCAACCAGGGGGGAGAAACTACCCTCACCATCAGGGACATTCGAGGCATGACACTAGCCAGGAAGCGAACTGGCATTGAAGAGAGACACTGGCACCACCACCAGCAGCAGCAGAATTGGGAAAGGCGAATGAGTGGGCAATTGACGACCCGCTCACCTGTTTCACCCCAGGGCAAAGCATCCAAGCACTGTCAGTCCTTGGCGTTTGGGAGCAGACCTACAGAACTCAGACACAAGGCCCTAGCATAAGCTAGCTACACCGGCGGAGGTAGCAGGCGTTGCCACACCGCAGCAAGTGCAACCAGGGGGGAGAAACTACCCTTTCCATTAGGGACATCTGAGGCATGATTTCAGCCAGGAAGCGAACTGGCAAAAGATACTGGCACCACCACCAGCAGCAGCGTTGGAAACGGAAAAAGGTGAATGAGTGGGCAATTGACGACCCACTCACCTGTTTCACCCCAGGGCAAAGCATCCAAAGACTGTCAGTCCTAGGCGTTTGGGAGCGGACTTACAGAGCTCAGACACTAGGCCCTAGCGTAAATTGGCTACACCAGCGGAGGTAGCAGGCATTGCCACACCGCAGCAAGTGCAACCAGGGGGAGAAACTACCTTAAACATTAGAGAGAAAAAATTTAACTTTCCAAGCTAAGAGCTGGGTAACCCAATTTGGGCAGATTGAATTTAAGAAAGGCAATCTGCTCCATCAGATGAGGTGCCATGCGTGAGCGCTGTGGACTCAGTATGTTTCCAGTCATAGAAAACACGCGCTCACTTTGAACAGTGGTTGGCGGACATGATAGAAGCTGCTGCGCAACCCATGAGAGTGCAGGCCACACACTCTTCTTTTCATCCCAGTAGCTAAGAGGATCAACATTAGGAGCAGAAGGAACTTCACAGAGGTAAAGTTTGACCATTTCAGCAGCACTACTCTCCTTTCTGCTGCTAGCTCTGTCAGATGGTCCAACTATACTGCCAAGTGCCTCTTCCCAAAACGCAGCTGCTCCACTCAGCTGTGTTGTGCTGCTTGTGGCACTGCTGCTGATGCTGCTGCTAGGGGTAGCAGACCACATCATCTCTTCCTCCTCCTGCACCTCACCCTCCTCGGACAGCATTCCCATTTTACGCTGCCAGTCACGCACCTTGTTGACCAATTGCTCCCGGTAGCTACTGAGAACATTGAATTTCAAAGCTAGCTTTCCCTTAATTCTTGGATCACAAAGGCACGCTAGCATCATTTCGGGACTCTCTTCCATTCGCTTGCGAAGGTGTACTTTTAGCAGATCCTTCAGCTTCCTGACTATGGCTGCTACGTCAGGATGTAGAGTGCCACCTTGAACAGCCTCACGGTTTCCAAGGAACACATCCATCTTGCTGCCTAGATGGGAGAACACTGGGATTACCTGGGCCAGACTGGCAGTGTTTGAGCTTAAATTTTCTGTGGCATCCCTGAATGGTTTAAGGACTGCCACTAGCTGGGCGATCACTGTCCAATCCTCCCTATTCAATGGAGAGGTAATCCCTATATTGTGCTCTGAGGCAAGATTATGGATTGCCCTCTGCTGCTCCAAAATCCTCTCTAGCATGTCTAACGTGGAGTTCCACCGTGTACTGACATCCTGACGTAGGCAGTGTACGGGAAGACCTGACCTCTCTTGCTCTTCCCTCAAAAGTTGGCTAGCCTTAACACTATGGTGAAAGTGCCCAGCGATCTTTCTGCAGCGGGACAGAACTACTGCTGCCACATTAGTTCCTTCTGACATTGCTGCCTTCACTACAAGATGGATGATGTGGGCTGCACAGCGCACACCAACAATATGACCATCTCGCAGCGCTTTCACCATATTGGCACCTCCGTCAGTTACCACAAAACCAACTTCAACATTGGTGCCCGCCTCTGCTCCCACCCAAAGGCTAAACATTTTCCTAATCGCATGCAGAATATTTTGGGAAGTGTGCTTTTCATCCATCACTTCTGCATGGAGAAGGAATGATCGGTAGCCTGCTGCAGCAACTTCCTTAGACACACCGGGCTGCCACCAGTGTGCTGTCAAAGAAAGAAAGGCATGCTGGGCGCTAGGTGCACTCCACAAATCTGTAGTGAAATGAACACACTGACCAGCAGCCTTGGAAAGCTCCTCTTTCACTGCTGCAACACAGGACCGATACAGCGAGGGGACAATGTTCCTGCTGAAAGTGGAACGTGACGGAACTGTGTATTGTGGAGCCACAGCCGCCATCAATTGTTTGAAAGGCTCCCCTTCAATCATGGAGAAGGATGCCCCTCCAACAGCAATGAACTGACCAATAAGTCGCGTTACTTTATTGGCCTGCTGTTTGGGCATCGTTCTCTTGGAGTGGAATGCCCCAAATTCTTCCAGGGTGGGCTGGGCATGCAGTGCTCCAACCTGCCTTGGTCTCTGGCTGCCAGCACTAGTTGCTGCTGCTGCTGCTGCTGCTGCTATTGGCTCAGAAGAAGAAGCTGTTGGGGTTTTTCCACGGCCACCAGCTATGCTGCCTGCACTAAGTTTTACCTCTGCATCTTTCCCCAATAGCACAGCGTTGTGTTGAGTGCTGAGGTGATGCTTCATGCTAGCACTGGTAAAATGGCCAGACACTTTCCCTCTGCTTATTAGCTTCCCACAATGTTTGCACTTTCCATAGCGCCCTTCTTCAACATTTTCAAAGTGCTCCCAAATTGGGGCGCGCATAGCCTTGGAGTGTGCCTTGGGTGCTGCTCTTACTGCTCGGGGTGGATGAACAGAGGCAGAACTAGTGGTGGTGGGACTGGTGGTAACAGTACTGGCCATAGTGGGACTGCTAATTGCTTTAGATTTGCTAGGTTTTGCTGCTGCTGCTGGTGGTGGTGATGGTGATGATCGTAGCGGAGAAGGTGGAGGCTCAGGGGAAAATTGTGCACTAGTCATTTGGACACTGCTCCCTGAGGAATCTGATTCCTGACCACTCATCTCCTCTACTTCCTCTGGCTCATAGTCTAGCTCTTCATTAGCCAGATCGAATGGAATTCCTGCTAGGCTGGAGCTAAGACTGATATCGTCGTGAGACTCGTGACTAGTAGTAGTGCGAGCAGGAAGAATAGACTCTGCACTTGGCCTCTCAGTCTCAGGCTCCTCTGCTACCTCGCTAGGTGGAGTTCCACTATGTGTAGCCCTCTCTCTAACTGTCTTTACAAAAATTTTGTAAGGACTTGGTGGCTTGCTAGAGGTACTAGGAGGACATGGCGTGGCGGTACCAGTGGGAACAGTAGGCGCAGCACTAGTGGTGGTAGAGGCGGTAGAGGTGGGGGTGGTGGTGGTGGTTTTCCCTACAAAGGAATGAGATCGCTTTGGTTTGGGACCCCTCTGAGTCTTGCTGCTAATTTGGCTCTGCTTGGTACCTTGCATGCTGCTGGTGGATGGGGAAGATGCTGCTTGGGGCAAAAGGCACTTCTTTTTAGTCACTGGGCTGGTACTACTTGTGCTACCCTTTAACTTTGAACGTGCTTCTGGTGCTTTAGGCTTTCCGTAAAAAACCATAGAGCTTGTGGGCCTAGCCGCACTACTACTGCCTGCTTTTGGTGCCTTTCCTTTACTTGATGATCCTTCAAGCAATGCTTCCCCAAATGATAAGCGAGAGCTTGGCCTACTTGGCCGACTAGACTGACGCAAAGGCTGCATCTTAGAACTGGTGGTGGTGCTGGTGGTGGTGCTGGTGGTGGTGGTGGTGGTGGTGGTAGATGGAGCTTGTCCCTCCTTAGTCCCAAAAGGAGGATCCATTTCAAATTTTGTGTTGTGTGTGTAGTGTAGTGTAGTGTAGTGTAGTGTAGTGTAGTGTTTAAAAAACTATAAAAAAAAAATAAAAAAATAAAAATAAAAAAAAGGAAAAACGAATTAAAGACAAAAAAATTAGAGGAAGTTCTCTTCAGTGCTACTGCTTAAAAAGTAAAACTATGCACTACTGCACTGTGCTGTGTGCAATCTGCCAAAATCCTAAAGTTATTTAAATTATTAACTCAAGATTAACTATTTAATAACTAGCAGTATTTTATTTTTAATTTGAATTTACACGGGCCTAAGAGCTTAGCCTACTACTATGCTAGCCTAAAGCTATATTTCCTTACTATAAGTCTACCTCTAGGCAGACGCTCTCAAACCCACTAAGCTAAAGTGAGGTTAAATCAGATTCAGTATATGATTTATTAATTAATATTAAGTTATATAATATTAATAGATTAGAACTAATTTACTTATATATTATGTATTATAGATAGAAGAATATAGATTATGAATTAGAATTTAGAATTAGAATTACTTATATTATAGATTATGAATTAGAATATTATTATTTATAATATATTATAGATTAAGATTAAAGAAGATTAGAATTATTTTAGTACTACAGCTAGTAGCTTGAAGCTTTGCTTAGTACAGCTCGTCACAGTCAATTTTTCTTGAAAAGAATTAGAAATAAAATAAAATGTCACAGCAAAACAGTTATCTTCACTGCTTGCTGCACTCACTAGCCCAACAAGTTCACTTCACTGATGGACTGAGGTGAGCAAAACACTAAGGGTACTTTTAATAAAATTGAAATAAAATGTAAAATAAATGAGAAAATCTTTGCAAAACAGTTAACGTCACTGCTTGCTGATCAAAAAAAAACACAGCACTTATGCGGCTGCACTCACTAGCCCAACAAGTTCACTTCACTGATGGACTGAGGTGAGCAAAACAAATGAAATAAAATGAAAGATTAATTAAGAAAAATTGACTTGGTCTCTTACTGTTGCTAAAACAAAGCACAAACTATAGAGCTGCAGCACCAGTACTAATAAGATTAGCTGAACTATACGCTAGTAGTAATTAATTAATATTATTACTTTTATTTATAGCTAATTTAATTAACTATTAAGATAAGAAAGAATTAGAGAATTATTGATATTACTGATTTTAGATTAGACACTAGTAGATGTTCTGAATGTCTACAGTACACTCTACACTAGTATACTATTACTAACTATAACTGACAAATATATATATTTTATAATGAATTCAATTATTAATTATATTAATTAATATTACTGATTTTAAATTAGACACTAGTAGATGAATGTCTACAGTACACTCTACACTAGTATACTATAGTATATATATATATATGACTGACAAATATATATATATATATAATATTATAATGAACTATTAAATTATAGATTCTATTAAATTGTAATTTATAAATTCTATTTAATTTATTTAAGCAGGACAGGCAATAGGCACTAGTGCCAGCCCAGGGCAAGGGCACCCCAGTGCCACTGAGGCACTGGGTGCACTGTCAACTCAACAGCACTTACACTAAAGTTGATGACAAATTAATTTTAAAAAAATTAAATTAATCAAATTATTATTATTAAATTAATTATATTAAGTAGCACTGAAGTGAGGATGAAGTACACTGTGAGAAAGGCTTACCAGTCTCACACAGAACAGAACAATCTCTCTCTGTAACGCTCGGATGCAGCACAGCAGTGTTGCCAAAGCAGTCACAGCGAAAAATGAATGGATCTCTCAGGCAAGCTCTGGTCTTATAAAGGCGCCTTCAGAATTCAAAAAACAGCAGCACAGGCATTGGACGAGACCCTTAGCGTTACGTCACAAGAGTGAGCTGATTGGACAGACGAGGATCAGCTCACTCCTGTTTGAAATTTTGGCGGTTGCGCGGCAAAAACGAAGACGATCACGAAGAATCTTCGATTCTTCGTGATTGTGAGTCTTCGTCTTCGCCTACGGTTTGCCGGCACTGTATTCTGTTCTACGTTCCTTCGGAACGAACAAAAAAACGGCCTCTTCGTGCTCGTTTTCATGTTCGCCCGAAGACGAATGCACAAGTCTAGTTCTCATCTCTATGCTGGTTTCATGCCCTTAGAATGGGGGGGGGCAATAAAATAACTCTTTACCTATACATTTCCTAGCCAATTGGCTAGCACAATGTATAGGTGAAGGGTACGCTTTTTTGCTTATTACATTTTATACTTTTTTACTAAATTTATACCCTTTCTTTCATTTATCTTTTTAAAACTAATAAACGTTTCCCTTTAATGTGTGATTTTTTTTTCTAATAAAATATTATTTCTGTTCACTTGTTCCTGACATTATATTTTTTTAACCAGCATGTTTCAAGCAGGGGCACAAAAGACCGATTCATTATTAGAGAATAAAAAATGAATCAGGCAAAAGGACAACGTGGCACCTAAGAGCTGACACTCTGAAACACATACCGGCCTCATCAGCCACAACACCCATGATTCCGAGCCAAGAAAAGCCTGTTTATTACGCCTTTCCACCACTATGGATAAAATTCATCTAGTTTTAGATAAATGTTGAGAATGTAAACTCGTTTTCACAGGCCGGTTGCAGTCGAGGAAACAATTCAGCGTCCGTAATACGTTAGGGAGTTCGCCGGCTCGTCGTGTTGTGTGTATCACCCCCCCCCCTCGGGAACACAATGCTGGGGTGTTTAGAGTTCGCTTGTTGTTGTGGTTGCATTTTTTTTTCCCATCTGTGTCTCGCAAACTCTATTTATTTTGGCTTTTCTTCTAGAACAGAAGGTGTGTCCAGACTGGATGGGATCCCCCATCTCCTCGCCGTCGCTAGAATACTCAAAACACGAGCCAAGCCAAGGAAAACAGAGGAAAGACGACAAGCTGGGGGGGTAGCAGCGGCCAAGATGCGGGATTATCCCGTGGCCCGGAGACGCTCGGAACACTTTAGCCACCCTGGGCTGTTCTTACAGTCCATTCTCATCGAGCGTAACGTGACAGAATGCCTGGCATCGAGCTGTCCGTGCCAGGCCCGGCTCAACTGTCCCTCCAGTGTTTACTCAGATGGTATAAATACGGAGGCTTTAAAATGACTCGCCCGCGTTCACGCTTAAAGCGCCCCTTTACCCTTTCAGTACCAGAGAGACGAGCAGGAAATAGATTGTAAGCTCCTTCGAGCAGGGCCCTCCTTACCCCGACTTGCTTTCTTACGCACTACTTGTTATGTCCTGTTTACCTGTTGTACAGCGCCGTGGAATATGATGGCGCTATATAAAACAATAAATGATAAGTTACAAAATGCTGTATTTGGCCTGGGTATCCTAGATAAACTTTAAGTGGATTTCTGGTTATCTGCTGATATTTTTTAACACTGTACTCTTGAGATGCGGAGGTCTCAATTGGCTTTATTGGAGCCAATTGAGATAAAACCAGGTTTTTATCACTGCTGACCGAAATGACTGAGCGCTGGGGGTTATTATTTTATACAGCGCTGGGGGTTATATGACTGTATACAGCGCTGGGGGTTATATGACTGTATACAGCGCTGGGGGTTATTATTTTATACAGCGCTGGGGGGTTATATTACTGTATACAGCGCTGGGGGTTATATTACTGTATACAACGCTGGGGGTATATTACTGTATACAGCGCTGGGGGGTTATTACTGTATACAGCGCTGGGGGGTTATATTACTGTATACAGCGCTGGGGGTTATATTACTGTATACAGCGCGGGGGGTTATTACTGTATACAGCGCTGGGGGCAGTGGCGGAACTACCGGGGTCGCAGGGGTCGCGACTGCGACCGGGCCCCGGTGGCAGGGGGGCCCAAGCCAAGGGGCCGCCCGAAATCGGGCCCCGGCGGCAAGGGGTCCCAAGGTCTATGAGTTATAGACGGCCGTAGAGGCCGCATAGGCCCAGTCAGGACCGGACTGACTGGGCCTATGCGGCCTCTACGGCCGTCTATAACTCAGGGCAAAAGGGGCACTTGCCCCTTAACCCTGCAGCAGCTGCTACCGGGCCCGCCACTCTAGGGGGCCCGGGCAACCCCCACGATTAATTCCGCGGGGGGCCGCTACTTACTGGCAGACGAGGATGCCGGGGGACGCAGGAATCCAACAGTCACGTGACGTACGTGACGTACGTCACATGACCCTGCTGCGCATCTGCTTCCCCCTATGCACTGAACAAGTTGGTCTGCGAGCGCCGAGCGGCACATACTTTTTACATCTTCGGTTGTTCAGGTAAGGGGAGGCTGCATGAAGGAGTATTTGAGATTGAGTGAGAGAATTAATGAATATCTGTGAAGGAGTGAGTGAATGAATGTTTGTGAATGAGTATATGTAAATGAGTATCTGAATGAGGGAATTAATGAGTATCAATGTATGAATATCTGAATGATTGAATGGATTATCTGTGAATTAGTGAGTAAATATTTGTGAATTAATATATATGTGTGTGTGTGTGTGTGTGAGAGATAGCATGGATGTGTAAGGGGGGGGCAAAGATACCACAGTCAGGCTGTTTTGGTGGAAAGATGCCACAGGAGGGCTGTTTTGGGGCCAAAAATGCCACAGGAGGGCTGTTATGGTGGCAAAGATGCCACAGGAGGGCTGTTATGGTGGCAAAGATGCCACAGGAGGGCTGTTATGGGGCCAAAGATGCCACAGGCGGGCTGTTATGGGGCCAAAGATGCCACAGGCGGGGTGTTTTGGTGGCAAAGATGCCACAGGCGGGCTGTTTTGGTGGCAAAAATGCCACAGTCAGGCTGTTTTGGTGGAAAGATTATTTATGTATTCAAAGAAAAAGGGGCGCATGTACAAAAAGGGCCCTATGTACATGTGCCCCTTTTTCTTTGATTATGCCCTTTGAACATGCGCCCCTTTTTCTTTGATTTTTTTACAGAAATGATTCAATATGTAAATTGAATTTGTTGAAAAAAAATTGTTGGGTAAAAATCATGTTTTTTTGGGGGGGTGGGGGGCCCTTAACAGATTCTCGCACCCGGGCCCTGAGGGGTCTAGTTACGCCCCTGGCTGGGGGTATATTACTGTATACAGCGCTGGGGTTATATTACTGTAGACAGCGCTGGGGGGTTATATTACTGTATACAGCGCTGGGGGTTATATTACTGTATACAGCGCTAGGGGGTTATTACTGTATACAGCGCTGGGGGTTATATTACTGTATACAGCGCTGGGGTTATATTACTGTATACAGAGCTGGGGGTTATATTACTGTATACAGCGCTGGGAGTTATATTACTGTATACAGCGCTGGGGGTTATATTACTGTATACAGAGCTGGGGGTTATATTACTGTATACAGAGCTGGGGGTTATATTACTGTATACAGCGCTGGGGGTTATATTACTGTATACAGAGCTGGGGGGGTTATATTGCTGTATACGGCGCTGGGGGTTATATTACTGTATACAGCGCTGGGGGGTTATATTACTGTATACAGCGCTGGGGGGTTATATCAATGTATACAGCACTGGGGGTTATTACTGTATACAGCGCTGGGGGTTATATTACTGTATACAGCACTGGGGGTTATTACTGTATACAGAGCTGGGGGTTATATTACTGTGTACAGCGCTGAGGGTTATATTACTGTATACAGCGCTGGGGGTTATTATTTTATACAGCGCTGGGGGGTTATATTACTGTATACAGCGCTGGGGGTTATTATTTTATACAGCGCTGGGGGGTTATATTACTGTATACAGCGCTGGGGGTTATATTACTGTATACAACGCTGGGGGTATATTACTGTATACAGCGCTGGGGGGTTATTACTGTATACAGCGCTGGGGGGTTATATTACTGTATACAGCGCTGGGGGTTATATTACTGTATACAGCGCGGGGGGTTATTACTGTATACAGCGCTGGGGGTATATTACTGTATACAGCGCTGGGGTTATATTACTGTAGACAGCGCTGGGGGGTTATATTACTGTATACAGCGCTGGGGGTTATATTACTGTATACAGCGCTAGGGGGTTATTACTGTATACAGCGCTGGGGGTTATATTACTGTATACAGCGCTGGGGGTTATATTACTGTATACAGAGCTGGGGGTTATATTACTGTATACAGCGCTGGGAGTTATATTACTGTATACAGCGCTGGGGGTTATATTACTGTATACAGAGCTGGGGGTTATATTACTGTATACAGAGCTGGGGGTTATATTACTGTATACAGCGCTGGGGGTTATATTACTGTATACAGAGCTGGGGGGTTATATTACTGTATACGGCGCTGGGGGTTATATTACTGTATACAGCGCTGGGGGGTTATATTACTGTATACGGCGCTGGGTGTTATTGTATACAGCACTGGGGGGTTATATTACTGTATACAGCGCTGGGGGGTTATATCAATGTATACAGCACTGGGGGTTATTACTGTATACAGCGCTGGGGGTTATATTACTGTATACAGCGCAGGGGGATTATATTACTGTATACAGAGCTGGGGGTTATATTACTGTGTACAGCGCTGAGGGTTATATTACTGTATACAGCGCTGGGGGTTATTATTTTATACAGCGCTGGGGGGTTATATTACTGTATACAGCGCTGGGGGTTATTATTTTATACAGCGCTGGGGGGTTATATTACTGTATACAGCGCTGGGGGTTATATTACTGTATACAACGCTGGGGGTATATTACTGTATACAGCGCTGGGGGCTTATTACTGTATACAGCGCTGGGGGGTTATATTACTGTATACAGCGCTGGGGGTTATATTACTGTATACAGCGCGGGGGGTTATTACTGTATACAGCGCTGGGGGTATATTACTGTATACAGCGCTGGGGTTATATTACTGTAGACAGCGCTGGGGGGTTATATTACTGTATACAGCGCTGGGGGTTATATTACTGTATACAGCGCTAGGGGGTTATTACTGTATACAGCGCTGGGGGTTATATTACTGTATACAGCGCTGGGGGTTATATTACTGTATACAGAGCTGGGGGTTATATTACTGTATACAGCGCTGGGGGTTATATTACTGTATACAGCGCTGGGGGTTATATTACTGTATACAGAGCTGGGGGTTATATTACTGTATACAGAGCTGGGGGTTATATTACTGTATACAGCGCTGGGGGTTATATTACTGTATACAGAGCTGGGGGGGTTATATTACTGTATACGGCGCTGGGGGTTATATTACTGTATACAGCGCTGGGGGGTTATATTACTGTATACGGCGCTGGGTGTTATTATTGTATACAGCACTGGGGGGTTATATTACTGTATACAGCGCTGGGGGGTTATATCAATGTATACAGCACTGGGGGTTATTACTGTATACAGCGCTGGGGGTTATATTACTGTATACAGCGCAGGGGGATTATATTACTGTATACAGAGCTGGGGGTTATATTACTGTGTACAGCGCTGAGGGTTATATTACTGTATACAGCGCTGGGGGTTATATTACTGTATACAGCGCTGGGGGTTATATTACTGTATACAGAGCTGGGGGTTATATTACTGTATACAGCGCTGGGGGTTATATTACTGTATACAGAGCTGGGGGTTATATTACTGTATACAGCGCCGGGGGGTTATATTACTGTATACAGCGCTGGGGGGTTATATTACTGTATACAGCGCTGGGGGTTATATTACTGTATACAGCGCTGGGGGTTATATTACTGTATACAGCGCTGGGGGGTTATATTACTGTATACAGCGCTGGAGGTTATATTACTGTATACAGCGCTGGGGGTTATATTACTGTATACAGCGCTGGGTTATATTACTGTATACAGTGCTGGGGGTTATATTACTGTATACAGCACTGGGGGTTATATTACTGTATACAGCGCTGGGGGTTATATTACTGTATACAGCACTGGGGGTTATATTACTGTATACAGTGCTGGGGGGTTATATTACTGTATACAGCACTGGGGGGGTTATATTACTGTATACAGAGCTGGGGGGTTAAATTACTGTATACATATCTGGGTATTATTACTGTATACAGCACTGGGTGTTAAGGTGAAGGAGAGAAATATTTTTCCCCTTTAAGAACATATTGTACCGTATGAAAAAAAGATAAACACGAAGATTTGGAAACCAGGGAACGCGCAGAACAATGGGAACTGAAGTCTCAGCTTGTGAAGACAAGAGAAGAAACGCCACCTACACGTTTGTTCCCATGTAGTTAAAGATTATATGAATCCCAGTTGCTTTCAAGTGGTATTTGGCTGGGAATGCAGCTGAGAATTCCCAACATTTTTTTTTTTTCCATTTAACAAATGCATTTTTTTTTTAATTAGTCTCATGTTCTGCCAGTTGGAAATGTCAGTTTACGCAGACGCAAGATTCTGAGTAATTAGACATGCCGCCTATGATGCCCACTCAGTAGCAGCATGTTCTACATAATGGCCATAAATATATTTAATGGCTATATAATGGCCATCATATAAGACATACATCCATTATTATTCTTTATTGATTTATATAGCGCCATGATATTCCGCAGCGCTGTACAAGGAGGGTACTGCTCAAAAGAGCTTACAATCTAGAAGGAGTCACTATGGAATAATGAATTATTAAATGATTCATAGTTCCCATAATGCAAGAATTTTCCTCTTTCCAATTGGCCAGTGATGGTCCAAATTGCTAGAATTTATAGCTTTTGAATTATTTACTGCAAATAATGGGGAATAATGTTAACACACAGGTAGTTAAAGATGTGTTTTAGCCGACACGTAACGTGTTTCATCATATCCATGTTCCATGACCTAAATTTTAACGTAGATGGCTACACACTATTCAGGCCGAGTGGTTGGACTGCAGGTTATGGCCTATGGCCTTTTGAAGAGGAAGATATAATTATTGGGGAGCATATACACATTTGGGGTACACCTAAATTGTAACCTATCACCATTTAAACCTGGTGGGCATTAACCCCTTTGTGGCCTATCAGGCCCATCACGAAAAGGGGTCCATAGAGGACCAATGACGTACATGTACACACGGGGTCAGCGATGTAGTAGATCACTCAGTGACCGAAGCAATCAGCCTACAGCAGATTCCATTATTATTATTATTATTATTATATTATTTGTGTGGGCTCACTAAAGGTGCAAATAACAATTGAAGAAAGATATTCTGTGATATAGCAAGAACACGAAAATTGCTCTGATGCTTAAGGGGTTAAAGAAAACTCTGGATTTTTTAACCCCTTAAGGGCAACGGGTGGTCCCAAAACCCATTGAAAACAATGCATTTTGAGTGTCATTAAGGGGTTAAACAAAAATATTGATTAATTTTGTATTTATATTTAAACTTGTCTCTAGGTGCGAAGAATCTATATCACAGAATAAATATAGTCTAAAAAAATGATGCTGGTGAATTTAAAGGGATTGCTTTCCCTTTTGAGGTCTTGATGTGTACCGGACAGCTGGGACACCGGGGGTCACACACCAGACTTAAGTAGATTAGGGAAGCCACTTTCTTTGTGACCCCTACAGAGCCCTCCATCCAGCAGCTAAAAGTGAATCGGAGATCACATTGGGGTCACTTGTCACCGAAGGAGCTTTAATTTAGTAGCGCATTGTAATGTGCCAAATGTCTGCTCGGTGAACTGCGAGACCCCCGTGGCCCAGGCTGCAGCAAAGACAATTAATGATAGGAAATACTACAATATGTCATTTTTGTTACTTAAGACCCCAAACACATTACCGGTGCGCTAAATAATAATGACACAATGAGGCAAACTTTCAGTGGAATTAGTGGCAGCGAACGGACATCCTATTCATTTCACATGGATACATTACAAAAAAAATAAAATATTATTATTTATATATATATATATAATGTATATATATATATATACCGTATATATTGGTAGGTAGGGTAACCATGGGAGGAATGAGCCTGTTATAAAAAAAATACCTCCCTAAGAATAGCACAAAAGAGTTAAATATGATACTGGCCAGTAGTGTTAAAGATTCAGACGTACATCAGTTAAATCTTGGATTAAATCAATCTAGCCAGCTATCTGAAACATTTACAGACGGCTCTCAGCGCTTTAGCCTCTGGTTCTTTCATAATATCTGTTCCGTGGGATTTGAAGCATATCTACGCCCCGTCGACTTTACTGCATTTTTACCAAAATCAGGTTTTGTAAAATATTGTAATAGGGCGACAAAAAGGAAGACAAAGTACTTTGTTGATGTTGATGCCGTTTAAAAAGGGTATGTAGTTGCATTAGCATCGTGGCCTCAGAGGTCTCTTCTTCACATGGAGTTAATAGAATTTGATGTCAGTTAAGACCCATTCGGCCCCCCCGTCTAGTCTGCCCATTTCTACTGCTGTAAAGACTCAAACCTTAATCAGTCGTTGGTCTCGTCTTAGATTCACGAGCCGTATCCCTATCCCATGCATGTTTGAATCCCCTCACTGCATACGCCTCTACCACTTCTGCTGGGAGGCTGCTCCACATATCTACCACAATCTCGGAGATGACCAAGGGCTAAAAAAGCTTATGTGACTTTATGATGACCCAATAAAAGATATCATCTGCTACTAAACACTCTTTTAGAAGAATAAGGAATTATATTCTATTACGAATTATTTATTAATAAATCATAATAAATAATATATATAATAATAAAGATTATTCTAATTATTATTAGAACGTACTGGGATCAGACTCATGATATTTAGTTATTTAGGACGTTCTCGACGTGGGGTTATGTACACACGGATCCTTCCGGATTTTAATGCAGTAAATGTGGCAGGCGTAGCCGCTGAATATTGCGAAAGATCCAGGGGCTAAACCCCCAGCAGCAATGCGTAGATGCTTCAGATAGCCACATAGGATTTTGTAATCGCATTTTTCCTTTAAAAGTTAAATGATTGCGTTAAGAATACAAATTGATTTATGGCTGTTTTTTGTAACACTTTTTTATTATTATTATTTCAGTGTTTTACAAGAGATTGCATCACAAGCCTTCTGCACGGGATAATTACAGAGCGGGAGATTTATGTGAATTTAATTATTGGGGAAGGCTTATGATAGGCACATGCCTCCTAAGTATCCCTGTTTAGCTTTCCTGATGCCCCTCTTTTTTTAGGAGCGCAGAATGTTTGCTGGGTATGATAGGATTACGCACACAGGACCCGGGGGGGGGGGCCTACCCGCCCGTGATGGCGGCGCAGTGGTCTTTCTGCCGAAGCTGCCTCCCTATTGGTTACTGAGCCCTGCTCCGCCTACAGGGAGGTGGGGCAGCAGGGGGAAGGTGGAGCCCTCCCCTCCTGACCGTATATAACCTCAGCAGATGCCAGTTCCCCTTACGCTAGCTCGCTAGTTCGTTGTCCCCGTTTGACCCTCACCTCGCCCCATCTGTCTACTGTCCCTTGACCACGGGTTGTTCCTTGACTTTGGTTAACCTGCCTCGTCCACGAGTTTGTCTGGCTAAGCCCACACGGCATCCTCGGGCCATCTGCACGGCCCCTGTGCCTTACGCTCCCAGCCGCAAACCCCGATGCACCGGGTTCTCCAGCCCTAAAACCCCAATAATTTGTATAGAAACAGCAGGGCAAACGGTGTATTTGGATAAACGTACAGATAAATGTTACTTAAGTTTATCGCTGGAAGGCTACTGGGGTTTACGGACAGTTTTTAGTCTTTTACCCATTATTTATCAGTTTATTTAATTAGTGTGTGTGTGTGTGGGGGGGGGGTTATCCATGGCTGACCCAATGAACCCGAAAACAATCATCACAAAATCATCGGCACAATCCAAATCCTTTTAAAAAAAACAACAATATTGTGGCTTTATTGCGGTCCGTAGAGAATCGCTGTGTGGCTATGCGACCGTACGGTTAACGCGTTTCGCACATTCTGTGCTTTTTCGTCAAACGCCCCCCAATGAACCTTTAATTCTTGATCAGCTTTAAAAAGAAAGACGGATGATTGCGCCCCACATGCTCCAGCTTCTCATCCCCAACCTACGCGAGGAGGAGAAGCCGCGCGGACGTTATGTGCATCTGGATGGAATCTGCGTCGGAGGAAAAGATGTCGCGGCTTCGATGGAAGGGGAAATCTCTGTAAGATGGGGATCGCCTGTTATTATCTGGAAGGCTTTCTCTGGATTGAGCAGAAGGAGTCAGCCGCACCTCTCTCTTCCATTATCCACGAATACATTTTTTTGCACTTTCTGTTTTCTTTAAAAATACATTTCAGCCTCCCAGGAGAGGAACTCATTATACAAAGACTGCTGACGGTCAACCCTCACCCCACGCGTTACAAGGAATACTCAAGCCGCCATGTGCAGATTATAGCTGAGAGGTCCCTTTAAATGTCCCTTTTCAAATATGTAAGCCCCCCCACCCACATGTGTTTGTCCCTTTCTCTACTACCCCAGCCATTTGCCGTGCTGGAGATATGCTCGGCCGAACACATCCCGTGGCATTTAATGTACGGACCACGGTGGAGGAGGAGGGCAGCTGCACCTCTGTAGCTGCAGCTTCCCTGCTTATTTTTTTCCAAGAACGCATAATTAAAGCACTCTCTCAAGCATTCTTCGTCAAGCAGCCAATCAGTGAATGGGGGCCAAGCGCATCCTGGGAAATATATATTATAGTATGAGATATATATATTTAAATGAATAATAAAGATATATTTTTTTAAGCGAGGTATCCAACTGGAACCAGTTTGTTATCAGGAGCTTACACTCTATTTATAAAAAATATATTTTAAAAAATAAAATAAAAAGACCCTTCAGAAATAGAAATCCCGGCTTGGATCCCGGCTCTCGCTCCCCTTGGAAGCTGATCTGTTGGCATTATGATTCACGATGAGCTGCGCTCTTTATCCGGTAACAGATATAAACCGAGGCAGGCACTCTCCGGCCCTTCGGAAGTCCGAGGACTGAGCCTCCAAGCATTCCGAGTCGTGCTTTTTGTTATTTCTCGGCCGTTTCACGCTTCCTAAAAGCTCAGCTGTCTGCAGGAAGCAGAATGTGTGTTTTTCTTGAGGTCTAAATTGTGTCTCTGAGAAGCTTTTCATTCATTTTTTTTTTGGCCCAAGACGAGCTCCAGGCTGCGTTTCAGTGACGGGGTCAATGCCAGCTGCTGCGATTCACTAAATCGACCATTATTCATGTCAGCCGTGGTCACCTGTGGAAGCTTTCACTAAGCACATTGTATCTCGCGCATGCTCGCATGCGGTCCTCTTCCCTGGACGATCTAGGCTATCCTCAGCAGTCACTACTCAAAAAACTGGTGGACAATGGCATTGTTAACGGGTCCTGTTCTCCGCACTGATACTTATTTCAACCCATCTTCACGTTCGGAAATGGTGAGCAGGACTCGTGACCCCGTGAAGGGGCAGAATTTAAAAACAATGTGCTGCCTTCATAAGTGTTTTATGTATCCGTTCTGCGCAGGTCACCATTTTCCTGCCAGCAGCAGGTGCTTCCTAAATCCCTCCATGGTCACAACGGAAGGAGAGGCCGACGGGCGATAGAACTCTACATCTGCGCTGTTCACCTATAAAGTCATTACCAATGATAAGGTCTGTGGCTGGAAACGGTTCCCGATTGGCCAGTCTCAACTCCGGCTTAGCCTCTGATGCGCATGATGTCATGTTGGTAATGCATGCAGCACATGTGATGTCATTACTCGCTTCTGATATCACAGCTTGGGATGCTTCCAGACATCGGCTACCCTGTTTAGAGGCGTGGTTTAGCAAGGGGCGGTGCCAACTGTCAACACCTATCATAGCAGGGCCAGCCCTGGATAACTTACACCTGTATGGTGGTGGGAGGGGAATAGGGGAGTGGGCGTGTCTAAACACCACTCCAGTGACCCAGAGAAGCAGAACTCCACTCGGAGACTCCGGGCAACACCTTGAGTCTCATCGTCGTCCAGCATGTACCTCGTGCCCCTCATGAATGGCTGCGATCCCTC
This sequence comes from Spea bombifrons, assembly GCF_027358695.1. Classification (NCBI taxonomy): domain Eukaryota; kingdom Metazoa; phylum Chordata; class Amphibia; order Anura; family Pelobatidae; genus Spea; species Spea bombifrons. The sequence goes on from NC_071092.1 coordinate 45,822,933, forward strand.
GAAGGATCATTTGAATGAATACAAACTGCGCTGATCATCGGCTGGAAACTCTTTATTCCCACCCCTAAAGATGATTTGACTACAAATAGAAAGTATTCAAAAACATGTCTGTTCTCTCTGGGGCCATAGCAAACATATTCAAATAATCGCCAGCTGCAAGCGACACGGTGCCGCAGGATTATACTGGTGGAGTCGCTGGCCCATGGAGCTTACGATCTAATATTTTCTAGAATGAGGATAACCCTCAGAACCTCTAATCGTGCAAAATATATTCAGTTGGTCAGTCTTCATACATATCCATGCCAATACTGAGTGTGGATAATGGGAATTGCAGTTGGACGATCTCACTTAATATTACACGCCACTGAGCACGGAAAGCGCCCGGCTGTAAATAGTTAAATACATTCTTTTGATCAGAAAACAGCTGCGGGTCTCTAATTATTTTCCGCTGCCGCGTATATCACAACGTGGGTGAACCTGACAGCGCTTACTGATGGAAAAAATACTTTCCTTTAATTTTGACCTGTAAAACAAAGAAAAAGATTTATTTTTTAAGTGCTAGAGGGGAGTGTGAGTATACGGCATCATTTCACTCTCTTAACTCTTAATATGTAAACCCTAGGAGAGTGAGGCTTGCCCCCCCCCCAAATCGGCATACCTGTCATGGGGGTGTGGCTAGAGGCTGGAGTGGGCGGGAACACCTGTCCACCTTACTTGAAAAGGCATCCCATGGCGCTCAACTTAATAGCGTCACAGGGTGGTCTCGTGAGAAGTACAATGGAGGTTCCAACAGCACACGGCAAAGGACATAATGGGCTGGTTTGATTTACTAATGCAAGAAAAAAATAAGTCAATAATATTCCCTTTTAAAATATATTTTTTTAATTAAATAAGGAGTTAATATTTGTGACGAAAAGGTAAATATATGTCATTTAAATATTACAAATAAAAATGTAAACATATTGATAAAATCATTATTTTTGGACTTTGCATGGCTGTTATGTGGCATTGGGTCAAATTGCCTGCCTTCGCCTCTCCATTGTCTAATTTCAGAGTTTAATAAATTGTTTAGTTAATTATTTAATTACATTATTATTATTATTATTATTTTTTAAATATTAAATATTATAATTACCTCTAGCGGACCCTGCCATCCACGTATATAAAAAGGGCAACTTTAGATCTGAAAGCGTGATTTTTTTAAAAAAATAATTTTTTATTAAAATGCCTTTTTTTTAGAATAAATAATGGAGGTTTATTTTATTAATCTATCTCCCTTTCTAATTTTGTGTTCATAAAATTTGATTTTTTTTTTGTACCAGCTACAGAAACAGACAGAGCTTGTTTAATAAAAAAAAGCAGAAGTCACCTGATTGACAGAAACCTCCTTCGAAAAACATTCTTGCTGACGTTGGGTGGAAGGTGTTACATAGCTCCAAATATTTGTTGATCCTGTTGCCGTGGTAACACTGGCACTGTGGTTTCAAGTAGAACACAACATATGTGGTTCAGTGTTTTAAGTTAGAATGTAGAAGTTTGGCTTTCATGTTGCCCTTTTGGTGTATTATTATACGCAGGGTTTATTCCATAGGGAAATATATTTGAGATCGGAATAACAAGATAGCTGCATAGCCCCTTTAAAAAAATTTTGTGGTGCCCCCCCTGCAAAACAAAAGGGGGGATTCTGCATAATCTATATACATTTATTTACCTATTTCCTTACCCCCCCCAGCTATATGCTGAGCACGAGATGTGGTTAGCCGAACATATATATATATATACCGTGTTTCCCCGATAGTAAGACACCCCCGATTGTAAGACGTATCGGGAGTTTCAGAGGGGTCAGCTAATATAAGCCGTACCCCGAAAGTAAGACATATGTCTTACTTTCGGGGAAACACTGGGGATTTGCCGGGTCCGCCACTCTAAGGGGCCGGGAAGTCCCCACCAAGGCCGGCCTTACGTGTCTGCGGCCGCACAGGATTTAAATTAAAACATCGGGGTTTTTTTTTAACTTTATTTAACATCCTCCATGTTAAATAAAGTTAAAAAAAACTTTATTTAACATGGAGGATGTTAAATAAAGTTTTTTTAACTTTATTTAACATGGAGGATGTTAAATAAAGTTGAAAAAAACCCTCGATGTTTTTATTTAAACCCTGTGCGGCCGCAGACCCCTAAGGCCGGCCCCTTAGAGCAGGGCCGACCTTTGGGGTGTGCGACCGCACAGGGCGCCACACTCCAGGGGGTGCCAACCTGCGGCACCCGGCACCCCTCCAGAGACGGACAGTAATGTCCGCCGCTGGAGGAGCAGGCTCGCAAGGGAGCGGTATCGGAGGTCTTTAACAGACCTCCGGCTCCCTTGAGTGATTTTAAGCCGGGTTCAACCCGGCTTAAAATCACTCAAGGGAGCCGGAGGTCTGTTAATGACCTCCGATACCGCTCCCTTGTGATCTGCGCGGCAACAGCTGTTGTGCGCCGGGGTTTCTTGTCAGATCCCGGCGCACAACACTGAAGCCGCGCCCACCGCTGTCCGTGCCCTCTGAACCAGGAAGAAGACAGAACTGAAGAAGAGGAGCGAAGAGGAGGAAAAGAAGCTGAAAGAAGAAAGGAAAGGTAGGAAAGCATTAAGTGAGAGTGGATTGGTGTATATGTGTGTGGATTGGTGTATGTGTGTGTGTGGATTGGTGTATATGTGTGTGTGGATTGGTGTATATGTGTGTGTGGATTGGTGTATGTGTGTGTGTGGATTGGTGTATGTGTGTGTGTGGATTGGTGTATATGTGTGTGTGGATTGGTGTATATGTGTGTGTGGATTGGTGTATATGTGTGTGGATTGGTGTATATGTGTGTGGATTGGTATATGTGTGTGGATTTGTGTATACGTGTGGATTGGTGTATATGTGTGTGGATTGGTATACGTGTGGATTGGTAGGTGTGTTGATTGGTAAGTGTGTGAGAGTGATGGGTGTTATGCTGTACCATTTCCAATGTCTTTTTCATGATCTAATTATGCTCTAAAAGTACATCATAACTCCCATCACTCTCAATTTTTTCCCAATATAAGACATACCCCGAAAGTAAGACATAGTGGGGCTTTTAGGGATAAAAAGAAAGTAAGACACTGTCTTACTTTCGGGGAAACACGGTATATATATATATATATATATAAAATAAATATATATAAAATAAATATATATATATTATATATATATATATATAATAGATATATATATTATATATAATATATATATCTATTATATATATAATATATATATATTATATATATAATAGATATATATATTATATATAATATATATATCTATATATATTATATATATAATATATATATATCTATAATATAGATTTATCTATAATATATATATATAATATATAGATCGCTAAATACTTAAGGCTAGTCAGCTCTAGTGCTGGCTTGAAAAACGCTCCCATTAATTTTAATGGAAACACTTTCCTGCTACTGATTGTCAGCTTCAGTGGCAAGAATCATTGGAGCAGGAGGACAGCCGCTTTGACATGCGTTCCTCTTTAGTGGGGGTATCTGGGGCAGTAAACTGTCCCTTTAAGTGTCTGGCGGCCAAAGTATATATCCCTGTGTAATATATACATTCTATATACATTCTATATACAATGTAACTTTAATGTAACTTCTGCCCTTTTAACTGTAGAGAGGAGGTAAATAAAAGAAACACAGAAACGGGGATTTAAAAAAAGGTAAAAAAATTAATAATTAAAAATAATAATAATAAAAATTATATATATATATATATGCACATTTTTTGTACAGTGAATGTAATATAGGGATGCAAAATAAGCATTTAGTGAAATTGGCTTATTCTAAATGTCTTATTATTTGTTTTATTATTATTGAGCTTATAACCGCGCGTCCCAGGGACAACCCTGGGCCTAATTGCGTCTTTGCTCCAGGTGTGGCTAGTAACGTTCCCCGGAGTCTGTTCCTGCAAAAAGCCGGGCTTTGTTAAAGAACGATTCTCAGCCGTCCGTGTCGACGGACTTTGATTTCCAATATACCAGGTGAAACGCGACACACTGAAAGGACCTATTTATTGTAAATTATGGGGCACGTTAACAGAAAGCGAGTTTATGAGGTCGTTCCTTTATTTATTTATTTGCTCTATGCGGGTCCTTAAAAGTAACCACTAAACCGAGAACGAGAAGTCAAAAATAAAAAAAAAATTATAATAATAATTTAAATCAAGGAAAAAAGTTTTGGCCACGTGCCAGAAATAACTAACGAGGCGCATGTTCACACCAAAGGCAATGTTACAATGCACCTGTACAAATATCGTGTAATCTCTGCCCGTTCCATAATATTCTGCTTTGTGTTTATTACGGCTGCATAGAAAGAACCGAAATGCCCAGGAAAAGAGGTTTTTTTCCCCCATATCCTGCGGAATATTTTCTTGAAGTAGAGCACACTGGGAAATGTAATTATTTCAATATAATTGTTGCATTTTTTTAGCTAAAGTGATGTAGAACTTTGTTGCTGGTTCTATTAGACTCTCTTAACCCCTTAATGGCAAAGCTCAAAATGCATTGTTTATAATGGGTTTAGGGACCGCCCATTGTCATTAAGGGATTAATAGGAATGGATGGGCCATCAAAGGTCCTGGAAATCGGCTTTCCACCAGACAGCTCCACTTCTCCTTCCAGGAAGCATGTCTTGAAATCCAAAAATTGGTGGAAGAACACATAAATTAAATAAAAAAGAAGACAAAAACATAACATGTAATCTTTGTTTTTGGGTGTCCCTTAAAACATTTGCAACTATCAACATTTTATGAGTTAACCCTCTTGGACACCTGTCTACTTTCCAACCTTGATAACTATTTGATTGTAACTACGACAAACTTTGCAAACTTTTTTTTTGTTATTCTTTTATTCTTGAATAGCTGGCGGAAAACAGGCAGAAACGTAACTCAAGTGCAGACCGCATTTAAAGGGAAGTTTAATCGCCATGGATGGATCCTTGGCGTATCATGGATCTTTTGAGTAGAGGTGCCATCATGGCCTGTGGCCACGTTGGACTTGCCCACAGCAGCAGACATAACAGTGCGGATGCTCCTGGGGACCAAACTCCCATCGAGCGGACTAGTTTAAGATTACTTAGCTCCAGTTGGCCTTCCTCTTCTCTTTGCAACCATAGCCGAGCTAGTCAGGGCCGGCCCGACAATGGAGCCGAGTGGGGGGGGGCAGGGACGGAGAGGAAGGGTAGATATGGGGGGGGGACAGCATTTTGCCTTAGGCCGGCCCTGGAGCTAGTTGTTGGTCTCAAGCCCACCTTAGACCATATTCTTCTGCCTGTGTGTCTCTAGTCGACCCGTAGACACATACAGATGCTGTCCGAGAGGACAAGGAGCTGAAAGCCCAGTGCCCATCACTCAGAGAAAGCAGCCTGTAACTTCCAAAGTGCAGGCTGCTTTCTCGGAATACTTTTTGTGTTTTTAAAATTTTTAACGTTTAGCACCACTATAAAATAAGGTTAAGAACTTTACTCACCATTTTTTTTTTTTTTCATTTTAAATAATTATAATAAAGGTTATATTTTAATGGTGCTTTATTTTTTCTGTTTTTGGAATTAAAGTGACAAATTATTATTTAATTAATTTTTTAATATATTTTTTAAAAATTCTTCTGGATAATTTATAATTCCACAGCGCTGTACAATAGCAACTTGTAATTCACATAATATTTCTGCAAATTACCAGATGAGAGTAAAATTGCAGATTAACCCAAATTCTGAATTGCTTCCTTTTTTCACATCAACATTGCTTCTTCCTGATGTTATTTTAAGAAAATGATGCCCTTGGTTCCAAAAGGTTCCTGTTTCTATAATAGTTCGTATCCTCACATCAACCGATTTATAGGTCGAAGGATGCACGAGTTCTGCGGAAAGTTAACTGAACAAATCAGGAGATCTTAAAAAAACCTTCCCATCCCTGTATTTTATTTGTACAGATTTCGTAAATGTTTTCTGTTACCTGAAGAAATAAAAAAAAGCAAAATATGGTGAAGATGATACATTTATTGGCGAACTGAAGTATAATAGATTGTAAGCTTTGGAGGCTATCTAGGTCTATCTTCTGCCACATTATCCCTGAAGAAAAGACCAAGATAGTCTTAAAAGCTTGCAGTTTATTATACTTAGTATAATTTTTACCAAATGAACTTAAAATATATCCATAAGTGCCTGCAATTTTGTAGTTGAATAGGAATTTTCACATAAATTCCAATAGAAATAGATAAAACGTGAGATACATGGAGCCAAATCCATTAAGTGTGATAAAACGTATCGCTGTTTTTTTTACCGTTTCTATTGCAAAACGACCGGTATTCAATAACTCGGAATATATTTATTTCCAGATTGAATCTTATTATTTTTCTGTATCACACTCATTTTTTGTGATATTTTGGTATAGGGGTGCCTAGGAAGCCTATGGCTGGACTCGCCTTTACATTTGGAGTGAACCCCAAAAGATTGCCCCCGAAGGGAGAAACAGCCTTCAAACCTTTCAGGTATGGGAACAAATTTGTCAATGGAAGGCTATTAAGTTGCTGCCTTTTTTCGGTTGAGTTGCTCTCAAACCTCTTTGAATGCAATTTGTCCTTTAGCGGATTTTTCTGGGGTCCCCCCAAGTGTAAAGACGAGCCACTTGTGGACCTCCTTCTTCATGCGTGCCTACAGAGGTCCGACCTACTGAAGTACAGCTGTTCACGTAGAAGAACCTTGCTTTGAGTTTTGGTTCGGAGCTGCTCTTGTCCATAGAATCGGACGGATGTAGAAGAATTATTCGGTAATAGTGCAAGAAAACTAAATTGTGAGATATTCTCAATGCCGAAGAATGTTCCGAAAATTACATTTCTGCCTGTTTTCCGCCAGCTATTCAAGAATAAAAGAATGGAAAAAAAAAGTTTGCAAAGTTTGTCGTAGTTACAATCAAATAGTTATCAAGGTTGGAAAGAAAAGAGATGTCCAGGAAGGTTAACTTATAAAATGTGGATAGTTTTTATAGTTATATATAGTTATATATAGTTATATAGTTGGATAGTTGCGATAGTTTTAATGGACACCCAAAATCAAAGATAACGTGTTATGTTTTTGTCTTCATTTTAATGTAATTTATGTGTTCTTCACCCAATTTTTGGATTTCCAGACATGTAGAGCTGTCTGGTGGAAAGCCGATTTCCAGGACCTCTGACGGCCCATCCATTTCTATTAAGAGAGTCTAATAGATCGAATCTTTAAAATAGTTTAAGATTTATTTTTAGTTATTTTTTTTTTTTTTCGTCTGGGACAGAGCTCTCTGGTCGGCATTTTTATGAAGCAGCCTACAGGCAAGGAAACTTTATTTCCTTGAAATAAATAAGGAGATGCTTTTCGTTCTTCAACAAGAGTCTGTTGACAGAGAGTGAGCAAAAAAAAAAAATGCTGCAAGAAAATAAAAAATCCCAATAATATATATTATTTCAAGGAACCTGTCAATTTAAATGATCCGACACTCATAAAGAATCTAACCTGTGGTCTTTGTACCGAGTTGCGACTTTACAGCAAGATGTTAAATAGAATCATGAAGGCTCTGAGGCTGCAATGACGTAAGTAGTGGGAGACCCCCAAAAGACCCCCAACAGGGCATCCGGCCTCCTCTATACCTACTGACAGACTGTTAAAAAGCAAAACAACAAAACAACACTTAGAAATGAATGTCGGCAGCGTCAGTTTGGCTGCTAGTAAAACATTAAAGGGTTCCGGCGTCTCGGCGTTCAGCCACACCGTATTGCGCAATAACAGGTCTGCGATGCCCTTGGAGGTCCGGAGCTGCATGTGGATCATTGCGTGTCTACCCGTGGCGGACCGGAGCGGGTAACCCACTGAACCCCCACCTGTGATAGGGATTGGGGATTGCAATTATCTTCAGTGTACAACAAATTCCCACCAAGTGGATGTTACAAAGTTGCATTAAATCTTAAGAGCTTAGATGGGATGTAAGAAAGTTTTATTTTATAGACAGAGTAAATGTAACGGCCCCCTAGCAGGTTAACACGGGGTTGGTTTATCAATGGGCATCAACTTATTAGCCAAAACCCAGACAGTACCCCCTTTTCTGCCTTCATCAACACAGTATCAGTATCCCTTTACACTTGTGGTGAGCCCTAAGAGATTCCACCCCAAAGGGAGAAATTTCCTACTAATTGCTCGCAAGCAGCATCAAACTGTCAATGGAGTTCTTTCCTCTGTAACAGCTAAAACTTGAGACGAGTCGAGATGGAACGTAGAGCAGGATATTTAGCAGTTGTCCGTTGAGTTCTCCTTGTACCTCATTGTATGCAATGTCTCTCTCAGGGGAATGCTTGGTGGTCACTCCAACTGTAAAAGTGAGTCCAGACATGGACCTCCTTGCTGCCTCCTACATGCTGATACATTGACTGCGAGGGCTACAGTGCCTTGTGTTATGGGTTTTTGGTCTGGATCTTCTGCCTATTATTATACCAAGTCAGGTGGCATTGGAAGCAGCTGCTCTCCTGGCAAATCCAGTTACAAGCATTCTTTTGGATATGTATTTAGGGTATTATTTTCTTATCTGCCCTCTTTCTGCCACCTGGTTTCTTATCAGCCCAACATGAAGCGTGAGTGGATTTCCCGTGTCCACAAACAGCGTTGAAACGTTATTCTAAATTTAGTCGTAGTCAATGAGAGGAATTTATTTCCACCGCATTCACAGAAAATAAATGTCTCCTTTCCCTTCCCTAGGAGGTTGGATGTTTTGAGCGACAAACCCACACACACGCACACACACACACACGCACACACACGCACGCACACACACGTGCACGCACACGCGCACACACGCACACACAGGCAGACACGCACACTCACGCACACGCACACACACGCCCCCTGTGACCTTACAAACGTATATTATTTATTTTCTTTATATTATTATTTTTTATTGCTTTGTATAGCGCCACCATATTCCACAGCCTATAGAAAAGGTAAGGAAGCCCCTGCCAAAGAAGCCTACAAAGGAGCTTAAAGCTAATCAGGTTGGAATCTTTTGGAAACATTGAAAGTCTTGAAAAATTAAAACACACTTTTACATCTTTAAGGGGTTAAATTTCACTGTTGGCTCCTTACAGAGAGGGGTCTTCTCCATGTGGTCGGATGGCTCTCCATCTCTCTCTCTAATGTGGTTGGTGGTGACACGCGCCATGCGGATATCAACCGCGCCAGACCCCGAGAGGAGGTGACAGGCACAGAGTCTCCTGACCTTCCATATGAAAGTTGGGGGGCTGTCTTCTGCACCCCTAACCACACATTAGACACCCTAAAGATAGACCAGACCCTAAGGGTTCCATTTTTTGCCCCTCTTCCCAAGGACGCCATTCTGCTTCCTTCTCATCATACACGTTACAGGGGTCAGGGACCTCAATGATTTGAAGGAAATTAAGATTTGAGAAGTTTGTCAGCAGAGGCCTATAAAGCGAGGCCCTTCTTCCTGGGCTGTGTGAACGCTGGCCTCCTGTAAGCCTTTCGAGTGGGTTTTTTAACGAGGACGGCCATTGTCCTCCCCGGCTGGGAAAGCACTCAGAAGCTTCAGAGCCGGAGCGCAGCGCGTCCTTGTTTGTTGACTTATTGTCCTGAAGGGCTTTCCAAGCCTCTCCACGCAGGCCGGGCGAGCGTTTGCCGGGATGTTCTCAGACAAAATCACCAGCGGGACCATTTGTCTGTCGTTCCTCTCAGACATCTGTAACTTACTGTCTGGCCAAAGCCGGCTACGGTTCACATCACGCTAATTCACATCCTTTATGTATTGTCTCAATAATTGAGTTAAAAAAAGTTCAGCGGCCCCTGGAGAGCAAATCTGACATGTATGTGATGGATGTCAGAAGGCTCTAGTGTGTGTGTGTGTATATGTGCGTGTGTGTGTATGTGTATGAGTATGTGTGTATCTGCGTGTGTGTGTGGGTGTGTGCGTGCATGTATGTGTGTGTATATCTGAGTATGTGTGTGCGTGTATGTGTGTGCGGTAATGTGTGTGCGTGCATGTATGTGTATATCTACGTGTGTGGGTGCGTGCGTGCATGTATGTATGTGTGTGCGTGCGTGTATGTGTGTGTATGTGTGTATATCTGCGTGTGTGGGTGCGTGCGTGTATGTGTGTGCGTGCATGTATGTGTGTGCGTGTAAATGTGTATCAGCATTTCTCTGATGTCTGCTGCAAATTGCAAGCTTGGTTAAACAATTATACCTCTCAAGTGTCTCTGTTTAAAACAGACAGTCCCTCTTTAGGCCCCAGATCCCATGTGCCCCCGATGTTCCACCAGGACCTCAGACCTATTGATGGGTATCACAGATATTTGGAAGTGACGGAAGCGGGGCTGCATGCAAAGGGGGGGTATAAAAAGTAACGACGCATGGGACCTAGGTATAGGGCTGGGCTTGGGAGTGATGGTAGTTGCAATCCTTTAAAAGTCCCATTCAGGACACAAGATGGCCGACAATGTCCCGTCCCCACCTTTTTGCTTGCTCTGTATCTGACGCACGCTCTGTGAGAACAAATCCATGACCGCTGGGATATCTGTACCATGAACTTCATGGTTGGGACTGTCCTGGTAAATTGTGGACTGTTGGCCCCAATGCTTTTACTCCAGAAAGCAAAGACATCTCCAGAGTGAGTGAGCGAGTGAGTGACACATCATACTCCAGATCGACATCTTTCTGAACATGCATAGAAGCTTTGCTGTCTCCTTAACGTGTTTCTTGCCTGGAACACATGATATTTTGTTTGCTTTGCGTATTCGTGAACCGTCGGGTCATATGAGTGCTTCGCCGAACCTCAGAAAGCCCTCAAAGCGGAACGTTGGGAGGAGATGGCCCCGGGCCGTCGCTGTATAAACACACATTTCTCAGGTCTCACGGTGCGAGGAGGATGGAATTTCGTAAGAACCAAAACTATTTGAAAAGGCCATAAAATCTATCGCTACAAAAAATAAACTTTATGGAATGAAAATGAACGCATAAATCAGTTGCGATGTCGTTGTGTCTGTTATTGAGTTAACAAGAACACAACAGGGCGGCCCCTAATATCCCTCGTTAAAAAAAATAACTTTTATTATTATGAAGAAGAAGAAATACTGATGGGAAACAGCATTAGAGCTCGAAGCAGCCAATTGGTGGCAGGAAAGTGTTCTTATTGACTTTAATGGGAGCGCTTTCTGTACATGCTCATGGGAGTCTCAGTAGTCTTGCTAGGCCAGGACTGGGTGTGCTCTGTGGTCTGTTTAGTGCCACTGATTGGCTGGTTGAAGCAGCCAATCAGTGGCAGAAAAGTGTTCCGATTGAATTCAATTGGAGCGTTTTCTGCACATGCTCACGGGGGTCTCATTAGTCTCTCCCCCAAATTCTTGTTGGGCCAGTGATAGAGCTGACTGGTAGTGAGTAGATCATGCGCAGAGGGATGTGTTCCGACAAACACATTTTAAAACCTGCCAGCTTCTACCCCCCCCCCCGGGCATTCTCCGGTCTTCGAGGCCTCAGGATTGTGGTCTCAAGAGATATTGAGTGACAAAATCGGGACTGTTTCACGCCAAGCAGGACAGTTGGGAGGCATACATCTGCCGTCAAGCCAAATTGACACTGGGGAAAGGGACCAACGCAACTGAAGGGATTCTATTGGCCCTTTTAATTTGAAGCTTTAATATAAGGAGGCCTTAATCTACCCCATTGGAGTCCCCTCTACTGGTGCCATCTGAGCCAGGACTCCATGATGCCCTCAGAAGAGTTGTGTTTGAACTTTTTATAAAGATGGCACCAGTTTTCAGGTTATAATCCGAAGAGTTTGGGACAATCAGCTCGTTGTCATCCGGCAGCGTCATTAATATAAGTGACTTTACATAAAGGAACAGAATGATTTATGGGAATTCCAAGCCTGGGATGGTCATTTTATTTAGTTTAGCCTAAAAAAAAGGTTGGGCAAAAAATGCATTGAAGCTTCAATAACTTCATTTCCAATCCAATGAAGTTTAAAGGTATAAGTTCCGGATAAAAATGCCCATTTTTGTATTGCAAGTGTGAATTCTCTTATTTCCATGCATGCCCATGGGGGTCCGACCAGACCCCCACCCGCAGCGCAAAACTTAGAAGAATCTCACTTCTCAGAAACCAAAGATTTTAGCTCAGAATTGCTTCAAACGAGCTTTTATCACCGTATGCTCAGAACACACGTACTATTACTGTATTCCACGTTATAAAACGATGGGAATGATCCTAATAAATGCAGAATTCCAATAAAATTGTATTTTTGGTTTAAATATGTCAGGTTTTATATCCTGCTTTGCCAAGGACGTCCGTTCACTCCACATTAATTCTGCCTGTTGCTGCTAAGAAGAAAGTTAATAATTTTAATAGAAAAAAAGGCTTTTCCGTCTTGTTGTCCTTCAGCCGAGGGCGAGGTAGCCCCAAACGCTCCGTGTATATAATTCAGGCAGCCGGCCAGATTACAGGAACGTCCTTTAAAATGAACGCGGCTTCGGGCAAGAACATCATAGGTCAGAAAAAAAAACCATAAAAAATAAAATTTAGACTAAAAAGTGCACATTTTATGATACATTTTACATATTTGAAGGGTTTGAAGTGTCTGAGACCCAAACAATTTTTGCCCCAAGACCCTGAAACTAAATCCCAGCACTGCGGTGTTGTTGGTCTCCAGCGATCCAATGTAGAATGAGGGAGATCTGTGGCACACATTGGGCATAGAAGGGGTGAGTAGGGTGACCACGTGTCCTGGATCGCCCGGACATTTTTGATGCACTCAGGCACCTTCACTCTGGGACAATGTAGTGTCCACGAATGAGTCTCTACCTTCTCTGCCGACCGCTTCTGTGTCCCTGCCTCGTTTCCCGCAGCTCTGCTTCTTTTCTTGCCTTTTCTTCTCCTGTCTTCTTTCTTCTGTCTTCTGTCTTCGTCCGCTTCTCCCCAGTTTCAGCTCTGTTGACCATGCCTTCCTGGAAATGTGGTCATTCTGGTGGTGAGGTGAGTAGTGGTCAATACTCCAGAGCAACAACAGTGGTCGGATCTACTCGCTAAAGCCGCTGTTGGCAGGAGAGCTTTTCTCCATGCATCGTACAGGGCCATCCCTGGTAAATGTATCTGCCGAAAGGGCCGATTGTATTCAATTCCAAAGGTAAAGCTTCTCAGACGCTTTGGCCCACAGGTACAATGGCCACGTGGGAGAATCTCATGGCCGTGCCAACTGGGAGGAGATCCTTGCTTTATGGCACCCACATTTAACATTTACTTAGATTGAACCAAACAGTAACCAATGCATCCCTCCCAACATTTCAAATGGCCATTTTCTGCTGTTTCTTTACACATTATTGGGGTTTTTAGGGCCGTAGAACCCTGCAATACCCTCATACCCAGCAAACATTCCGACCTCCTAGAAAAAAAGGGACATCAAGGTAGGAAAGAAGAACGGATGGATTTGGGGCCCAAAGAGGGACTGGCCACACTAAACAGGGACAGTTGGGAAGTATGCAAAACCTCAATGGAATACATTAAGCAAAACAGTGATATTTTACACAAGTGCAAATGACACCCACTTTGCACATATATGTTGGGGGGGGTGTTCTTGCCCCTCCATACAACCATTAAATAGCAGCCGTACTGGTAGCTGGTAGCCAACTGTGGGGGATTTGGAATTGGGGTAAATGTTACAATGCAGCCCCTGACGTGCCCCTGCACGATGTGATTTTCCATAAAAGGGTTAAAGATCTTAAACATTTTCAGTGCACAGGAACAGAGGGTACACGGGGGCTGCAGCCTGTACTCCGAGAGATCAGTGCGAGTGTGCGTGCGTGCGGTGATGTGGGGGTGAGAAAGCCCTTTACATTCGGAAGACAATAGCTGGTCGGACGTGGGTGTGCAGAGCCCACCTTAGCGTCTTCCATTTGCATCACCGTGACGATAAAGCCCACCTCTGCCTCTGACGTACAAGCAGGGAATTTCACTGCATTTAAAGACACGTTGGGGCGTCTATGACACCCAGCCGCGCGCCTATAACGTGTCCCCTAAGAGCCAAGCTGTGGATACGTTGTGTGTTTTTCTGACTATTGGAGCATTACACGGTCATAATAATTCATATGTGGGGCCGTGATTCAAACAATTGGAAGATAGAGCGGGGGTTATCTATAAAATGGGATTTTGGTGTAAGAAAAGTGCTCTTATCACCATAGCAACCAAACAAATAGTCAAAACAGCAGAACCGTTCTGTTGGTTGCTAAGGGGAGAAGGTCATTTTTCAAACTTTTCACAAGAAGCCCTTTTTATACAGCCTCCAGTGAGTTTACAAGATAAAGATATTAAAAGAGAGAAAGGGAAAGGATAAAGGCGAGGAAGAGAGAAGGGCAGAGGGATGGGAACACAGATAAAGGAGAATCGATGGGAGAGAAGAGGGTGGCAATTGCCCCCTGGCCTGCTCCAACTTGAAGACTTTGGGCCAGTACGAGAAGCCTCTTCTGAATTTTGCTTGCAGTTCCACATAAAGCCACCAGGGTCTAGATTAACAAAGACTTTAGGTTGTAGTTACACCCTAACTGTATCCTTTCTGTGCTCCTGATGTGGACTTTCTATAATGTACATTTTGGCAGTGGATAGGACTGCGTTATGCATATTGAGCATTGATACCCAATGTTTTTGTGTCTCTCTAATATTGGGCCTCTAGTTGGGACTGAATGGTGCCAGCTCTCCCGTGGCAGAGGCAAAGGGGCAGCATAATGATCAGTCAGGGAGAGGGGTACGGGGTTAAGGTAAGAGAGGAGAAGAGGATAAAGGTATACGAGGAAGGTGGAGGGTAAAGAACATGATAAAGGTAAGGAAGAGGGGAAGGCAGAGGAATAGGAACAACATTAAGGGACATAGAAAAGGTTAAAGGAACTTGTAATGAAGGGGAGAAAGGAAGGAGAACGATGAAAGCGAGGAAAGGAGAAAGGCAGAGAGAAGGAGCAGGAACGTGTTCCTCTGGAAATCAATGTCTCCAGCGTTCCCTTTACTACAGGCCCTATGTGAGGATCCAACGCCTGAGCGATGTGCTGAAACCATACAGAAAGGCCCGAGCGCGAGACTAAAATTAATTAAAAATATTGTAAAAATAAGCAAAACGATCACATTTCCTTTCAGAGACATTTCCAGACAGAGCTTTGATTTCTCAGCCTTCTCAGGACGGCATTTCAACAGAATATCTGAAATCCCGAAACACCCAATATTTCCCAAACCGCGAAGGATATATCGCGGCAGATTTCCTCCTCAGAGGACGACCTTCTAACTTAAATAAGGTTAAAATCATAGAGGAAGAAAAGAAGAATACGGGAAATGTATCCGTTTTCGCTGATAATGGCTGTGAATGTGCCAGTAATTCCTTTTCATATGAAATATGTACTTAACCTTATTTAACTCCCGCACTATCTGCCTCCCGTCTGTGGATGGATTTTCGCGCCCGTACAGTTCTGGGACGGATACTTATTTCTCGCTCCAGCTGGTAACAATTTAACGCGTGGATCGGTTACGGGCGCTCATTCATGGATTGCAAAATTCATACATTCATGATTCCCCCCCCCTTGTTTTTATTGGGCGAGGCTGGCAGGGTTGTTAATTTGCCCCTTTAAAGGGGCAAATTCTTTTTGAAGAGGTCAGTGAAGCAAACTGCGCTTGCTTCACTGACTCCTGTATTGACATAAACGAGTCGTTTGATTGGTCCTCCCAGTGTATTGATCCTGCTACTAATATCGGCTATCCAATAGCATTAGAGAGACACTCCAGGGTCCCAGGGTCCTTAAGAAAAGGGCCGGAATGACGTGGTGGCCCCTAGCACTTTAAGGCCAGGGCCTCCTCATGGTGTAAGTGCGACCGTAGGCTCGATATGCGCATCAGCATGCTTCGTTTTTCTGTTCACATAGCGTGTGGCCGGGTACATCCAGCTACTGGCCGCATGTCGTGGCATTCTCAGCCAGCGGCCCACCAGGCACCTGCCAAATAAATGACTTCCCTTCAAGACAAGCTGCAGCTCCAGTGCTGCGCTCCAAAGCCTCCTCCGTCGTCCAACGTTGAGCACCATTGATTGGCTGCTTGAAGCACATGTTTATGGGGGTCTCATTAGAACCCCCCAGAACCCTCACAGAGCCAATGCTGGAGCTGACAGGGGGTAAGTATATCATGTGCATACCTGGGAAGTCTCTGGAGCCCCCCTTGGGTGATGAGGGTAGGAGGTCCTGTTGAGGTCCTATAGATTGTAAGCTTGCGAGCCGAGCCATCTTTACCAAATGTATCGGTTTGTCTTTGTCAGTTCTAGCTTCGTCAGACCCAGTAAGAATCACTGCGGGAATTTTTGGCGCCATATCATTATTATTGATGCGACATCATATAAATAAATAATTTAATAATAGAAATAATAATAATAAAAATAATAATATAAAATACCTGATTATTCTCACAGTCTGTGGCTGTTTGCCGCTTGTATATATTATATAGGCTTGGCTATAATACAATAGGTTGGCCACAATGTGGCATAACTTGGCACGCGCCGATGTGGCTGTCTGCGGGGTTAGGCGGAGAATCCGCATCGACTCGCAGCAGCCGGGATACGTCTTTTGCCCGGTCGGGTTTAATGTATTACTCAGCTGTGTCGGTGAAGACAGACGGCACACCATGAGTCAGCCCCCGTGCGATGCGCCGGCAGTGAAAGTGTTTGCCGGCGGGTCTGGAAGAAAGGAGCACGTTTAGAGCGTTCAGACATGATAGGGGGGTAAAAGTAGTCATCGATGAGTCGTTCGCATCAAAGTACTTCATTTCCCAGGAGACGTGGCTGCTAAATACAAACTTATGGTTCCCACACGAGGTTATGGAGTCTTCAGCCGAATCTGATACCTTTTATTGGGCCGCATTAAAAAATGTAAAGTTACATAAGCTTTTGGAACCTCAGAGGTCTCTTCTTCAGGTGGAATCATTCCGCCATAGGTTAATGTGTATTTCACATGGCGGAAAACAGCTTGGCTATGTGCCATTATATATATATATATATATATATATATATACACAATTTAGTTAGGACCCTGTGAAAAATTCCATAATTTATTTTTTATATTTCCACATTTTATATTATGAAAAATAATAATATTTAAAATAAGATATACCGACTAATACATAATAATAATAATAATAATAATAATAATAATAATAATATATGCAGATCCTGAGAACAGGAACTTATTATTGCTGTTCTCATGCTATTATTATTATTATTAATTTTATTATTATTATTATTTGATTTATATAGCACCATCACATACTGTAGTGATGTACAATGTTATATGCAGAAAGTGTGCTTCTAATACATGTATAAATATTGTTTATTTATTTTCACAACATACACCGCTTAATTTAATATATAGAACTTTATAAAATGTAAAATTGATCTGTAAAAAAAAATAGCACTTTTTCACTGCTTAAAATAAAACTATAAAAACACACCACTTTCTCCATTAAGTAATTAAGACCCCCTGCTCTTTAGTCTGCCGCTCCATCTGAAGAAGAGACCTCTGAGGTCCGCAAGCTTCTGTAACTTTTAATTCTTTTTATACGTAGGCTTTGTATTCCATTAGTCCATGGCTGGTTTGTGAGTGATGCGGACCACCTTGGATGATCTCCTTTCATGTCACCCCCCAGACACCTTTGACCCGTGAGTCACATCCATCAGTAGCATTGCCAGGAAATCCTGATACCTGCAAAGATTTAAACCCCAGTCTATTTGTTGTGGATGTTCGTTGACACATACAAGAGTTCAGCATGGATCCTGCTTTCATTTTCTTTCAACAGGGTGAACATTCCTGGCGTGCCGGTCTGCAGTCATCAGCACAAGATCACTTTCATTTACAGGAAAAGCCAGCCCACCCTGGGGCGCATTCCCACAAGGCAAAGGGGCAAAATCTGCATGTGTGTCCTCGTTAGCCCCTTACATTCCGAACTGAAGTCTCCGCTTAATAGATTCAAACATTATTATTATTTGTATTATTATTTTTATTATTATTATTATTATTATTACATCAATAACAATAATACATTATTAATACATTTATCAGTTTTATTTTATTAAAAATAATAATAAAAAAACATAGAATATTTTCTAAATAATAATAATTAATAACAACAGCATGGGGCAGCCATAATAACTTTCTGTTCTAAGGATAATGCATATATTATTATTGTTATTATTATTATTATTAAACATCAACAACAATAATACATTATTAATATATTTATCAGTGTTTTATTTGATTAAAAATAATAATAAAAAACAGAATATTTTCTAAATAATAATAATTAATAACAACGGCATGGGGGCAGCCATAATAACTTCCTGTTCTAAGGATAATGCATTTATTATTATTATTATTAGTAGTAGTAGTAGTATTATTAAACATCAACAACAATAATACATTATTAATATATTTATCATAGTTTTATTTTACTAAAAATAATAATAATAATAAAACATAGCATAATTTCTAAATAATAATTATAATAATAATTAATAACAACGGCATGGGGGCAGCCATAATAACTTTCTGTTCTAAGGATAATGCATATATTATTATTATTATTATTATACAACATCAACAACAATAATACATTATTAATATATGTATCATAGTTTTATTTCATTACAAATAATAATAAGAAAACAGAACAATTTCTAAATAATAATTATGATAATAATTACCGTAATAACAACGGCATGGGGGCAGCCATAATAACTTTCGGTTCTAATAATAATGCATATATTATTATTATTATCATTATTATTATTATTATTATTATACAACATCAACAACAATAATACATAGGGAATGGGGGAGGCAGGTAATGAATGATTAATAATTCCTAGTTCATAAGCACATACAAATCTTGAATAAACACCAACATTATGAAGAGTGTTCTAGAACACGAAGCAGTTAACCCTTAATCATTCCCACTGTTGGGGAACAATAACTCCAATAGTAACTCCACACAGAGACTTTTGTTCCGGAGGCCGCACAATGCCCGTGACCTTCTTTGAAGTCGAGCTTCAGAGAAATTCATTTTCACAACACTTTTTGTGGTTTTTACTTCTTCACCTCTAATTATTTTTTTTCCCTGCATTTTTTTAAGGTTTCTTTGCAGGGTTGTTATGCAATTGAGGTTAAGTGACAGTTCTGAAAATGAAAAAGAAATCTGTTTGATCTTTATAGTTTTTTTTTTACCAACTATAATTTGCTTGTTTGCCCTTTTTTTTTTTTTATTCCGCCTTCGCAAATTGAAAAAACAAAGACTTGCGCTAATCGCAGGGTAAACAAATATTGAGAAATTTTTGTTTAAAGGTTAAACAAATGAATCTTGGCCTTTGGAGTAAAGGAGGTTTAAAAGAAGCCTTGCATATTCGTAACACTCTCAAAGGTTGGTACAGATTACCTGGTGTGGACCGATGACATCACAACCTGACGCCTCATAGGTCATTGTTATTTCTTCTACCGCACTCTCTAGTGATGTTAAGCAAATGGACCTGAGCAGACCAGTCATTCGATCATTTTTTTTTCTGTTTATATGGCAACATCCTATCAATGCCCTGCTTCTGTGTCACATGATAATTAACCTTTTCAGGCAAAAAGTATGAATAAGAAAAAAAATGCACTTGGTTGAAAAAATATTTGTGGAAAGGGTTTGGAAAGAGTTGGAAAGCTTTGAGTGTGACTGAGCGAGGCGTTTTGTATGATAGGTGTGATGAAAGTCATTAGAAGTGCTTAATGGTTACTCGCCTTCTGTCACAGAAGGAAAAAAGCTTATTTTAGATGCATTCCATTTTAATTCATAATCTGGGGAAAATGTCTATGTGGAACGGCCCCTTTAAACATGATAGAAGTGGAACAGCACCTTTAAGGATTAAGGTACGGTCTTCTTATGTTACTATGCCTTATAGGATATGCATCCCTACCAACGAAAGAGTAAATCAAACTTTTCATAATATCTTGAGTGTTATTAATTGGGTGGCAGTTTAAAACATAACAATTTAAGGGGGTATTCCCTTACAAAAAATTACTGCAGTTTTTCTGAAGTAATACTGCAGTTTTTTGGACATGAAAAAAACTGCAATAGTGCACATTTCCCGCACTTTTTTTTTTATATTGCAAACCTACAGTTGTAATTCAATGTACTGCAACTTTATTGCATTTGTACTTCCGTACAAAAATAACTGCAGTACAGTGAAGTATACAAAAAACAAAATACTGTCTGCGCTTCTCACCCTAATAAAGTTGGCAACAAATACATAAACATAATATAAATGAGAGGTTTTGGTTATATGAATTGGCCAAAGCATAATTAAGCTCACCCGCCACGTCAAGGCACACTCTCAATAGGAGATGCTCACACTGTTTGGTAGGCCTCATATTATACATTTGTATTAGTTGAGCCTGAGACTAGCTTAGCGCACCGACATCTTTTCTTTTCCCTGTTTGTACAGTGAAGTACAAATGCAGTAAAACTGCAGTAAATGTGCAGTAAAAGTGCAGTATTGCAGTTTTTTCATGTCCAAAAAACTGCAGTATTACTTCAGAAAAACTGCAGTAATTTTTTTGTAAGGGTTGGGTCCCATTTGTCCCTTTTTGAGTAGAAATATTGGTGAATATGCTGATGTGCTCACGACGCTGTCAATTTTCTAAAATGTTTCAGAAGTTTAAAAGGACAATGGAAGGTCTCAGAAATAAATGCTCAACTATTAAAATGAAAAAAAAATAAAGATTTAGCAAATTGATGTGAAATCCTACACATGCGACGTGAATCATTTCCCCCTTTTATTCTTTTGACATGTTATTACGGCCTATTGTCTGCTAACATGTTTGACAAATGTGAGCATGACATTTTAATGTAGTTTAGAATTTGAAAAAAAAAAAGTCAAATAACGGATAAATGGTGCCGTGACTCAACAATGAAGTAAACCGCGCGCTCGTTAAAAAAAAAAAAAGTTAGAATTACAAAGCGACAGTGAGGATAATTATAACCAGCAAAATAATGACTTTTGACAAGTCTTTGCCTTAATTGGCCCGACATTTACGAAATTATAACCAGCTGTCACTAAAAAGTTTAAGGGACAATTTGAAAATTCTTCCAATACGCTTAGATTAATAGAATGATAGCTTTGGATGGTTCTAGAATCCCCTTCAATCAATCGCTTCCCATTAAGGTGTTGGTTAGAAGGCAAACCAAGACCTCCAGGTACGGTGAGTGAAGCTCAGAAGTGGTTGAGCTACAACTAAGTCGAACTCACAACCGGATACATACTCGCCCTTGCAAGCGTCCTTCTGGATGTCCGTGAGGTCCCAAAGCGCCCCATGAGCCACGTTCTAAACCAGTTCCGCTTTCTCCATTTCTGAGAAGCTGGTCAAATTGGTGTGATGGACCTGAGTTGACACCAGTTTGACCAACTCTAGTAACACTAGTTGGCAATACAGAAGGCTGAGTACAGCTCAAAAAATACTACATACATGTCAGGCGCCTACACGCCTAGGTTGCCTTGTGATTGATGGATGAGAGGAAAGCGAGGATGGAGTGTGGGGTCTATGGAGTGTGAGTAGACTTGGATCTAAATACTTTGCATCAAGAGAGACGGTCACTTAAATTATGTGAAGCCAGATGACATATTACTTGGTTGGCCAATAGAAAAACAACACTGGTACCCACTTCCAATCAGAAAAGGTTGGCCATAGTATCTTCTCCTGTGTGTTAAGCAATTGTATGAATAGAACTCTACTAGGATGAGAGAGTCCTACATGTGGACCTCACCCTTGACCATGTAGACGAGCAGAAGGGGCTGTAGACTGGTACCATGGAATCCAAATATTTTCTGGTATCCTTGGTCCATGATAGGCCTCTTACAGGTGGCTTTCTCTTAAACGTTGGTCTCCTATAACTAGACACCATGCTGATAATCATTTCATGTCAAGACCAGACACTTGGAAACACTGAGATCTCATGAGCCAGATTTTCTACCTTACTAACCCCAAAGAGTAAATATTTGGGGAAGATAAAACAATGAACAAGCTTAGAAGTCTGTCAATATTTTTTTTTATTATAATCTCTATAAGTAAAAAGACTTAAACCCGCATATGTTCCAGGTGCTCAGTTTCCCAGTTCTTAATATGAACCATGATTTATTTATTATTTTAAACATGTTACGTGCGATATAAAGGGTGACATACAATCCTTATCTACCCAAAGTAAAAATCGTTGGAGAAGAATTGGGGTGCAGGAGGGCAGGATATGTTTATAAAGGGGGGGTAATATGACATTTTGGTTATACAGTAGAGAGAGAGAGGGAGCCTTAAAGGGCCACAGCTGCCTGGTCATCCCAAAGTCTGGCCATTACTGGATCAATTCCGGTGCAAAGTTCTACATCTGGAACTACGAGTCGGCGCTGGACCAGGATGCCGTCAGTCGGCCCAGAACTCTCCTATAGTGCTATTATTTCAAAGGAGCCCCTGGAGGCAAACGACCGCGTCTCGGTCCCGCATGAGCTGCCAGCGCTCAGCTGTATTACGTTACAGAGAAGCATCCAGTTTTTGTAAATACGGACTAGACTGCACTCAGGATGAACATTAAGTATAAAGTATAAAAAAAAACTACTTTAGTGCAAGATTTTAAAAGTGATCTAATCAACATGTCAGTTTAAAGAAAATTTCTGTATGCAGTATGTAATTGTGGGTATGTAGTATGTGATTGTGGGTATGTAGTATGTGATTGTGGGTATGTAGTATGTGATTGGGAGTATGTAGTATGTGATTGGGAGTATGTAGTATGTGATAGAGTATGCATTCTTCTATAGTGGGGCTGTCAGGGACGTCTATGGTTCCTCTCTAAATTAAAAGTGGATTTTAGACTAAAATGGCCTAAAAAAGTTTTACTGATATGAAAAATTTCAGAAAATTATTATTTTACCCATCTTTATTTTTAAAACAGAATAAATGAGAAAATGAAATGCAATTTCTGCGGCACATAGCTGTGAATCTGTTCTCCCGCGCGCTATCGGTGAGTAATGCTCCTGTGATTCACAAGCTTTCCGAGCACGTAGGGACCCATCGCTAAGGTGACCCGAAAAATATTAATGATGTTTCCAGTTCAAATAATATTTTTTTTCTTAAGTGAATGTCAGATGAGATGTAATAAAATGTGATTCAGTACGTTCCGTCTGGCTCTGTGCGAGACAGCCAAGGTTCTACATGTATATATAAGTATGTGGCTCGTGTTCAGTTCTTTACTTGGAATTTACAGGATAAAAAAAAAATGAAAAAAAAGTGAAAGTGAAATATATATTCTCTGTCATACCCAATAAACTTGGATGACTCCTGAAAATACATGTTCTGAAGGTTACTTATTTTTGCTCTTTTCAAAGTAGCCACGTAATGCTCATAGAAATTAATTTAACATTATTATTATTATTAGTGTTATTATTATTAGTGTTATTATTATTAGTGTTATTATTATCATCATCAGTCATATTAATGTCTAGGTATTTAGAATATGATGTCATCAAAGTCCCTGTTGATGTAATGGTCAGGTGTCCCAATACTTTTGTCCATATAGTGTATGTACAGCATATATATATATATATATATATATATATATATATATATATATATATATATATATATATATATATATATGTAGTAGAAGTATTGTTATACACTCATCTACAGACACCAGACAGGCCAGAAGGCTTGTTTTTTCCCCAGAAATCCCATGGTGCTGCCACAGCCACAGGGGATTCTGGGTAGGCGCATGCAAATAAGGTCAACAATGATCATATTATATTATATATAATATTATTTATAATATAATATATTATACTCCCAGTATGCCTCCGGACCACAAACTTATATAAAAAGAGACCCTTCGTAAAACTAATGCCTGCGGATCCAAATGTGGAATAATTTCTGTATCTCATAATTTAAAAAAAACACTGGCATCTTAATTTTTTTTGCTAAGTAGAATGATACTAATTAACAGGAATATTTACAGGTATTTTTTTTTGTAAGTTTTTCTACGTATAAAAAGTTGACACTTCCAGTAAAAAGCCATTTTCACTTCTCCAATTCAGTAAATCCACCGTGTATTAAATAATTTAAATAAAAACGAAAAAAACATTTTTTTTTTTGACTGCGTTTACATATTATGAATTACTTTTCCTGGATCTGACTTGGCTGCCTCTCATGAATATTAAAAATGTTCACTAATTCAAAACGACAGTAGTTTAAAAAAAAAAAACAGTTATAACTTAGCTAAATTCACCTAAAAATGTCTGAAATGAGGAAATCTGCTTTGTCAAAGTACCTAAAAAATACCCTGTACTCTCGTCTGCAAAAACTATGGGAATTACAGTAACTGCCACCCACTCCAGGAAAGGCATGAGTGGTTTTATTTTACTGAGAGGGTGGTAGATAAGCGGAACAGCCTCCCAGCAGAAGTGGTACAGGGTAATACAGTGAGGGTATTAAACATGCATGGGATAGACATACGGCTCCTGAATCTAAGACGAGACCAACGACTGATTAAGGTTTGAGTCTTTACACCATGTGATCGGCCCCTTTATATATTCATGGTGTCCCTTTGCATGGCGGGGATTCTGTAGATATAAAAAGCGGATCTCAGATTAGCCAGAATTCTGATATTTAATATTATTTGACTTTGATTAATAATTAAATTCTGTATAGTAACACTCAGTGTATTATTTTTATTATTTTTATTATTTTTATTAAATGATTTCTATAAAACGTAACACTTTGTGGGTTACGGTAACTTTGTAAAGGGCGTTTCAGCTCACAGAGCACTTTATAGCGGGGCTTCGGAATCCCCCGACCACGAGCCTGAACGCTCACTAGGTGATACTTTCATTTTTGTCATAAAGGTGATATATGTAACCTGAATATTATTACATATTACAAAAAGATGCAAAAAAATACATTTTTCCAGTTTTTGTGAAATCGCTTTTTATGGAAATGTACTTATTTCTTAATATTTCCATATATGCCGTCTAGACAGATATTCCGGCGGTAAAAGGCTTGGTACAGAGAGAGCTCAGCAGTCTCCTAAGGAAATAAATACCCGCTCATACTCTAAATTGTTTTTGGGGCTTAGATGGGGTTTATGCGTTGCGCAGATCCACAGTCTTCTATGCGACGTTGCAGAATGGATTATGGAAACGGGGTCATTTGCCATACTTACAGTTTTTATTTCTAAATTCTTTAAGGTGTATAAATGGAACGGCCTCCTTGAAGAAGTAGTAGAGTTTATTTCAGTGACCCAATTATTTACTGGTATACAACACTGTATACAGCGCTGGGGGTTATATTACTGTATACAGCGCTGGGGGTTATATTACTGTATACAGCGCTGGGGGTTATATTACTGTATACAGCGCTGGGGGTTATATTACTGTATACAGCGCTGGGGGGGTATTACTGTATATAGCGCTGGGGGTTATATTACTGTATACAGCTCTGGGGGTTATATTACTGTATACAGCGCTGGGGGTATATTACTGTATACAGCGCTGGGGGGTTATATTACTGTATACAGCGCTGGGAGGGTATATTACTGTATACAGCGCTGGGGGTTATATTACTGTATACAGCGCTAGGGGGTATATTACTGTAAACAGCACTGGGGGGTTATATTACTGTATACAGCGCTGGGAGGGTATATTACTGTATACAGCGCTGGGGGTTATATTACTGTATACAGCGCTAGGGGTTATATTATTGTATACAGCGCTAGGGGTAATATTACTGTATACAGTGCTGGGGGGTTATTACTGTATACAGCACTGGGGGTTATATTACTGTATACAGCGCTGGGGGTTATATTACTATATACAGCGCTGGGGGTTATATTACTGTATACAGTTTTGGGGGTTATATTACTGTATACAGCGCTGGGGGTTATATTACTGTATACAGCACTGGGGGTTATTACTGTATAGAGCGCTGGGGATTGTTACTGAATACAGCGCTGGGGGTTATTACTGTATATACAACACGGGGGGGTATTTTTCCCTTTAAATTATAAGCAAATGTATCATAAAATGCATGAAGTTCCATTTATCAGACAAGAGGATTTCCAGTTAAGATGTTAATTTAATAGCTCGTTACCTTAAATCCATCTTTTGTTCTAGAATAATACTAGTAAGGGGTTGGCTGTAACGCAGTAGTAATTAATGATGTCAGAGTAAGGTGTTAAGTTTCTAATGCCCCCCCCCGGGTATGTTTAATACCCCTTTCCCACCTCTGATGTCTCTTGGGCAATTGTCTTACAAGCAGACTTTAACGTTCACCGGATGAGATCAGAATACACCGAAGGTCATGTGTCCAGAAAGACATTCATCTTGACTTCTTCTCATGAAGATCTATAGTGGGCAAAAGTTATTGTATGGCTACGAATCTAGACCCTGATTTCCTACCAAAATGCCGCTATAAACAATGAGCCATAAGGTTGGAGATTGGGGGCTTTCACAGCCCACCCACCCTTAGAAAAGCCGGTAACATTAATCACATGGAAGCCGAGCCTTTGTTGGGTTTTAAGTCTTTGGGTCTTGGCGTAAGTTGGCCAACAGTTTACCATGGGGGGGCATTTAGCACCCTCAAACATCTGACTTGCCCTGTGGCCAATTGATCATGATCAAATACACCATGTTGGGGCATAAACACTCATTTAGGTACCCCCCCCACTATCCTTTGGTGTGGATATTCAAAGACCGCGCCTAATAATGGTTTAAAGTAGGGCAATTACAGCATTAACATTGTGTCTTGGAGATCGACACCGGCGCTCGATGATCTTTTTTACATTTCGGGCTACTAAAAGCCGTGGTTTATTAAGAATTCCAGTAGAGCCTCGCCGGGGACTCCAGACCCGGTAGTCTGTGGGTTGTACGTTTCGCTCCGGGCTCCGAGTTCAGCTGTTGGTGGCTTCAGATGTTTGGTCTAATCCGATTTCATGAACACCCTACAGATCTCCAGCGTGGTGGCTTTATCTCACGGATGCCTTTGAAGTTCACTTATCTGAGGCGCAGGTGGCCACTTAGCCTCTCCTCTGTAATTCAATCAATGGCTCGCCCTCACTCTACTTCTTCGCAGTTTGATAATGAAGTTTAAATAAATCATGTCCCCGGGATAATAGAAGAAAGCGTCAAGAACAAGACGGGGAAAGCGATACAAGTCTCTCTGCTAAAATAACAGGATTTCTCCCTTGAAACCAGCAGAATGTGTTAATTTAACCCCTTGGCAGCAGAGAAAAGAATTCTTTTAGGAGTAAGAAAAGTGTTCTGTTGATGGAAAATCATGCAAAAACATTATTTAGAGTAAAGCAATGGTATAAAGAAGACAAACAGATAACCAATCAGAATTGGTCTATAATAACAGCATTTAAGATTACTTAGATCCATCAGGACCCATTTGTAGATCTAATGGAACCCCATTGGGCACCACGTTCTTCTTCAAACTTTATAGGGTTAATATAAAAGAACATTTCGCTTTCTACAGAAATAGCTTTAACTTTGGGGAATTTTGGAGATGGTTAATACTCCGGTCCTTTATAATAAACTTTCTTGGCGAGGAGTAATATTTCTTGGGAAGGGGCAAAACCTGAAAAGTACGTTAATGGAGAAAAAAGATGGTGTTGGAGCAAATGATCATTTTATGATAAGGTGTGAAGTGTAGGTTCTAGCAGAAGCAAGTGGATAACGATTCTTAAACACGGTCAAGAAGCCACCTTGTTTTGCCCCCTCCGGCACCATTCCATGATGAAATTAGGGCTCATTGTTGATGGTTTACTGGAAGAAGAGCAGTGATCTGTACTCTGACCCGTGCCAAGTCCATCACAGGACAAATTCTTACTTAACATACGTAGCTGTACCCTTTGCCAGATATACTCTGCCTATTTTTGCCTTCTTCTCATCCCCCCCGCCCCCGATCCCTATATTTTGCTTGCTTATTTTAATACATGTGTTACCTCTGAATATCACATCAATAAAGAAACCAAGGAAGAGACAATGGTATCATCAGAGCGAGAGACCAATTAACTATGCTGGGAGAAAGGACACATTCAGGGCATCTACTAAAAATCTCTTAAAAGGTACAATTTACATCCCCCTGCATCCCCACCAATGAAGAATGTATATAAAAGTGCCTTATATGAGACCCCCCTCCCCGCAAATCTTGCGCAAGCTAACACTTCGTCTATCTATCTATCTATCTATCTATCTATCTATCTATCTATCTATCTATCTATCTATCTATCTATCTCTCTCTCTCTCTCTCTCTCTCTCTATCTATCCATCATATGCATCAAAATATGTTCATTTCAGGTTGTTCAGGTTAGACTGTCCTTTTATTCTGATTGTAGCTGTCTAAGACCCTTAAACCACCTCGAGAGAAATAGAAACCTAGAATCGGCCCTATTCGGCGAGTCTAGTCTTAGATTCAGGAACCATATGCTTATCTCATGCATGTTTAGATTCCATAACTGTATTTAGAATCAACATATCATGACCGTTTGGCCCATCTAGTTCTAATCAGGTCCCAGAGACGCATGTTCAAAAAAATGAAAACAAAAAATAGTTTAAAATGCACCATTGGCTGACTTTAATGTGACAAGCCCAAGAAATCCAAAGTCCAATGCATCTAAGACTTCAATGGTCATAGAAACAGAATATGCTTCTACTCACTCAAAGTGTCAAGAATGTCCTTCAACAGTTCTAACAGAACAAAGCAAGAGTGGTTTGTGGAGGAAGAGCGAGAGATTTCATATATCTAAATTACTATCATAATCTCAGGAAATGGTAAAAATGTTTCTGTATCGTCCAGAAATGAATGAAACCGGATACGTTGTATCGACTCGCTGGGTTAGCCGCTATCTTCTCTGGACACATTTGAACACACGCCATCAGAAGAAAGTCTCAGACTGCTTCATGTTTTACTTGGCTCATTATACGGACGAGCCACATCATCACAAAGATGTCACCACAAATAATTTCATTAAGGAGGAACCTCCAACCATTCTTGTAGCTGACATGAACGTCCTACTCGGACCCTTGGACTCAAACACTCGGGCATCTCCATTACTATCGTAAGAACGTCATCCAGTGTCTCGTGTATGGACAACATCACCAAGACCTTTAACTCCAGTTAGATGGTTCTTTGATGGTTCACATGATCTCCTAAAGTCCATGCTCTAGCTGGTTGTCCCCTTTTGTAAAGATGGTCTGAATAAAAATCAGTAAATAAATGTAGCTGTTAACGTTGTCTTTGGCTTTGTTTCTGAAGTGACACAGATTCTGATAATTGGAACGTTTAGTTTTTTTTCTCGAATAGATAAAAATGTTACAAATTTTCCAAACAATTTCCAGAAATGAAACAATCAGCATTAATATATCAAGAGTTTTTAAGATTTAAAGTTCTAACAATAGTTAACTGGTAACCTAACTTTATCTGTTCTTTAGTTATACATCCGGTAGACTAAAGTACCCCACTTTAAGAACAGGACAGTTTTCCATCACTTGAGGTATCAGTAAAGTCATAATAACTCCTCTAGATTGTGACTTTATCTCATGTATCGGTCCGTCTTAGTCTGTCAGTTTTGTCAGACTCTTTGATGGGGTTTTAGGGTGATGGGGTTTTGGGATGATGGGGTTTTAGGATGATGGGGCTTTAGGGTGATGGGGTTTTGGGATGATGGGGCTTTAGGATGATGGGGCTTTAGGATGATGGGGTTTTAGAATGATGATGGGGCTTTAGGATGATGGGGCTTTGGGGTGATGGGGCTTTAGGATGATAGGTTTTTGGGGTGATGGGGCTTTATGATAATGGGGTTTTGGAATGATGGGGTTTTAGGATGATGGGGCTTTAGGATAATGGGACTTTAGGGTGATGGGGTTTTGGGATGATGGGGTTTTGGGATGATGGGGCTTTAGGATGATGGGGTTTTAGGATGATGGGGTTTTAGGATGATGGGGCGATGTTACATACATCAACCTAAAATTAACATACTGATTCCCAGGATGTTAATTTCAGGTTGATGTACTGGACGGACTCGTGCTCATAGTGGGATACTGTGACTTTGCTGCGTTCCTATAGCTCTATAATGAAGGGTTTGTATAATCCAGCCAGCTGTGCCTAATTTTAACTGGATTTTTACTATAGCAAATATGACAGCATAAAGCGCAGGCGGCCTCGGGAGGAGAAAGAGACGCTAACAGCACACCTAGAAGAGGGTCCTGACACCCCCCCAAAATCCAAACCAGATGTATGGACTATAAAAGAGGATTTGTATGTTAAAATATACAGTGAAACAGCCCAGGAGATCAAAATAAGCAAAAACAGACCCGCAACTAAGCAACGGAGCAAACGCAACAAACCGCGGATCAACTGGCATCAGGCGGGTCAGGATCTGTTTTATTTAGTGAAAAGAAAGGTACTTTGGAAATTGCAGAATATCTCGGGGATAGAGAAATAATCCCAAAAAAAATCATGTCACTTTAACCTTTTCAATACCAGAGGGCTGTGGTAGATAAGTGGAACAGCCTCCCAGCAGAAGCGGTAAAGGTTAATAAAGTGAGGGGATTAAACATGGATGGGATAGACATACGGCTCCTGAATCTAAGACGAGACCAACGACCGATTATGGTCTGAGTCTTTACAGCAGGAGAAACCGGCGACTAGATGGGGGCCGAATGGGGCCGATCTGCCATTAAATTCTTTGTTTCTATGGATGGGTAGCGTTGTTTCCAGATGGGTGGTATTTGTGGCTTTTGAAGTGGTAAATCACCTTATCTGCTCCAATGGAAGCTCGCGGTACAGGCGCGTTTATTGGAAAATGACTCATTTGTAAAAATATATATAAATAGATTGTTAGTTATTTGGCTACGAACCAGAAACAGATTAAACCCTAAGATGCCCTAAAGCCCTGTTTTCCAGGCACGCCTTTTTGGTGAAGTCTTGAGGTTTATCGCTTTCTTGAATATGGAGCTTAATGGTGAACTGATCTAAAACTAGAGGGTCAGACGCTTGGATGTAATGTAGGGAACAGCCTCCCAGCAGAGGTGGTAGTGGGTAATACAGTGAGGGTATTAAACATGCATGGGATAGACATACGGCTCCTGAATCTAAGACGAGACCAGCGACTGATTAAGGTTTCAGTCTTTAAAGCAGGAAAACTGGGCAGACCAGACGGGCCAAATAGGGCCGGTCTGCTGTCAATCACTCCAGATTTGCTGTGTTTCATGGCTTGTCCAAAAACGGGTAACTTTTTTAGCCTTTATTGCATTTTTTATGCGTCCCAAAATATCAGCCAAATGAGCAACAGCGAAAAAAGTGTATTTATTTTCTGACCATATCGCTGAAATCGAAATGTTATCCGTAACCTTTAAATATCGTGCCCGGCCCGGCTCGGGGGGGGGCGTTTGGGTGGATATATATATATATATAACTCACGAAAAGAAAAATCAACAGATTCCTCTAATTAACGAGCGATGAGATTGTATTATTTCGTGGTGAGTAACAGGCAGATTTCGGAGCGATATTAGTAAAGTGGAATAATTAGCAGCGATTATTGGGTGAAGAAAGACGATTCTGATCTAACGAGTGATTCAGAGGCTGCAGATGGCGGATTCCGCACAAAGTGAGCGTTTTAGGAGCTACTTGGGACCAATTCCCAAAAAATACTCTTTATGGGGCAGGGAGGGAGAGGACAGCCCGATATAATTGCTGTAGTTGCATTGCGCGGCTACCCGGTACCCACCACCCCGGTGTAACGCCATACTGCGGACTGAAACAAAACATATTATACATTGGCACCGATATTGTATGTTTTCTGACATGTTTGCACCTGAAGCAGTTTCATCCCTCTATGTGATTAAACTGAGCACCTCTACTGCGTTTGGTATCAGCACTTAATCCCCTAAACTATCTCCCACCATAACCCCCCCTTAATAATAATTACTATAACAACATTAAAAATACATTTTCACAAATATTCCGCTGTTTTCTTTATTAAACCACTTGTAGTTGTCGCCCCGTAATATAATGTTCTCAGGCAGCTGCATATCAGCCGTTTGTATGATTCTCGCTCTGTTATCTGACCCCCGATCTACTAAACACCCCGACTCATCATACTGCCTGTGTGGGAACAATAGAATGGCTCAGTCTTAATTACCTAACCAGATACTCTACTAATAAAGGTCTATGGATACATATGTATACAGCGTTGGGGGGGTTATATTACTGTATACAGCGCTGGAGGGGTTATATTACTGTATACAGCGTTGGGGGGGTTATATTACTGTATACAGTGCTGGGGGTTATATTACTGTATACAGTGCTGGGGGTTATATTACTGTATACAGAGCTGGGGGTTATATTACTGTATACAGCGCTGGAGGGGTTATATTACTGTATACAGCGTTGGGGGGTTATATTACTGTATACAGCGCTGGGGGTTATATTACTGTATACAGCGCTGGGGTTATATTACTGTATACAGTGCTGGGGGTTATATTACTGTATACAGCGCTGGGGGGGTTATATTACTGTATACAGCGCTGGGGGCGTTATATTACTGTATACAGCGCTGGGGGTTATATTACTGTATACAGCGCTGGGGGTTATATTACTGTATACAGTGCTGGGAGTTATATTACTGTATACAGCGCTGGGGGGTTATATTACTGTATACAGCGCTGGGGGGTTATATTACTGTATACAGCGCTGGGGGCGTTATGTTACTGTATACAGCGCTGGGGGTTATATTACTGTATACAGCGCTGGGGGTTATTACTGTATACAGCGCTGGGGTTATATTACTGTATACAGCGCTGGGGGCGTTATATTACTGTATACAGTGCTGGGGGTTATATTACTGTATACAGCGCTGGGGGTTATATTACTGTATACAGCGCTGGGGGTTATTACTGTATACAGCGCTGGGGTTATATTACTGTATACAGCGCTGGGGTTTGTGCTCATGTAGAAAAATATTTTTGTGAATTCCCCTTTATTATTGGGAATAATAAGAAATAAGGAAGCTCTTTTTGGGTCAGGTTTCCATTTCTCAGGGACCCCTTGTGGTTGATACTTTCTGTAACCTGAGCGTTTTTTATGTTTTTGGAAGTTTTTTTACAAAAAAAAGCCAGAAACCGGCTTGGGGTTTCACATCTCCTCGGTAGAAAACCCTCGACAAGAAAGAAGAGAAATGGGAGACATTCATTGCTGATACAGCGCTATGGAATATGATGGCGCTATATAAAACAATAAATTATATTTTAATTAGCATTATTATTAGTTTGTATAAAAAAAACAGCCTATATACATAAAATAAGAGAGTTTATTAAAATTTGAATTAAAACAAAATTAATTAAAATTCGAGATTTAAAGCCACTGCCGGCAGGTCGGCCCCATTCGGCCCCCGTCTAGTCGCCCGTTTCTCCTGCTGTAAAGCCTCAAACCTTAATCAGTCGTTGGTCTCGTCTTAGATTCAGGAGCCGTATGTCTATCCCATGCATGTTTAATACCCGCACTGTATTACCCTCTACCACTTCTGCTGGGAGGCTGTTCCACTTATCTACTACCCTCTCAGGAAAGTAAAAAAGCAATTCAGGAAATGTATATTTTCTCCAAAGCATTCTATGGTTGATGATTTATTTCATTCCCAGGAGCTGTTCTGGCCAAGCTGCTCCAATGAAATAATATCAGAGCTTAGAGAGACTGATCTGCCCACTGGACCCTCGCTGGCATCGTACCCCCCCCCCGGCACTAAAATTTAAGTTTTTTTTTTTTTTTAAAGTCTGAAAGAAATCCATTTCATTTCATGCGATGTCAGCAGGTTTTTTTCGCTGCCGTTTTTTTCCTGCTCTCTGCCAAAACGATACTTTGGCTCCTAAAATGATTACAATGTCTTCCTGCAAACGGCCGCGGAAATCTACGGATACTTTTATTTTATTACTTTCTGGAATCAGAACAGATTTACTTTTGATATAAGAGCCAATAAAACCGTCCCAATGTTTTTTGTGACTGTTACTAATTGCTGGATTTTTTTATTACACATTTTAAGATTTTTATTGAGATTTTAATGGCAAAAAAGACAATTATTATTATTTTTATTATTATTATTTATTGTTTTATATAGCGCCATCATATTCCGTAGCGCTGTACAATGGGTAGACAGGACATAACAAGTAATATATAACACAACGATTTGACTTACAGAAACAACAGGTAAGGCGGGCCCGGCTCATATGAGCTTACAATCTATTATTATTTACTAAGATCTGTTCTCTGGCGTCATTGGTGACGTTCTCAGAATCTCAGAATTTATCAAAAACATAAAAGTTTAACAGAGAGACATAGAAGCTGCCGGCAGATCAGAAAAAAAGAATTCACTATATTAATCTCTACCCCTTCTGCTGGGAGGCTGTTCCACTTATCTACCACCCTGAGCAAAGGATGAAAGTGATTATTTTCCCCCCCGCAAGATAAAAACAAGATCCTGAGTCCTGCCACGGGACAGACGGACATTTTTGTTCTCCATGCATGCTTTTTATACAAGCTGTGCCGGCAAGAGAGGAGAATTACAGAGATTCAGAGAACTATCGGAAAGTTGGTTTGTGGGGGTCACCCCTGAACCAACTGCACCACATATTATGTTACCCCCCAGTATATGGTTTTCAGGCAGTGAAAGGGTTACTCGGATGACTCCCCAGGCCTTTAAAACCTGGACTGTTCCTTTCCTTTCATTATAAACATCTTTTACTTTGTGTGAATCATCTGAACATCAAAGAAACTGGGACTCCCCCCTATAGGTTTACAACAGGCAGTAAGAGATCGGCCTCTGGGGGCTTTCCGAGGCGCATCATCGAGATTCAAATTCTTGAGGTTTCTGTAGCTTGGTAATTTAATTTCCTGAGAGGGCGGTAGATGAGTGGAACAGCCACTCAGCAGAGGTGGTAGAGGGTAATACAGTGAGGGTATTAAACTTGCATGGGATAGACATACGGCTCCTGAATCTAAGACGAGACCAACGACTGATTAAGGTTTGAGTCTTTACAGCAGGAGAAACGGGTAGAGTAGACGGGGGCCGAATGGGGCCGATCTCTGGCAAATTCTATTTTATACCTGTGATTATTATTATTATTATTATTAGTGAATACTGATAATAATGCATACAATATGTGTTTATTTCACTCTTTACCTTTCCAATAGGTTACTAACTAAATTAATAATTTAACCCTTTGGTTTCCAGGAGCACTGTGTACGCAGGATGCACTCACTTTTTTTTGGGGGGGGGTGGCAGGGAATCATTAGGGAACGTCCGCCGGCAATCCCCAGAGATTCTTTCAAATGTTTTTGCATAAATATGACGACGTCTTTAATGAAAATGTTGAAAATCACATGAAATTCCCTGCCCCCCCCCCTTCCCGGGTATTTCTAGTTTGTGTGAAAACGCTCGCTGTCTGCGAAGGAGCCGAATTTGTTACATTTCAGATTTGGAGGAAATGCACGGCCCATTTTCCGGCCCGCGGCAGCCATTAGGGGGTGTCTGTTTTGGGCCAGTGAGTTATGATTTATACTGATTCGGGGTTCTATTAAGATCGATTACGTTCCAACTCAGTATCTGACCCGAGGGGGACCTGGGAGGCCACCTTTGGCTGAAGTGACCGCCTTTGGGAACTCGTCCGTCCTGTTATGGAGCCTCCAAAAATCTGGGGTCTCCACAAGCCCCAGGGCGGGCTGACAGTCACCTAAAATCCATTAAAAATCAGCACTTTCCAGCATAATGCACTTTTTTATAAGCAGTTAAAGGATCCTTCTGCTCCACCCCCTTTACAATTTATCGACTCGCCATATCCCGAGGAAGCATTAATACTGGGCTCTAGAGAGATACAATACTTATCAACTGTCCTGACGTTTACTGCCGCTTCCTCGGGCTCTGAAGGGAATCCTCAGTTAAAACCAGACTTTGGAGTTTTGAGACTATTCATTTTTTTCTCTTTTTTACTAATCACGGATATTTGGCTGTTTTGCTGAGTACTGATCTGTTATGATCTGTGACATCATTTCACATAAAAAATATAATTATTATTTAGTGTTTTATATAGCGCCATCATATTCCATAGCGCTGTACAATGGGTAGACAGGACATAACAAGTAGTACCGGTATATAACATAATAATATGACTCACAGAAACAACAGATGAGGAGCTTACAATCTAGAGGGCCACACTTAACCATTAAAGCGCCCCAGGGTTATAGTGTATATATTTATATATTATTATTATTTATTTATTTTATTTATATATATATATTTTTTATTTATTTAATTTATATATATATATATATATATATCTTATTTATTTTATTTTTATATATATATATATATATATATATAATTTATTTATTTTATTTGATTTATATATATATACATTATATTATTTAAAGTATTGTCATTTTTAATACAAATGCTACATTTTAAAATATGAAAATTATATCCGGGATCCTTCTTGGATTAAACGCTTCCGCTTTATGTTTGATGACGGCAAAGCGGTAAAAGTGAAGTAATCGCCATAGCAACCAATTGAATGTTACTGTATAAACCTGTATCCCATGCCCTCAACTGTCCCGATTTAGGCGGTACAGTCCCGATTCTGGGTCCCTGTCCCGCCATCCCGCCTATCCCTTCCTGTCCCGCTTTTTGAAATGTTGGGAGTTATGGTATCTCACATATCATTGTGGACCTTGCGGAGTTAAATAAAGTGCCTCCAACCTCTCGCCAGTCCCTGCTCCTTTCCCCGTCCAAACAATGATCGCACTCTTGGGTGTGGGTGAGTCAAGCGTTCATTTTATCTTTGACATGCGCATGTTTAATGTTGGCGTCCAGCTCCTCGGAGCTCCTTTGTATACGCTCTATTTATAAACCCATGCCTGGATGGTACGCGTCGCCGTCTTCCTGCCAAGAGAAAAGCTTCATGTAAACTTTAGAGAGCTTTAATGTTTTGGAGCGGAGCGTCGATCACCTCGGGAAGTCCAGATCCCCCAGAAATCTTTTAGAAATCCGTCGGATGATACATTGTGTTGTTTGAAATCTGATTTGCCGTTTCTAGATGGTCTGCTACCTAAAATCCAGCCGGAAGCCAATTACTGCTTTCCAAGTAAGCAACGAGGGGCAAGAAAGTCGCACAATGTATATATGATGCTTGCGAAGCAGGCAGTGGCAGAAAGCCGTCTCACTGACTTAAACGGGCGCTCCAGCAAGTTAATGTACATGATAGCCGAGAGGTCCCTTTACATCAGCTTTCTGTTCCCCTTACCTATACATGCGCAGGGGGGGGATTTGGCACGCTATCTACTTGACTACCAGTGAGCTCCAGCGCTGACCACCAGAACGTCATAGGAGGGGGTCTATCAAGACCCTTCCGTGCTCACGCTCACACAGTGTTCCCATTGATATCAAGGGGAGCGCTTTCCTGCCAAGCTTCAAGCAGCTAATCAGTAGTAACTAAGAACCATTGGACCATAAAGGAGGCAGATGTCTGCAGCTCCAGAGCTGCAGCCTCTACCTAAAGTAAGTCTTTTCATTTCAAGGGAAGCGCTTTCCTGCCAAGCTTCCAGCAGCTAATCAATAGTGAGAACCAGTGGACCATACAGGAGGCTGTGCCTGCTCCAGAGCTGCAGCTTCTACATAAAATGGGTATTTTCATTAGAAGGCATATTAATGCTTGGTGACCATCTAAACCTTGAGGAAGTGTCGAGGGTTGTTATCGCAGACGGGGGGCCAGTTGATGGACGGACCTGTAAGCAGCTGCATAAGGTAATTGTACAGTAGCCCAGACAATGGCCGATTATTCTTCTTTATCTTGGTTCACCGTCTCGTTACTTCGTTGCCAAAATCCTGCGCTGAAAAAATACCTTTGACCACAAAAGGTGTCTCCGGTCTCTTGATCAAAGCAGCCATTGTTGAGAAACTATTTGGAAGGAATTCGCCCATCGAAGAGCGTCATAAAAAAGGAATGATGCTTAGCGGACTGTAAATTGATAAATGCTGATAAACAACGGTAAAGGTAAAGTCATAACGCAGGTGAAAAGGACGAGGAGAGCTAATGAGTCGTAAAACTTCAAAA
Organism: Spea bombifrons; assembly: GCF_027358695.1. Taxonomy (NCBI): domain Eukaryota; kingdom Metazoa; phylum Chordata; class Amphibia; order Anura; family Pelobatidae; genus Spea; species Spea bombifrons. The sequence goes on from NC_071092.1 coordinate 45,861,212, forward strand.
CAAGGAGTCAGAGTTATTAAAACGATAACCCGCAAGTATACGAGCGATAAAATCCGGCCTAAAGTCTCCTAAAGCAAAGAAAAATAGATTTCCTTAAGATTTCTTTAAACATTAACCATACATACCAAGAGATCTGATGGGGCAATAACAAAATCACTGATTCCTTTATCTGATTAAGATAAATCAGTATCCCTGTTGCGTGTGACCAGTCCTTCTTTGGGTTCCTGTACCCCCTTGTTCCTTCCCTGACACACCTATTACCTGATGCTTCTTGATCCTCCCCTGATACCCCTCTTCCTTCCCTGATGTCCTTGGTTCCTCCCCTGATACCCCTCTTCCTTCCCTGATGCCCCTTGAACCTCCCCTTATACCTCTCTTCCTTTCCCTTAGGTCCTTTTCCCTCCCCTGATATCTCTCTTCCTTCTCTTGATGTCCTTGGTTCCTCCCCTGATATCCCTCTTCCTTCCCCTGATGCCTCCTTTTCATCCCCCGATACCCCTCTTCCTTCCCCTGATGCCCTTGGTTCCTCCCCTGATACCCCTCTTCCTTCCGTTGATGCCCCTTGTTCCTCCCTTGATGCCCCTCTTTTCTAGGAGCCCAGAAAGTTTGTTAGGAAAGGATATCATGCTGTGGGATTCGATCCAGGAAGGACAGCTGATTGAAATGTAACCAGTTTTGGAACTCCAGGTAGTCAAACGCTCGAGCCAAGAGTATGAGTCTTAGATAGCTGGCTAAAAGAGTTCCTGGACAGGAGACTGTTTACTGTATCACGTAGGTCTGTTCACTAACGTTCAGGTTGTCCGATGGGTTAGAGCGATAACACAACCGATCTAACTTTAAATTACTCGACTAAGTCACCTTGAATGAAGTCAACTATCCAGGAAGAGTTGATGACCCTCAGGTTTGGCATTGGGAGTCACTGTGTAGCTGCCAACAAGCAATCTTCAGCTGAGTCTTATTTTTTTTAGACATCTGTTGAGTTCCACTTGAATTCTGTGGCGTTCGACTTTTGAGTTTGTCATTCGAGTTGGCCATGAGTCAAATCTCTGCCATACAAATTGGTCTTCAAGTTTCATGTTGAGTTTAAAAGGAAGTTCTGAGTCAACTTGGCTTCCACCGTAACTTTATTTTGTTACGTTGGAGCCCTTTATCAACAGAACTACTCAACTCAAGTCCGTTTTCTGTGTACAGATGATCTGTGTGAGCCCCGGGAAGCCTAAGAGGAGCAGAGTAAGGTTATAAGGGACCATGTGTCCATAATGTGTCCATAATGTGTCCATAATGTGTCCATAATGTGTCTATAATGTGTCCATAATGTGTCCATAATGTGTCTATGATCTCCCCAAACAGCCCAAGGAGATATGGTTCCCCGGAAGCCTGATCACCCAATAGGGCAACCTGAACCCGGCTTCTGGAGCTGCAGCCCTAGACTAGAATATGCCACTGGCTCGTAGCTTAATTACATGTTAATTCTAAAAATTCTCTAAACATTAACCCATGAACAGAAGTATTTAATGGCGAGTGTGGCTTTGGTCAAATGGCCTTTGATGCGGACTTGGAATTCTGGGCAATTTGATACATATTAATGTAACCTTAAAGGGACAGTAGCAAAAACGATGGCTGTTCTATGGAATATGGAATATTTTTCTCTTTATAATGTAAGTTGAAAGTAGTATTTTCTGTTTCATTAACCCCTTCTGTCCCACAGGACAAGTTATTAGAATACCCCATTTTAGGGACCAGTTTATCAGTTTTTTTTTTGACAAATGATATTTTTGAGGATAGATTGTCAGCGTTGTGACTCATGCTTTGAAGTTTTGTGTAAAGGGTTTCCCTTGAGAGTGTCCAATAAAGATAAAGATCTTCTCTGCTCCTTCTCACTTTTATACTCAGTGAGGGTTCGGATTAACTTTCTCAGCAGATGGCACAAAGAGCACTCAGTGTAATCACAGTACGAACAGACAGAACATTTATCACTCTCCCTAGAGGAATCTCTGCCCCCTGAGCTCTTTGATTTGGGGCCGGAAGCCTTATCTGTGCGCTTTATTTGCAGTTCCACATATAACCACTAGGGTGTCAAAAGTAACATATAATAAAGACATAGAATTGTCTCCTGCTGTAAAGACTCAAACCTTAATCAGTCGTTGGTCTCGTCTTAGATTCAGGAGCCGTATGTCTATCCCATGCATGTTTAATACCCTCACTGTATTAGCCTCTATCCCTTCTGCTGGGAGGCTGTTCCACTTATCTACCACCCTCTCAAGATCAGTGTCTCCATGTAAAAATGATGTGCTGGTTTGTTTTTGTTTTTTTTGGGGGGGGGGGTTCTCTCTATTTTGGGTTTCATTAGGGTTAAGTTTGAAAACCCATTAAGTACTTTTCCACTCTTTTTGTGTATGACAAATATGATAAACCTCTCCTTTTAATTCAAAGAGAAGTGAGTTAAATGACCTTGTGCATTGGAGACGTCAGGCGCTGCTGAACTTTAAATGATTTTCAATTTATTTAATCATGTTATGGAAAGAGGAGGATAATTGCTGCATTGAGATTGGCAGACATTGTGGAGCAAGGACAGTTCGGAGCTGCTTAACAAAAGTGGATATTGACAGACGCCAGCTGTGGGATTCAGAAAACAACCACATATGCACAGCATTGAATACCGAGTAGTTCCAGGTTTATATAAAAACGCATGCCAATAATGATGTAACTGAACATTATTTACTGAGAGGGTGGAAGATATGGGGAACAGTCTCCCAGCAGAAGTGGTAGAGGGTAATACAGTGAGGGTATTAAACATGCGTGGGAAAGATATACGGCTCCTGAATCTAAGACGAGACCAACGACTGATTAAGGTTTGAGTCGTTACAGCAGGAGAAACGGGTAGACTAGACGTGGGCCGAATGGGGCCGATCTGCCGGCAGGTTGTATGTTTCTATTATTAAGATAATCTGTGAGTGTCCGGATCTCGTTAAGTAGCAACGGCTTTAAATGTAGCAGGAATTGGGGAAGAAAAGCCTCAGCAAAACACGTGGCAAATACTGGAACTATACCAAGCAAGACAAGTTCCCAGAATCTAATGTGGGATTCCATTCTTGCAGCTGCAACGGCCAACTATTATTCTTTGAATGTTGACATTTATTATTATTTATTGATTTATATAGCACCATCATATTCCACAGCGCTGTACATTTACTTAATGGGATACAAACACTTTATTTCCTGCTCCATGGCTGAATACTTTCACCAATTCTGCTGGACGACTATTCCATGCATCCACAACTCTTAAAAAGTCCTATTCTAGGTCGTAAGCTTGTGGCAGGACCTGTCAGTTCTAGTTTTGTCAGACCCCTTGAATATATGGACTGTATGTACTATATAAATATTTAAAATATAGTATTATTATTATTATTATTATTATTATCTGTTTTAATATCATTTACTATATAAAAATTGTTTTTGCGCTTCTATCTTTTAATCCTCTGAGTGCCTTCTCAGCGCACATATCATTTTATTCCTTTTTTTTAAACCTTTCCCTAGCTTAGTGCCAACAATTAGCTTTTTCTAATAACTGGGGGGGTGGTGGTGAAAATGCTGTGTAATTTTAGAAATGTCTGCTTAAATTTTAAACATGGGTATGCGAAGCTGCAAACAGATGCAAATATACCCACGGCGGAGAATGGCCGTGATGTGTCATAGTGTGGGAATGAGGGATGCGTTAGAATGAACGCGGAAAAAGGGTCAGGAACAAAGCTGCATCTTCCCACCGAGTTCCGTCCCCGGCCTCCATCACACTGGACCTCTGTACTTGTCAAACCTCGTTTCAATCTGTTCTTTCGCAAACGCCTCCTTTAGCAGCGGAAGGTCAGAAACAATTATATTACGGCCCCCGGGGACTTTTTCCTTTTGTCTGAGAAAGCTTACAATAAGATTTTTGTTAGTCTCTTTTACTTTTATTGCATTTTTTTTTTTGTTGTTCCTTTTTGGTCATGCAGATTTCTAACAGAATTAAGCCCGAAAATAAACTCCATATGGATATTTGGAGATTGGAAATGTAATTTTGTTCAGGGACTTTCCAGATGAAAGTTCAGCCAGTCACCGGGCGCAATCCAAGGATGGAAAACCCCTATTTTTCCTCTCGTTTTTCTCAGACTTAAAGCTGCACTCGCTTTGTTATTTTGTTATCGTTATCGGGATGTTTATAAACATTGAGACTTTCGAAACAATGTATCAAGATCATGACTTCTTAAAGGGAACACGTCGCTTTATTTCATTTAAGAATGTTCAGCCTTTTTAGAGAAAGAATAGATTTTAGTTACTGAGTTACTTTATAGTCAGTTTTTAACCGCAATATGTCCGGCTTGGGGAGAGAAGAGAGGGAGGGGGGATGGGATAGAAACATTTAAATACATAAAGGGGTTTAAGTACAGGAGGGAAGTTTATTTCAAAGGAGGAGAAATGTTAGAATAAAGAGGCCATAATCTAAAACTGGAGGGCCAGAGGTTTAGATGGAATGTAAGGATGTTTTACTTTACTGAGAGGGTGGTAGATAAGTGGAACAGCCTCCCAGCAGAAGTGGTAGAGGGTAAGTTAAACACGCATGGGATAGTCATATGGCTCCTGAATCTAAGATGAGACCCACGGCTGGTTAAGGTTTGAGTCTATGAGACCAGATGGGCGGAATGGGTCCGATGTGCTGGCAGCGAGTACAATACGGGTTATTGTTTAGCGATTCTGTGCAGGCCGGTGTCCTAGCCGTGTGTTTCTGAACGCGGGGTCGGGAGCAGCTGTCGGACGCGGCCCCTGGTACACGCTTTACTAACCCGCTGTGAATCAGCACATTGTCATGTGACCGCAGAGCGCTCGGAGCTGAGTCACACAAATGCCTGGAATCACGGCTCACCGGAGATTATTCCCAGAAGCCCCGCGGCGAGCGGGCGCAGGAACACTTTACCTGAAACACCATTTATCCTACAACCGTAACAACGCATAACGGTTCGTATTTACTAATTCATTGCCAGAGAGGATGCGTCAGTCACTAAAATACCTTTTCCCAAATACATTTTATACATCAAATGATTCTACTTAAGAAAACGGTACATAATTCATTCTCGCACCCTCCCTTAATACCCTTATGATTAATAATAACCCCCAACAATTCGCCCCGAATCTTTCATTTCATTTTCGTTGTGAGGTTTGAAGGGTTAACTTGGTATCTTCAAGTTGTTCCCAGTTTGCCCCCAGCTTAGCTTCCGCGCCGAGTCCCATTAGAGATCCGTACTCACTCAGTTTAGCAAAGTGTTTCAAAACTGGGATTATGCATACCTCCCAACTGTCCCATATTCCATGAGCTAGTACCTCATTGGGCATCAAGAATGCTGGGGGTATGGATTATGTTAAAAAAATAGGGAGTTTGACCTCGTTAAGTCATTTATACGTAAATAATGAACTCTGCCGCACTAAAAAAGCAATGAGTAAGTGCTAGGAGGCGCGAAACGCATCAGACAGCATTTTGGCCCCTCTTTTGCCCTCTGTGATCTTCTTATAATAAACGAACAATCTGACACGACTGCCTTTTTTAAAGAAATAGTGATATTTCTCTAGTTACTCACTCCCCCGCAGAGCCTTTCTATGTGAAACTCTCTGCAGCAAACCTAAACACCATCATTTTAATATAAAGGCATGTTAATGTTTACAGCATGGGTGGGGGTGGGGGTTGAGTGTCTGGTTGTGTTAGTGTGAGTGTCTGTGTGTGTTTATATGTGTGTGTGTTAGTATGGGTGCTTGGGCATGTTAGTGTGAGTGTCTGGGCATGTATGTGTGTTCCTGTGTGTTAGTGTCTGGATGTGTGTGTGAATGCCTGGTGCATATATGTTAGTGTGAGTGTCTGTGCGTGTGCGTGTGTGTTTCTGCATGTGTGTGTAAGTGTCTGGGTGTGTGTGTTAGTGTGAGTGCCCTTCCTGAGGCCAGGCTCTGGATCTGCCCCATGGTCTACAGCAGAGTTTGACCCAACAAACAGTAATCCACCTTATATCAAACATTAATATAGAGAATATGATATAAATAATATTGAATATAATAATTAATAATATAGAATATAAATCACATTTCAAAGTAAGAGAGAGAAGTAAACGGGGAGCAGACCTCCTGGTTTGTCAGAAAGTCAATGTCTTGGATTGTACTGGAAACCAGCTCTGCAAAATCCTCCTCATACTGGTTTAGCGAGCTGGGTGCGTTTAATTGCGAGACCTTCCTATTCCACGGACAATCCTGCCTCCCGTGTAAAATATTCATAGGCATGTCCGCTGAGTGATTAGGAGGGAGAACGTGTAATCGATGCTCGACTTGATTATGTGCCATAAAATGCCTTCAAACTGCTTTTAAGAACCTGCGTTGAATCCGCAAGGTATTGGATTTCTGGCGTAAACCTGCGCTGTAGGGCATCGTGAAGGCCTGCGGTCGGTGTCAGTGCGCCGATTCTGTGAAATGATATCACACGCCAGAGACGAGAAGCACTCCATAAACACGAGGAGAGGATTTCACTCGCGATTTAAAAAAATAAATAAAAAATGGGGGGCGCACGGAAATATTTGTTAAAAATAATTTTAGGTTTTTGAGACATTCTCTGAACCGACATTCTAGATTCTTCCGCCGATATACAAAACATTCATCATATTCTTTACAGCTCTAAATAAATAAATAATATAAATAAATAAAAAAATCACGTATCTGAGGTAGAAGCTGCAGCCCTCCAGCTGCAGTGCCCTCTTCTTCCATTCCGCAAACCCATATAAGTTGATCCCGAAGAGGGGAAAAACCCTACCAGTCGGACTCTCCCGGGATCAACGTTCCCGTGTCTGCTTTTACTCGTGATAACCCCCCGCATGCATTTCATATCCAGACAAACATCCAAACGGTTTATGAATAGATTGATCGAATTGGCCAAAAACGACTTCACAAAGTAACCGCCTGACAGTAAAAAGTCATTCGGCGGTTTATTTATGGGGGTCGCAGTAATTACAACACCCCCTAGAACGTACCCCACATGCGTCACGTGTCCCGAACATTGGAATATGAGGTCATATCCCGGTACCCGGCCTCTAAAGGGACACAAGTGCTAAGGAGGCCATGTCAGGTAAGGGCACAGACCTCCGTGGTCCAAACATCAGGGAGCCGGCCATTTCCCAAGGATGCGATCCACCCTTTCTCTGCCGCCGCCCCGGGTCGCGCTGGGGGGGAGAACGTCAGAACGCGCCGCTGAATATGTTTTCTTGCTCGCGCATCACACCTGCCCCCAACACACCCGCATCGTCTCCCGAAATACCTCAATAAAAAGTGCAATTATAGGTGTTAAGTTTACAATATGTTTTTATTAGCGCCGGCTTACGGGTCCCTTTTTTAAGACCAACATCTGGAAAGAATATAAGAAAAGGATTTTTTAGGCTTTTTTTTTCTTTGTGCACCAGAAATCTATACTTTTGGGGGGGGGGATGCTCGATTTGTTGCTTCTGTTTTTGCGGAATGATAACGCGGCGCGTCAACTTTGAGTCGCGTTTCTGTTGAACGTGCCGGAAGCTATTACCATAGTAACGAGGGACACCGTAATGAACAGAGCCAACGGAATGGCAGCAGCTTCCATGAAAGTAAATATGAGGGTTCAATTAGAAACAAAATGGACAGAACGTTTGAGTGTTTATCTAACATCTAGTAACGTTCTCGCATATTGGTTTAAAATATAAGGAAAGTTCCAGAACCTCAGAGGTCTTTTCTTCGTTAAATCCCTTTAAGTGTTTAAATGTCTCTAAACTTTTTCTGTGGCCCACTTTGTGTGCAGGAAGCGGAGCCATCATGTTAACTTCCTGTGAGAGAGCAGCTATCTTCCCTGCTGCTCCCTCACTTCCTGTTCTTAGGCCTCTTGATTGGATTATTTCTCTTCTGTTCTTTAATTGCTGATTGGTCACTCTTTGTAAGTGTGTGAGAATAAAGAAGGAGCTGCAGCTTCTCTTAAAGACAGGTGGAGAAAAAATCATTTAAAGCGGACACTCGGCTACCATATGTATTAAAATTAAGATGTCCCTTCAGTGATCAATCAGCTCCACTAACACCCCGCTGTCTCCTTTTTTTCCAAGCAAGAGGCCATAATCTAAAACTAGAGGGTCCGAGGCTTACATAGAACAACATTTTACTTTACTGAAAGGGTGGTGGATAAGTGGAATGGCCTCCCAGCAGAAGTGGTAGAGGCTCATACAGATCCTTTCATCACAGTTTTTAATGTTGCTTTATCGGCTACAAGGTGACCTTTGCCGAGGGTGTTACTGTGTACGGAGTCGTGGGGTCACGTTACCGGGCGATGTGAAATGATAGCGCCGCATACACTGGATCTAATTCTGCTTTCTTCCAGAACACTATGTACCCAGCCTGCTCTAATCCCCAAAGCTTCTGCATCAAATGGGTTAACGGGTAGAAGCGAGAGATTAGCGGGACTGGAGTCCGGGATGGAGGGCTCAGCTCTCGAAGATCTAAGTGTGGGGGGGGGTTAAATGCCTGGTTCTGAGATTAGAGGATCCCCAAACACTTCAGACATGCTTAAAAGAATTATTCATACATGCGCAGCTGTTTATTCCCACTTAATTATTTTCATAGAGTATTAAAAACACTTGTGCAAAGATACTAAAACATCTGTATGAGCGATCATCGTCCGCCTTGGAAATTGGGGGGCATTACAACATTTTTAGGGACCCCAAGTGAAAATTAAAGGGACAGTCTCCTCTTCCGTGGTTCAAGAATTCTTAGTGCTGATTGGCTGCTTGGAGCAGGGAAGGGTCCTGCAGGATCCCCCACATGCATGCATGGGGCCACACAGCTATCATACGCATTAAAGTGCATTTCATGGCTGGAGTGTCCATTTTAAGCAGAAATTACTTTAAAAAATTAAATATATTGAAAAAAAAACAAAAAAAACAAGTTGTTAAAACTTCCATATCCAAAATTACACACTCTGATCAGAATTTTAAGGGTAAAAGTTTTTTTTTTGGAGGGGGTTTTTGTCTCCATATCACCCCCTACCCTTGTAATTTCTGCATAATGAGGGTGACACCCAATATAAACATGTTTATTTTGGGCTGATTGATTATTTAAAAAAAAAAACATTATTACATAAAAAATAAATGAAAAATAATTTTTAATAGATGGGTAAACTAGTTTGGAGGTGCTTTACGGAGAATAGAAAATACAACTATTTAAGAATGTTATGGATGTTAGTGGGAGTGGCTTCATGGTAGCCCCACCCACTCCCTACCCAATTGTTTGAGTTAAAAAAAAAAACAAAAAAAACTATTTTTTAATAGACGAGTAAACAAGTTTGCCCGGCTTTACAGACAGTAGAGACTACAACTCTTTTAGAGTGTTATGGATGTTAGAGGGAGTGGCTTGAGGCTAGCCCCACCCACTTCCTACCCGTTTTACCCGTGATTCGCCCACTTCCTGAGGATTGTGCAGCTGAAAAGCCTTTTAGCATTTCTTAGCAGCTTGGGTGGTATCGATAGTAATGAAAGGGGTTCTAACAGGAGCACCTCTGTATTTTGGGGGGCCCTAAGTGAAAAGATTTAGGGGGCCTTGTCTCTAAGTGATGAAAATAATAATTTTATCTAAGCAAAGTAAAAACACCATTACACACAGGGAACGCCCATCAACCAATGGGGACCCTAAGCATCTGCTTTGCCATTTTACATGGTGGCGCCACCTATTGGTGTAAATGTGATCTTGCTGGTGGATATTGTTTTTTAAATAACTAACTTGCCTTCCCACCTACATTGTCCAGTAAAACTCTTTATACGTTATCAGCAAAGTCAATACTCAGGGCTGGACTTCAATCCCGGCACTTTAAGGTCAGCCGTCACTAATTTACATACCCAATAGAGACTAATTCTGTTGCCATTGAGTCGAAACCAAAGATCAGTTTGGGGCAGCAAATTTCTAAAAGGTTTTCCCCAAAAATGATGATGGAGGGACAACAGATCCTTCTACACCCATTGTTATGCCATTAACCCCTTAAGGACAATGGGCGGTCCCTAAACCCATTGAAAACAATGCACTTTGTCATTAAGGGGTTAATATCATATGATACGACCTCCCTAAAATGAAACAAGGAACATTTTAATCCACAATAACACAAGAAAGTATACAGATTTGTTTGAAAAGTGCAAATGTGATGTTCTCGTTAGCGTAACATAATCTACGGCTACCACGACCATGGAAATATGATATATGAGCGTTATTCTAAAAGCCTAAAAATAATAAAACAGAAAATATATATTTAAGCCGCAGATTGTTGGAACAAAAGACGAAGGGAATGGACCACGTAGGGTGGAAAAGCAAAGCAGCTGGTTTACTTACTCAGACTGGTTGGATCTCTGCCACGTTCCCTCTCCCACCCAGAAAACCATCTGGATTTTTAAACATTTCTTCTCATTATACCGGTATATTGATAACTGTTTATCGTGTTTGGTGTCTAAGAATTCATTTGGAAGGAACCCCATATTGTGAAGCCATGAAAAAAATTAAAAAAAAAAAAGCCCAGACTTACAGAGATAGCATATGGAAACGTCACTCTGAAATAAACAAGCTGATTTTAATCCTAAATACTTATTATTGTCGTTTTATTTAGGCTAACGAAGAAGAAGAAGAAGAAGAAGAAGAAGAAGAAGAAGAAGAAGAAGAAGAAGAAGAAAAAAAAACCAGTAACAGGTTGTCAAGAAGGATTTTTATCTGCTTGGGAATTACTACTCATACAAGGATAGTGTGTAAAGATGGGCTGCTATGTGTGTTTTGTAAGACAAACAGGCTTGGTTGCAGACAGGCTGGAACACGATATGCAAGCTGCAAAGATAACATAATCTAGGGGACACTCCCAGGTACTTATCCGATTGTTTGCTTCATCAGCATTTCTTCTAGGATGAACACCAGCTTCAGAGGGAGTGCAAGAGAATTTTATTAAAAGGTTAGCGCTTCGTCGTGACTTGAGCCGGGTGTAAATGGCAAAAACATTCTATATATATATTTATTATGACAAGTTTCCACTCCATTGGAGCTCCCAAGTGGTTACCGCATCCCAGTCTGCAGCTGAGAGTCTCTTTGGGTATCAAATTGAGTGGGCTTTTTCCTCTCCTGGGTGCGATATGCATCTCTATTCCTCTAGCCACACTCCCAACACAGGCGGCTGTCTTTGGACACCTGAATTGTTGAGGGGTATGTCAAGGTTAATGGCTAGAGCTCGTTTTTAACCCCTTAATGACAAAGCCCGTACATGTATGAAATGCATTGTTTTCAATGGGTTTAGGGACCGCCCATTGTCCTTAAGGGGTTAATAAAGCCACTACCAGGTATCATTTTACCCTTAAGGGATTTAGAAAAATAATAATTGCTTTTGTTTATGCAGTTTCATTTATAAAGCCATTTCCCTGCTGTTTGTATACACATTATCGGGGCTTTTAGGGCTGTAGAACCCTGTGATACCCTCATACCCAGCAAACATTCTGACCTCCTAGAAAAGAGGGACAAAGAGGAAAGAGGGACTGACCAAACTAAACAGGGACACATTGGAGGTATGGGTATATCAGGGAAAATCAAGGTTTCCATCAATTCTTGGAACGTTCCCATTTAATTTGTCGAGCTCCGGATCTGATTGGTCTGTTAACTTGGTGTTTGTGCTAAAACTCTCTGGTAGTCTTTCCCGACAGTATGTCTATATAACCTAAAAACCTATTCAGAACCCTCCAGACGTCCAGTGTTTGGGAAAGACCGAGAACTACAGTCTTTGTGTGAAGTAGAAGTCTATGTGCCAAAAAAAGTTTTTTGTATTTTGTTAAAAAAAAAAAAAAATCTTCCGTTATTAAAAAAAATAAAATAATAATGTTAACAAAAATATCTTGGATTTCATATGTTTTGCACAGGCAGGAAGAAGCAGGAAATGTTACAAGTCTCTTGTTGAAAGGGTTAAATGAATTCTTATTTCGCTTAGAAAATTTGGTTTGCACCTGTACGACCCGGTATAATATATAATATATAATATATAATATAGTATAACTTTTATATTTTAATATTTTATATATTGGGCATAATATAGCTAGAATTTACAAAAATAATACAGAAATAAATACTAGTTTAGGTTTAATACATATGATAGCTGAGAGCTGAGAGAATTGTGCCCCCCCCCCCCCCGGAAATGCTAGAATCCCCCCTCGATATGCATTAGCCACACTGTCCTGCCACTGATTGGCTGCTTCTCCACTTGTTTAAAACTGAACCTCATGGAGGTTGTGATTGGTGGCAGCCTGTGGCAAGGCCAGCGTTATCCAATGAATTTCCTGTTATAGCTTTCTCCATAGGGGAGATAACTTAATGGGGAGGAATAATCACATAGTACACGTTAAGACGGCTGCTCCAGTGGTATACAGATAAATACAGTGTGTATTCCTTATTTTAATTTATAAACCCGGCTACACAATGAAGGATTTGTGAAAGTGACAGAACGGCTTTAGGTTTTCAATGCCCCAAGTCTTCTTCCAACCTGATACTTCTTTCCATTATATTCACGCTATCACACTTATTTTTATTAACATATTATGACATCATTTTCTGGATACATTTTAGTTTATTTATCTTTTTTTTGTTGCCCCGTGGCTATTATTATGCAAATTCAACCAATTTTCCCATCTATTCTCACATCCCGAAATGATCTCACCCTTCGTGATCCAACAGTCACCTCTCTTCAAACCGAACACGAGTCGAGATTTCCGGTTTCTGTTGTTTTTTTTTTTTACCTGTTAACTGTTTTCTTGATCGATTTCTTTCCTGATTTCATTTTTTTTGTGTACTCAGGATTTGCTCCAGGTCTCCAGGTTTCTACCCCATTTTCAGGGCCATTCTTAGGGTCACACTGTCTGGAGCCGACACACAGTTTATTTTACTCTGATTTAATGATGTCTGAACATCCCAACTGGTGCTCCTCTTACTCCTGTATCACAGATCGGATCCCTGCTTGAACACAGGTGACTTCATTCAGAATATCTTTACCTAGTCATGGTTTGCATAAGGAACAGTAGTAGAATTATTTGGTTTCCTCCATTAGAGAGGTGCCACAATAACATACCAGATTACATTTCATGCCCATCTGGGCCTTTCTCAAGCTTGATACAATAGACACAGTTTGGGTATAAATAGATTAGTTGTGATAGGAGGTATGTACACACACGTGTGCACAGCACCCAGGCTCTGTGGTAGTTAAGAATGTGGAGGTGTGTGAGTGACATGGTTGATCAGAGAGTGTGTGTGTGCATGGATGTATAAGGTGTTAGAGTGAGTGTGTGTATGTGTGTATGAGCATATAGTATTAGCACGAGTGTGTGTGTTACTGTATAGGATACGATTCAAGTGTATGGTGTTATTGTGCGTATGAGTATATGGTGTTAGCATGTGTGTGTGTGTGCGCATGTTACTGTATGATGTTAAAGTGTGTGTTTTTGTACGATGTTAGCATCAGTGTGTTTGTGTTAGTGTAGGTGTTAGCATGAGTGTTTGTGTGCATGTATGGTGTTAGAGTAGGTGGATATTTAGATAAAATAAACACTTCTAGAATAACTTGATGCTTTTGTAGGTGATTTTATGTATTTATAATAAAATTGCTTCAGTTTGCCCCGGTAATTGTATCAAAGCTGTCTAATGACATAAAGACATAGGGGGGGATTGTAATTGCCCCTCCAAACATCTGTCTGCCACTGGCACTCCAGACTTCCATTTACGCCTCAACTACTCACCGAAATAGTTACTTTTTTTTTTAAAGCGGGTTGGGTGTGAAACGCTGATGGATTTTTACCACGAGCCTAAATTCTAACAAGTGACAAAACCTGACAGTCCACACCCTGAAATGTCTTAAGGCTAGAACTGTTCTTATTAAATAGGACAAACATTTAATCCGAATTTCTAGGTACACTGAAATGCCAAGTTTTTTTTTTTTTTATTTTATTTAATATTTAATAAGGTTTTGGAACCAGACTCACGAGGCTTTGCCAACGTACACTGGCACCAGACGGCCCTCCAACGGGTCCCTTCACCAGATACAATGTTTCTGTTTCCACAAATTCCGACGTTTTCGGCGCTCAATTATTTCCATCTTATTCTTGCCCTTTCACAATGTATTCATCATAGAATCCTCCGGAAAATCAGCCCCATTCGGCCCCCGTCTAGTCGCCCATTTCTCCTGCTGTAAAGACTCGAACCTTAATCAGTCGTTGGTCTCGTCTTAGATTCAGGAGCCGTATGTCTATCCCATGCATGTTTAATACCCCCGCTGTATTACCCTCTACCACTTCTGCTGGGAGGCTGCTCCACTTATCTATCACCCTATCAGTACCATAAAAATGTATTAAATTACTTATAAGCCTCTGGCCATCTAGTTTTAAGTTATGACCTCTTGTTCTAACAATATATCGCCCCCAAAGATAGATCAGGCTTTTTTTTCTGAAGTGTGGCCTATAATTAGGATGAAGGACTCACCGAAGGAAATGCTGCTCGGGGCTCTCTAACTTCTTGTGTTCCCTGAATGTCCATGCAGAGCGCGCCCTCAAAGTCAGCTACAGGAGACAGTGAGTTTTTAAGACTTTAAGCTAGTTTGCCATTTTTTGCCGTAGACCTCAATTTACCTGAAGGAGAAATTTCATTTACTGGGGAACCTCTGCTGGTATCAGATTAAAAATACTTTATTGAAATATATTAAGCTGTTTTCATTTTTAAACCCGTTTGGTTTTCTGGTAGCTGCATATTAGCCATTTGTATGAGTTCTCACTCATACACCCCGACTCCTGTGGGAAACAATAGAATGACTCAGTCTTAATCTCCCACCCAGACACTCTGACTAATAAAAATCTATGGAGGAATAGACTCCATTAGCATTGCCATAAAGCATCAGCTCAGTGTGGTGTTTGAGCCGGGAAAGTCACCCAAAATATCTCATGACTGACAGCACCGGCGGCTCCAGATCTGCAGATAAAGGGAGTTTATTGGAAAAAATGAGATAAAACCAGGTTTTTGTCAACATTGACATTCATTACTGTATACAGCGCTGGGGGTTATATTACTGTATACAGCGCTGGGGGTTATATTACTGTATACAGGGCTGGGGGTTATTACTGTATACAGCGCTGGGGGTTATATTACTGTATACAGCGCTGGGGGATTATTACTGTATACAGCGCTGGGGGTTATATTACTGTATAGAGCGCTGGGGGGTTATGTTACTGTATACAGCGCAGGAGGTTATTACTGTATACAGCACTGGGGGGGTTATTACTGTATACAGCGCTGGGGGGTTATATTAATGTATACAGCGCTGGGGGGTTATTACTGTATACAGCGCTGGGGGTTATATTACTGCATACAGTGCTGGGGGTTATATTACTGTATACAGCGCTGGGGGGTTATATTACTGCATACAGTGCTGGGGGTTATATTACTGTATACAGTGCTGGGGGTTATATTACTGTATACAGCGCTGGGGGTTATATTACTGTATACAGTGCTGGGGGGTTATATTACTGTATATGGCGCTGGGGGTTATATTACTGTATACAGTGCTGGGGGTTATATTACTGTATACAGCGCTGGGGGTTATATTACTGTATACAGCGCTGGGGGTTATTACTGTATACAGCACTGGGGGGTTATATTACTGCATACAGTGCTGGGGGTTATATTACTGTATACAGTGCTGGGGGTTATATTACTGTATACAGCGCTGGGGGTTATATTACTGTATACAGCGCTGGGGGGTTATATTACTGTATACAGTGCTGGGGGGTTATATTACTGTATATGGCGCTGGGGGTTATATTACTGTATACAGTGCTGGGGGTTATATTACTGTATACAGCGCTGGGGGTTATATTACTGTATACAGCGCTGGGGGTTATTACTGTATACAGCACTGGGGGTTATATTACTGTATACAGTGCTGGGGGGTTATTACTGTATACAGCGCTGGGGGTTATATTACTGTATACAGCGCTGGGGGTTATATTACTGTATACAGTGCTGGGGGGTTATTACTGTATACAGCGCTGGGAGTTATATTACTGTATACAGCGCTGGGGGTTATTACTGTATACAGCGCTGGGTTTTTTGCTCCACAAGAAAAATATTGTTCAACATTTATCGGCAAAACAATTATATTTGCTGAAAAACAAAAATCACACACTACAGTTCGGGGAAATTAGTGATGGTAGAAGGTGGCGCGGTGAGGTTTCCCATGAATGTAATGGCGCTGAAAGTTGTCAGTGTGAAGGAATGACAGATATTCCGGCTGAGGACAACGTTCTCCGGCTGCAAACATTAATAGGTAGGATTACGAAATGAGAAAAACATGATTATAAAATCTCCTTTAATCCTCACCTGTCGGGATTAGAGGATAAAGAGCCGTCTGGAGAAACAGAAAAAGCAATTAAGTTCCGTCTTGTTTTAACTAATTGCGCTCGGGTCAAACAAATCCATAATTTTTTTCATTGTTGTCTTTGCTTCAGACAACACCAGAGGGCCCTGGAAATAAAACTGATTTCTATTCCGTGTCTGATTAACGAGCTGCCGCTTTGTAGCTAATTGATAATTAATATCGTTGATGCGCAGCTTTTGTGTAGCTGATTTATTGCGTATCTTGACCACAGAAAAAGAACATTTCAAGTAGAAAAAATGTGTTACCTGGGAAAAATATCAGAAAAAAACAATTCCAGGATTTCTGCAAAAGGACAGACGCTCCCCTTTTCATCCAATCAGGGAAGAGGGTTTGCCCAGAGGCTCCGCCCTTTTTGCAGAAGTGCTCCGAGATGGCCTGGTTAACAGGGCGGATGGCGGGGAGAAGCGGACCAAGAACGAAGACAGAAGAACAAGAAGAAGCAAGAGAAGAAGCTGAGCTGCGGAAAAGGAGACAAGGGCACACAGAAGGGAGAGAGGCATTGAGAGAGAACATGAGAGAGAGTGAATGAGAGTGTTAGACAGCCTGAGTGAATGAGATTGTTAGAGAGCCTGATTGAATGAGAGTGAAAAAAACCCCAAAGAAATTAAAATTCTCGGCTCTCTCTGAATTTTTTGTTTGTTTAGTTGGGGGTCCGCTTCTTTTCGGACATTCGTACAAATTTTTAAAAAATTTCAAATTTCATTAAAATTTAATATGAATCCGAATGCACAATTCTACTCTCCAGCTTCTTCTCTGATACGACTGACCTCCGTGCAAAGGCTGTCCAGAAGACTACAAAGACTCCCGACCGCCAGACTACGCTTGGCGACTTTTTTTTGCATTGGACGTTAATTGTAACTTAAATATGTCACCAAAACAATAAGATTTACTGAAAACCAGAAACCTCAAGTTACACGTAGTTTAGATAAGGGGGTTTTATTTTATTAAATTATTACTCATATAGGTGGTTTTAGTCAGAAACACCCAGGGGAACAAAATGTTCATATTTCGCCAACATCTCCCAATAACATTGCGTGAAGAAATCAGATTTTTTATGCCCCAAGGGTAAAAAAAAAGCACTAGGACAAGAAAAATCCTCAAATAATGTAAAACTATTTCACTATTTTAAGACTGACACATTTTTGGTCCATTTTATTCTTCCCAGACTTGTATCGATTTGTATCTCCATCTCTACCGAGTTCATGAGATAATGATTGATGTCTTCCATCATTTAATGTATCGTTGTATAAAATAACACGGAAAATATATTTCAAATACTTTTATTTTTTAAAGGGTCTGGGCAAATATTTAAGTCTGTTTTCCTATGAATCAAGGTGGATTATGCTGCTGCTACACTGCGTTCATTCATCATTCATTTGCCGTGACAAGAAAAAAAAATGTATATTTCCACCTAGGTCATTCCATTACAAATAATATGGGTCAGCGGAATTCTTGGGTCTTTGATTTCTAATGAGACTGTGGGACTTTCTTTTGAAGCCGAGGCCCATGCTTGGAGACTTCTCAGGACTGGGCAAAAATTGGGGCGGAAAAATGTATAATGTGATGTTTCAACTGACTTGCGACAGGTGAGTGATTCAATTGAAGAAAGACCATCCATAAGGGTTGTAGTTATGGCCCAGAGGTTTGGAAGAGAGTTGAACGTTCGATTCAGAGTTTTCTACCTGTAGCTCTCCCTCCCCTGGGGAAGTGGCTCCATTAGGGTGCAGGGATAGCCGCGCATGAGGGGTATGATAGCCATGGGAGGGCACTGCTAGCCTCGGGCAAGGTTATGTCTATCCCCAGATAGCATTAAATGGGTCGGGAGTGGAAATCCATGTGGGAGGGGCTCGGCTATACACCATTCCCTTGCCCCGGAGAAAGAGGAGAGTGACCCAGAGACCCAGGGAAGCAGAGATTTATCTGGAGGCTCCAGGTCAAACCCGGAGAGTTCCCAGGTACGACGGGGGGCAAGACTTTAAGTACAAACCTTCTGCCACCCAAGGAGCTTGGGGGGGGGGCAAAAGCACAGAGGGGGTGCTGCGGAACAATAAAGAGGGAGCAATCACTTAAATGGCCCAGAGCTACTAGATGCATTAAAGTGTATATGACGGCTGGCGCGCCCCTTTTACTGAAAGTCGGGGTAGAATGATTTTCAGTACTTTGATAATTAAATTTAGAATTTCAGGTTCTTTTCAGTTTTTTTTTATTATTTTATTATTTTCAGGGTTTTTTTTTTTTTCTCTGCCCCTAGGGTGGTGATTAACAGCATACACTGTTTCTCAAGTAATGATTCCACTCTCGATAACGTGCAAACAATATGTCACATGACGGATTTTAAATAATGTTTAACTGCAAAACAAACATCATTCCGCCGGGTCTTTGCCAAGTTTCATCAAATTTCGTTGTCAAAGCAATTTTCGGGCGCGATTTTACATTTTCGCTTAATTAAACAATTAAACAACCTCGTACTGCGACCGGGATATCTGAATGCGCTAAGTGTAAGCGTGAAAATCTGGTTTTCTTGCTGTGTTTATTTAAGGAACCATTCAGGTTTCGAACAAGATAATACAGGTTTGTTCTCAAAAACCCTTTATAAAAAAAACAAACAAAAGAGTTAAAGCTAAGCGTAGATTAAAATATATCTGTTTTTTTTTTATTTATTTTTTTAGGCATTTCAAGAAATTTTAAGGGTTTTTTTTTTTTTAAAGAAAAAAAAAGATGCAACTTGAGAACCCTGGATTATAGAGTAACTTCGGTTTGCAGGAAAAGAGAATCAGAGCCAATCGGTGATTTCGTAAAGTTGACCAATCAGAGGCAATCTTACAGAAAAAAAAGAGCAAAATCTCCAAGTCTTCAGAACAAACACTGGAACCCAGGCAGTGATACATTGTTACTTTTGCCTCCTAAAGATAGTAAGATTTCTGTACCGGCAAGTAAGTGTTTGTGATACGGTGACAGCTACTTAACTGATTCACGATAATTTAAATTTTACGGTAATTTTATTTTTTTTTTTTTCTGAATCACAACAAAAACTGAATCATTTATTTACGGGCGGGTTTCCAAAAACTGTAAATAACAGAAATTAGATTCTAATATTTTTTAAAAAAAAGATAGTAAAATCATTTTTGTTTACTTACCAAGAATAAGAATTTTTAACCCTTAAATGCCAGATACGTATTCGAGAACAAAAGAGCTAAAGTACTCTTAACAGTGCTGCGGAGAAAACATGTTTGTAGGGTAATGGAGGCTGCTCATCGCCTCCTGTGTCGACCAACAGCCATTTTACCCGCGTTTCACGTGCACGAGAGACGTATGTTAAAGAGGGAAGATGCCCGCTTACACCCTGGCTTCCTCTGAACATAAGAGGACGATGCAGATTGGTCACAGACCGATCAGCGGCTTCTCTTAGAATACAAAAAACTATATTTCCAATACGGCTGCTTGCTACAATGGTAACACAAATTACTTAAAAGTGCCCGCTCCATTCCCACCCAACTGTAAACCCCCCATACCTCAATTTATAAATAATTTTTTTTAAAAAAATTGAAATAAAAACACAGGCAGACAATGTATTTTTTATTTTCTTGAACAAAAAAAATATAGCTGATGAGCGTTTGTTGACTGTAACACTCATCACTCTCAGCCAGGGCATTGATGATAGTGGTGGGAGTCATAGTCCTTAAAAGCAGATATGCCAGATAAGTGCAAAAAAAAAAAAGGTATTGTATACCTACAATTTGTGCTTTTAGTACAACTACGGAATTTAACCCCTTCCAGTATGAGCCTGGCCAGCTCAGCACAGCCTCCGCGAACCGCTGCGCCCCCATTAAGACACGGAGAGCCGGGATATGAGGTCACACCCTGGCGCTCCGTGTCATAAAGACACGGCGCATCTTTTTAATGCAGGGATAAACGGGGACGGCTGGGGGCTCCGCACATCTCTGCCCTGACAGAACCTATTAGGAGGTTACATACCAGAAACGTGCCCTCTGTGGTGATAACTAAAGGGTCAATGTCCTCCATGGCAAGTGGAAAAGAAAAACATTCTGGATTTGGGTGACCGGGTCGCATGCGCTTCTCCTTTCTGTGTTCCTAAGACCGGTCTGAAAACAATATGAGACTGCGTGGACTCCATTAGTCGTTAACGTATGTTCGTCTAAGCAAAGCACATGTTTCTCGCAGAATCTGTTTTTAACTTGGGCAGAAACACCGAAAAATAAATAGTTAGTAAACTTACACCCCCCCCCGACCAATCTGTAAATCAATCTGTTTAATTGCTTTAATGAGCGTTGGCTTTCATTCTTCTCCTATCAGCCAAAATTAATTGTCGGCATCTTGACCACCCAACACGTGCATTCCGACGCTCGGAACGGAACATCGTGCCAATCCATTGTGCAAAGTATTGTTACCATTTGGGTCTTAAAAGTTTTACACAGCGGGTATTCTGTCGTCGGGACTTCGGGGGTATTTGACCGGTGCTCCGAAGCACAGCATGGGCAGGTTTACGAGAGAAGGTGGACTTTATAATTAATAGGATTTAATTGCATGATTTCATCGCTGAAGGCGAGGTTCTGCAAATTAAAAGTAGTATTTTTGAATCTGATACTAGTAGCAAAAAACCGATTGAAGTTCCGCTTTAAGAGGACCTCTGTGGAACATCTACTTAACCCGAGCTGTCCAAGATAATAAAATGATTAATAGAGGGTGTGGTATTAACAGTCGAGACGGAGAAGCCACTGGATCTTTCTAATTTCTATCCGTACCGTGTTACGGGCGCTTGGAAGAAGGGCGCCGTCGGATTTAATCATTTTGAGTGCTAATATATTTTATTGGCTCTTTTCCTGCAGGAGATAATGCTTGGGGTCAGTAGATTTTAGTCCCCCGTGGAACGTCTTTTGCAGACATAATAATTAGGCATATTTGACCCTTTCACCGACGGAGAAAACCGAGAGTGATGAAGATCTCAATGTCATCGCTCGAGTTTCTCGACAAATTGTTATTGAGGCAAAAAGATGTCATCTGATTTATTTCTGCGAAATAGAGAGATATATTTAAACGGTGGACCCTTAATCGCTGGGATAGAATATTAAAGAGATATCATTCCTTTTAACTATTAATTAATTAATTAATATATTAATATATCTATTTAAAGGCCAAAAACCAGTACTTATATTAGATGTTGGAACTTTAGCAAAGCGCAGTTTGTTAAGATCTGGTTCCAGGCTAACCTGACCCGTTCTTAAACCTATTATATAATTATTATAATAATTAATGAGGTTTAAAAATGTAAATATGGCAAGTATGTTAAATTATGAATATATTTAATTGAGGAAATTGGTACTTTTTTGACTTCCCTCTCAGTCCCTTAGTATAAAGATTAAATATAATTAAAGGTCCAATTTTCATGGTAAATGTATATTGGAGTCTATTTTGCATTTTGCTGCATGCAGATTGGTGCAAGTATTCATTAGTTATTAGAGCTAGAAAATTAGATGCCTGTTGCATTTAACTCCTCCCCCGGCTCCATCTACTGGAAGTAGGGAGCATACCTCAGTATGCTTCTTCCACAGGGCACATTTTAACCAATGGGAGCTCAGCTTCCATTGAAATCAAATGGAGGAAGCAACAGCAGCAGTTTTTTTACATAGTATGAACACTCACACTATATAGTATGAACATTCATGCCGATTTTGGCTTCTTGAAGCAGCCACCAACTGGAGGAAACGCACTCATTAAAGTCAATAGGAGTCCTTTCAGCGCATGTGTGCAGAAGTCTCATTAGGCTAGCTTTAAATCTCACGCAAGCCAGTGTAGTAGCCAAATGCATCTCCTACAAGACATGGAGGTGGGACCTCCCAGGGTAACCCATGCAAATGCATAAAGAGGAGGCAAATGCATAAAAAAGGTTAATTTCAAGGTGACACTCAGCCCGAGTTGGCCATCTGGCACTCCAGGCAAATGTTCTGTAGGCCACTGGCCATCAGCAACCCATACTCACCCAATCTACCGCTCCAGCAGCTGGATTTGCTCTGCCGAGCACTATTTGAGCATAAAAAAATCAGGTGGCCGCTGGCCTTAAAGTGCCAGGGTCACCCCATCGTCATATACATTAAAGTGCATGTGATGGCTAGAGTGCCCCTTTAAAGTCTAGATCTTTTATGGGACCAGGGATGAGATAATGTATTGAAACATTTGTTCTCCGCAGTAAGATTCCACAAATGATACAAATTAGTACCAAGATGGATGAAAGATATAAGACAATGGACGCGATAACGCACTGGCCCGTATTGATTGAATCGCTACAGTATCAGACGGCGTTTAGCATGCAGACGGGATTATATTCTATCTTCTGTGTCCTTTAAACAACCCCTGTGGCCCAAAATGCACTTAACATGCAAGCAAAAGAGCAGGAAAAAAATGATTAATATTCACTTCCAGTTTATTTCAATCTAACATTTTAAAAATTGCGTCTCTGGAAGGCTGACAGGTCCATCTTAATTAAGATTCATTATACAGAGAGTCTCTCTATATGGAGGTCAGCGAGGCTTGTTTTGAAGTCTGCGACCGGCCCTGTTTTCTCCTGGCTTTCAATCAAACTGAAGACGAAAGACAGGGTACATTTCCAAATTGATTTTTTTTTTTTTTTTTTTTTTTATAAATTGCACTCTGTGCCCAGGATCCTGATTTAACCCCTTAATGACAAAGCCCGTACATGTACGGGCTCAAAATGCATTGCTTTCAATGGGTTGTGGGACCGCCCATTGTCCTTAAGGGGTTAAAAAAAAAATAGATCCAGACTTTTTACGTTGGCCAATTTTCAAATGCACGCTCTGGGTGATGGATGCGTTTGGATACTAGCGGGGTTTTTTTTTTAAGCACTCAGCGCTAATGCAGTATATACACTTAGTATATTTGGCTTGCGGTGTAAAAATACATCCTGGGTATTAATAAGTCTCCAAGACATGCATGGAAAAGCTTCCAGCTTTAGAAACTGTCAACATGAGGCTTTTTTTTACTGTCATAGAATCCTACAGAATTTTAGAATACAGTGTATGGGGCTTGGAATAGCACAGCCATAACTAGGTCTCTTGGCGCTGGGGGCGGAGGTCCTGCCCAACGGTGTTGTGTGCCTGTGCTCCAAAGTGTAGGGCTACAGTGGATGCTGGGTCCCCAATCTTCTCCTTCGGGGGGGCTGAAACCATGGAAGGGCACCCCCCTAGAGGAGACCCTCTGAATTCTGAAGGTGGGGTGGTGGCCAGAGGGAACAGCCCCCCAAAAAACAGAGTCTTCGGGAACCCAGCTCCACCGTGGCCTTTTCAGTGGACCAGAATTCTGGGTCAAAAAAATCAAAATCCACAAAAACAACTGTTGGTTTCCTTCTCTTTTTGACATTTTGAGACGTATATTTTGTAACCCCTTTCCACCAAAAAGGGAATAATTCGGTATCTATAAATAACAATTTAACAAACAGATGGACAGTCATTTCCTTGTTGTGTCTCAGTGGAAATAAATTTGCTAGCCTAAGACATTTTTGTTCATAATTTGTTTCTAAAAATTACTAAAGCAAATAGAAGAACTAACAGATAATGCACTTCTTTATTGTTACAAAAACATGAATAGGAAACGCCCCGTTGTTTTATCTGGGTAAAAAGTGCTGGATTTGTGAATATGGGTGCATCAGATTTTTTTTTTCAAATAGGAAAAGTGAATGTGTGTAAGGACGTTCTACCTTACTGAGAGGGTGGTAGATACGTGGAACAGCTTCCTAGCATAAGTGGTAGAGGCTATTACAGTCCTGGAATTTAAATATGGCTTCTGAATCTGAGACGCAGAATAATTACGTATTTAAATATTGGGTTGAGCAAACCACACCCCTAAATGTAAGAATTGTATATTAATTAACAAAAATGTCCCTTAATTTAAATATATATGTATATATAGGTTTATGATAACATTAAATGCATTATTTTTTTTAATACATGATTATGACATGATTAATACATGATAGTTAAAACAACAGATATAACAATATAACAATATATAACAATATAACTATATATAACACTATAACTATATATATATAACAATATAACAATATATAACAATATAACTATATATATATATATATAACAATATATAACAATATATAACAATATAACTATATATATAACAATATAACAATATATAACAATATAACTATATATATATATATATAACAATATATAACAATATATAACAATATAACTATATATATAACAATATAACAATATATAACAATATAACTATATATATATATATATATAACAATATATAACAATATAACTATATATATAACAATATAACTATATATAACAATATAACTATATATATAACAATATAACTATATATATATATCAGATCCCATCCATGGGAAAATTTTATGGGATGAGTCAGTGTTCTTTTTATATGAAATTACCATTTCCAGACGTTGCTTATAACGCCCAAGTAAATAAGATTATTCTTTATTTTTTATTTTTTTCCCGCTGCTGCCCAGCCAAAATAAATGATAAATTATTCAAATAAATGAGAAATGACTTGGTATAAAAGATACGGCTTCAGCGGCAATTGGTTGTGAAATGCGTTTATTTATTTTTTTGTGTAGGTTTGACAGAGAATGCAGAGTGGGAAAGAGGAAGGAATCTCTTACTACGTGGGTATAGATGTGGGGACGGGTAGCGCGCGTGCGGCTTTGGTCGACCAATTTGGGACCGTGGTGCACCAGGCAGAAGAACCAATACAAATTTGGGAACCTCATGCCGACCACTATGAGCAAGCATCTAGTGACGTCTGGGCGGCTTGTTGCCACGTTGCCAAGGTAACACTCTTAAATATTACTATTGTCATCCTTATTATTATTTATTGATTTATATAGCGCCATCATACTCAGTAGCGATGTACAACAAATTAGTGAAAATGAACACTTACGGGAAATTAAGTCTTAATGTGTGCATTTAAGTTATTTTTTTGTATTTTTTTAACTTTTTTTATGTGAAATGTATTTATTTTTTGAATGTAGCTTTATGACTATAATATTAACCCTTGCATGATCACTTAGGAAGAATTAAATTCTGTTTTATAGAGTTTTACGTGAAATATGAAAAGTTATATTTTTTTTATGTGAGCAGAAAGCAATGGAGTATAAAACAAAATGTTTCTCGATGTTCCCCGGGGGGGGTCACTTTTTATAGAAATGGGGTATCAGTGACATTAAACGGTCCCTTTACCGTTTCAAGTTCAAGAGCTCAACTGGGACCCTCAGCTGCTTAGACGATAATGCCCACCATCGCTTGGGCGAGTTATTGCCCCGGACCACCGATGGGGCTGCATCTTGCCAAACCCTGATCTGTGACAATACTTAATATCTATAAGGAAGAAATATGAAAATAAGCACAAAGATTCTGCATCCCTTTAGGAAATCCGCCATTAAATAATTCATCGCCTCTCCAGTACACGGGGCAGCTCGCCATACACGCGCTATCGATTGTTCTGTTACATTTTTAATGAGTGCACTTTGTTGAAGCGAGACAGTTTGTACGTATAAGAGTGCAGAACCCGATGTTCGTTCTTCGATTCCAAGGGATGCCTATTTATATATCCGCCATTGTCGGATTTGTCCGTCTACCTATGAGGTCTCATTCTGTTAATTAATATTTTTATTCTCCCTTTTTTTTTTTATATATCCGCCATTGTCGGATTTGTCCGTCTACCTATGAGGTCTCATTCTGTTAATTAATATTTTTATTCTCCCTTTTTTTTTTTTATATATCCGCCATTGTCGGATTTATCCGTCTACTTATGAGGTCCCTTCTTCTTTCTGTTAATTAATATTTTTATTCTCCATTTTTTTTTTAATTTATTTCTATACACTAATCTCCACCCATTCCTTTAAAAAAAAACAGGCAATGGTTTATGTTGTTTTTTTTTGCTGTTTAGCCCAGTTTTTTAAAATGTTAGTACAAAAAAGACAATTTGAAATGAGAAGAAGAAGAAGAGGGACCTGCATTATCCCCTTTTTATTCTATAAAATATTTTCCTTTCTTTGCCGGTAATTTGTTGGAATCATATAATATCACGTAATGGCCTTTAATGTACTTTCAGAAATCTGGTCAATTTATATATTTATTTAAGAGCATGTATATATGGTTTATGGTAACTTTAAATACATATTTTTTTTTTTTGTACAGAAAGTTGCCCAATTTGCAGGAAGCGGACACATTCGAGGACTGGGTTTTGATGCGACCTGCTCCCTCGTGGTGTTGGATAAACAGTTCCGGCCGCTAGCGGTAAATGCTGAAGGTAACATAAATCTCATAAGAAATCATTTTAGTAACATAAACTGGCTCAGCGTCAGTTGTGAGGATGGGGAGCACTGCGAGGTGTGATGGTGAACCCGGCAGTGTTTTCTGGCCACGGCCGACCTTGTGGGCAGCGGGGAACATGGGCCGTGATCTTCCCTGACCTGCCAGCCAGGGAGCTGTATTATCGATGGTTGTCTGTGCTGCAGCTTCCATGTGACCTCCCCGCAACGCTCTGCCGCTAAGCACCACAAGGTGGATCTTCTAGTAAGGTGGGCAGGTGGTCCTGGCCCCACCAATCCTACCTCCAGACCAAACGCCACAATACAGGAGTCCCAATTTTTTTTTTTGATTGATGTTTTTTTTTTGCTCTGAAGGCAACCAGGGAAAAAAATATAATTTATTTAAAACATATTGCGATACTTTGTTAGCTATAGAAACAGTTTTTAATCAGTCAAAAAATATATAAAATTGCATACAATTTTTATTATATTATCACATAATATTCGTGACCCTCTGTCCGGTTATTTGGGAACAAAAATCTACAAAATTAACCATCCTTTGTTTTTTGAAGGTCTAACTAGAATATCTTCAATGCTGCTAATATTTAAAAAAAAAAAAAAAAAAAAAAAAAAAAAAACACTAACCATGGGATGGAATCAATTAATCATATAACTCACTAGCTTGGATACATAATTTTTTTAAAATGTTTACATTTACTGTATTTTTTTTTGTTGTTTTGTTCCAAGAATTTAGTAATTACTCTATTTCCAAAAAAAAAAAAGAAAAAAAAAAAGGAATATAAATTCCGTCAAGATATAATTAATTCTGGCGAATTCCACTAACATGCTGGTGACCTTTAATCCTGAGTTGTTTACGACGGCGTACAATTTTGTCAATTATTTAATAACGTTATGCCCTTATAATGCCTGAATCAATACTGTACTTATGGAGAAATCTATACCAGCGCTCTTAATTTATATACAATATTGCTAAAAAATGACATCAGCTGTTCTAGAAAACAAAGCGTTCTATTATCCATTAAGGGAACGTAAGATTCCCATTTCAGGGCTTTTTGCTTCTGTAATGCATTATACATGTGACAGTGACGGAGCGATGGAATATGCTACATACAGCCTGACCGCGGATACATGGCGTGGTCAGAAGAGGATTAAGATTCCATGGGACAAAATGCAGGGCATCGTTAAGGCCGCACACGCGTACACCTATCTGACACGGGATATACAGAAAGTCCCCGAGTCACAGAACTGGATCTCCTCATCATACTGCCTTCTAAACAATAGAATGGCTCAGTCTAAATTATCCTGTTGGACTCATCAAGTCTATGACTTTCATTAGCATTGCCATAAAAAATAAACATCCGTGGCCACCAAGTCTGCAGAAAAAGGGAGTTTAGGGGGGGGGTGACACCAGGTTTTTGTTACCGACCGACATTACTGTATACAGCGCTGGGGGTTATATTACTGTATACAGTGCTGGGGGTTATATTACTGTATACAGTGCTGGGGGGTTATATTACTGTATACAGCGCTAGGGGGTTATATTACTGTATACAGTGCTGGGGGGTTATATTACTGTATACAGCGCTGGGGGTTATATTACTGTATACAGCGCTGGGGTTTATATTACTGTATACAGCGCTGGGGGTTATATTACTGTATACAGCGCTGGGGTTTATATTACTGTATACAGCGCTGGGGGTTATATTACTGTATACAGCGCTGGGGTTTATATTACTGTATACAGCGCTGGGGGGCTATTACTGTATACAGTGCTAGGGGTTATATTACTGTATACAGCGCCGGGGGGTTATATTACTGTATACAGTGCTGGAGGGTTATATTACTGTATACAGCGCTGGAGGGTTATATTACTGTATACAGCGCTGGGGGGGTTATATTACTGTATACAGTGCTGGAGGGTTATATTACTGTATACAGCGCTGGGGGTTATATTACTGTATACAGCGCTGGAGGGTTATATTACTGTATACAGCGCTGGGGGGGTTATATTACTGTATACAGCGCTGGGGGGTATATTACTGTATACAGCGCTGGGGGGGGGTTATATTACTGTATACAGCGCCGGTGGGTTATATTACTGTATACAGCGCTGGGGGGTTATTACTGAATACAGCGCTGGGGGTTATATTACTGTATACAGCTCTGGGGGGTTATATTACTGTATACAGCGCTGGGGGTTATTACTGAATACAGTGCTGGGGGGTATATTACTGTATACAGCGCTGGGGGTTATATTACTGTATACACCGCTGGGGGTTATATTACTGTATACAGCGCTGGGGGGTTATATTACTGTATACAGCGCTGGGGGTTATGTTACTGTATACAGCGCTGGGGGTTATATTACTGTATACAGCGCTGGGGGTTATATTACTGTATACAGTGCCGGGGGGTTATATTACTGTATACAGCGCTGAGGGGTTATATTACTTGTATACAGCGCTGGGGGGTTATATTACTGTATACAGCACTGAGGTGTTATATTACTGTATACAGCGCTGGGGGTAATATTACTGTATACAGTGCCGGGGGGTTATATTACTGTATACAGCGCTGGGAGGTTATATTACTGTATACAGTGCTGGGGGGTTATATTACTGTATACAGTGCTGGGGGGTATATTACTGTATACAGCGCTGGGGGGTATATTACTGTATACAGCGCTGGGGGGTTATATTACTGTATACAGCGCGGGGGTTACATTACTGTATACCGTGCTGGGGGGTTATTACTGTATACAGCGCTGGGGGTTATATTACTGTATACAGCACTGGGGGTTATATTACTGTATACAGCGCTGGGGGTTATATTACTGTATACAGCACTGGGGGTTATATTACTGTATGCAGCGCTGGGGGTTATATTACTGTATACAGCGCTGGGAGGTTATATTACTGTATACAGCGCTGGGGGGTTATATTACTGTATACAGCGCGGGGGGTTACATTACTGTATACCGTGCTGGGGGGTTATTACTGTATACAGTGCTGGGGGTTATATTACTGTATACAGCACTGGGGGTTATATTATTGTATACAGCGCTGGGGGTTATATTACTGTATACAGCGCTGGGGGGTTATATTACTGTATACAGCGCCGAGGGTTATATTACTGTATACAGCGCTGGGGGTTATATTACTGTATACAGCGCTGGGGGTTATATTACTGTATACAGCGTGGAGGGGTTATATTACTGTATACAGCGCTGGGGGTTATATTACTGTATACAGCGCTGGGGGGTTATATTACTGTATACAGCGCTGGGGGTTATATTACTGTATACAGCGCTGGGGGGGTTATATTACTGTATACAGCGCTGGGGGTTATATTACTGTATACAGCGCTGGGGGTTATATTACTGTATACAGCGCTGGGGGTTATATTGCTGTATACAGCGCTGGGGGTTATATTACTGTATACAGCGCTGGGGGTTATATTACTGTATACAGCGCTGGGGGGTTATTACTGTATATAATACAAAGTATATATATATATATATATATTTCATGGTAATAATGTCTATGTTAAGGTGATCGCCGTAGAAACGTGATAATGTGGATGGACCATCGTGCCGGATCCCAGGTGAATCGGATTAACGGCACGAAACACAAGGTGTTGGATTATGTCGGAGGCGTGATGTCGGTGGAAATGCAGCCTCCTAAACTTCTCTGGTTAAAGGAAGTGAGTTTATTCATCTCTAACTTCTCAGTATTTCTCAATTTAGAACATTTAAAAAAAAATTACTAACCAGTTGAATATTTTTTTTATAAATTATTAAGTAATAATAATATGTATAATTAATTTTAAAATGTAACAATTAGAACTTTGTCTGCAACCAAGTAACTTAATAATTGGTCTGGACTCTTTGAAATTAATCAGTTTCAATAATTATTTGCATATAGGAAAGAAAATGCATAGATATATGGTACTTCCTTCATTACTATAGTGGGTGGTATATAATTTGAACAGCCTCCCAGCAGAAGTGGTAGAGGGTAATACAGTGAGGGGATTAAACATGCATGGGATAGACATACGGCTCCTGAATCTAAGACGAGACCAACGACTGATTAAGGTTCGAGTCTTTACAGCAGGAGAAACGGGCGACTAGACGGGGGGGCCAAATGGGGCCGGCAGATTCTATGCTATGTAAATCAATAAATAATAATAATTGTTCGTATAAATAAGGCTGCTCGTTATTCCGGCTGCTCGGATTTTTTTTTTTTTAGCTTTCCGCTGGCGCCTTTGTTTTTTTTTTATTCCTCCAGCCGTGGTCTTTAATGAAGGCCAAATGTAAAACAGTTTATTTTACCCTTAAACTGCTTACAATCTGCCTTTTTTAAAAAGAAAGCATGGAGCATGTAGTTAGTATGAGGTGCAGACAGGTTAAGGTCACCGGTAATCACTTCCTGAAGCCAACCCTGACAGGTTCATGTTAATGGCCCATAATTAACGCCGTTTTTTTTCTCTCTCGGAGGGTGGATATCAATTGTCTGACTCCATTTTCTCCCCGCATTACTTAGCTGGAATAAATCAGTTTTCCCTGAATGCTCGAGTGATTTATCGCATGAAGCTCCCTTTGCAGAGTAAACATATATTATATTATACGCTGGCACTCGGGTTCATTTTATTGCCAATGGCTGTAAAAGTTGTGTTTATGTGCGTTCGGTTAACCCCTTGCCTCCTAAAACAACAAAGAATTCTCCAGGGAGGTGAATAAAGTAATTTGGTATCCGCGTATCGCTCTGCCGACGCACGCAGGTTTCATGAATATCTTATAGTGGATATAGAGGCGAAAGGTGATCATTGTTGACCTTATTTGCATGCGCCTACCCAGAATCCCTTGTGGTTGTGGCAGCACCAGGAGATTTCTGAGGTAAAAACAGGCCTTCTGGCTTGTCTGGTATCTGTAGATGAGTGATTAATAATACTTCTACTACCCCCTTAATGTTAAGCGGAAGGGTTTTCCATCACCTTTACCCTCCATAACGTTGGTTATTGGTATGAATATCTAATCTCTTAATTAGTTATTTGGTATATAGAAAAACATTTTAGCGGTACTTTAGCGTTACTGAGTGGAATCGGTATTTGCCCCTTTTATAAGCAGAGGAATCCTGATGAAGGGTGTAAAGGAAAGAACGGGAGAAAATGGTGGAGAAGGATCCCCAAATACAGACTTTTTTACGTATCAGGACTTATAAAATGTAGATGGCTCATAGCCCCCAGCTTCTGCGCATGAGTAGTGACGCCACAAAGGCCTCCAAGGATTTGCAAACACCTCCCAATAGCTCCCAAGTGTCTGGTTTTCTGCAAGACAGACCTGATTTCGGGCAGTATCCCTCCGGCCTGATGGGCAGCTCCGCTTAATTTGGGCCGGTCGAGGAGATCATCTACTCGGCCTAATGAGCTGAGAAATTGATGGAGTTGCAGGCCTCAATCATAGCTCCCACGTGGCCGCCTCACCATGTAAAGTTGCGAACTTGGTTATGACATCACTAACTCGTGAGGGCGTAAGATAAGCGCCCCTGACCCCAACTATAGCCCCTGCTCGTCTATAGGCACACCCTGTTATCGGGCGGTATGAAACATTGTTCAAGGGATAGTTTAATATCCTTGACACC
The DNA here is from genome assembly GCF_027358695.1 of Spea bombifrons. Classification (NCBI taxonomy): domain Eukaryota; kingdom Metazoa; phylum Chordata; class Amphibia; order Anura; family Pelobatidae; genus Spea; species Spea bombifrons. Next base: position 45,893,706 of record NC_071092.1, read on the forward strand.
CCCATAACTATGGGAAAGGGGCACATGCAGAATCCCCCCCATAACTCTGCAAGGGACGCACCACCCAGATTTAAAGGGACCATGCAGTTAAAGTGCGGATGACGGCTGGAGGGTCCCTTCAAACCGGAACTGTCACTTCGGCAGATCCTGTCTATATATTATTAACATCACCCGCAAAAATGTTAACAAAAGAGACGGTAACTTTGTATCATTTTAGCGTTTAATAAATGTCCATTTGGGTAACTCGTCCTCCCTATTCTACTAAAAGTCTCCTTGGCCAAGGAGCGGAGGAAGCGCCCCGACCGTTAATAACAACCAAAGCATTTGTAAGAATCTCTAATTATGTTTCTCAGGCCGGCTTATCTCCGAAATAATAGACGTCTCATTCGTAAGACCGTCACATAATTATTTATTAAGATAAACCCCCCTACCCCCCCACACCTCCACAATGGGGCATTTTAGTTAGACAAAGAATAGCCGTGTGTTTAGGACTCCTCGTAGCAGCCGATAAAGTCCTTCTATCTCCCGTTTGGCTGACGTGGAGTCATATATAAAGATTTAAATATCTAGCAGCAGTTCCATCACTCGGAAAGCTCCAAGCTGTCAGGCCTCCTGATAACGGGGTGTTTCCATCCAAAATGATTATTTCTTTAAGACGTGGTCGCAGTTAATATCCCCTGCAGCCCCCCCCATATGCCCGACTTCTTTGAAATTTAAAGACCCTGCGCCAGACTTTTTACAGGTTACTATAGATACGTTTGCGTCTTTTAAAGATGATGTTCCACCTGCTCGCCTAATAAAACCTTCTTTTAAAACTAAATAAAGCAGCGTCTACGTCTTCTTATTTTTAATGCCTCTCGACCATTACATGCGATGCAAATCATTGCTTCGATCTCTGCATCTTCCATTACTTTTTGCATCATCTAGAAACATAGAACCTGCCAACAGATCGGCCCCCTCCGGCCCCCGTCTAGTCGCCAGTCTCTCCTGCTGTAAAGACTCAAACCTTAATCAGTCGTTGGTCTCGTCTTAGATTCAGGAGCCGTATGTCTATCCCATGCATGTTTAATACCCTCACTGTATTACCCTCTACCACTTCTGCTGGGAGGCTGTTCCACTCAACTACCACCCTGTCAGTAATGTAAAAATGGATTGCTTTAACCCCCTTGGGTACTCCAAAATTGGCAGCTCTTTATTCCAAGGATAAGGAGAATTCCATAGATTTGTGAGGCTGGAGTTCTGTTTCTTTTATAACTTGTAATAAAGCCGACGGAGTCTTCAGCTGAAGCCGATACCTTTTATTGGGCCAACAGAGAAAACATATGAGGTTACATTCATCTTCAGAAGCTCAGAAATTACTTCTTTGGAATTTCCCACTAAAATCGTCATTTTCTCTTGGGCCAATACGGCAATATGAATTTTTTTTTAATAACTAAAAGACACATATTGTGATCGGCACTATTGGCAAACATCAGCTCCTGTTGTTTGGAGTTCAGCGTTATGGGGGGAACCCAGAGATGGAAGATTATCGGTGAGATGTAAGGTCATCTCACATTCAAGTTTTACAAGATTCAGACTAAGACGCCGGAGATGTCAGCTGAAGGAATAAATAGAAACTGCCCCCCCCTTGGAGGTTTCGGTTCTCAGTACACGTGTAACTACAAAGAGATCACGGTAAGAACATGGACCGGAGGGGTAGAACACTTCTGAAGGATACCTTGAGGTTGCCGGTGGACAACCCCAGAACTTGTGTAGCATAAACCCAACGATGTAGACACAATGACAATGCGTATAATAATAATAATAATTCAGCCTATTTCACAAATGGAGACTTTCCTTATTTAATTAATTATTGGATAGAAACATTTAAATACGGGAGGGAAGTTTATTTTATCAACAAACCCTTTTATGTTTTTATTTATTTATTTATTTATTATTTTTAATTATTTTTTCTAATTATTAATATTTTTTTTTATTATTTTTTATTTATTTATTATTTTAAGGTTTGAGGAAAAAATAAAATGGAACCCCAATAGTATTGGATTAAATCCCAAGTAACAGATGTCTCTCTGGTTCTATAATTGACTTTATGCCGATTCATACTTTTTTTTTTAACTTAACCCAGAAAATGTACATTTTTCTCATCCGCAAAATATTAAAATCCAATATTTTCGACAATGTCTTTTTTTCTGGATATTTATTAAAAATGTTAGAAATTGATACATCTAACGTGATGACAAAAGTTTTTTGGATTGTCTATGTTCTGGAGTTTTTATTGAAGATTTTTTTTCCCTTTTTTAAAAGAACTTGCGCAAAGAATGTTGGGATAAATCTGGACAATTCTTTGATCTTCCCGACTTCCTAACGTGGAAAGCAACCGGGGTCCCGGCGAGGTAGGTTTTCCACAACGTCTGCATCTTTGGTTTAAACTTTACTATTACCGCGATACTGGCAAAAAGTACACTTTTTAAAGAAAAAATATCGTGGTCTTCGTTTTAATCATGTGACCCGTGTCAGCTTCCTCTCGGATCTTACGCTATAAATTGGCTTCTGTAGAATTTCTATGACAAAGTCCACTGAGTCAGGAAGCTAAGACTCGCTTACCCAATGAATCACAGCTTTACCAGTGTGAAAAGGATCAATCCATTTGTAAATAATACACCAAATTAATTAAAGTAAAGCTGTATTTAAAGGGGAAACTGCTAATACATTTTGTACCTAGTATCAGGTTAAAGGTTTTAAACATATTGGGCTGTTTCCTTTAAAAAAAATAAATTCTACTTTTTGCCCCATATGTTTTTGGGCAGCTATCTACCCCCCTTCCCCTTATCACTATCTACCCCCTATCCTTACTTACCTTGTTGCCGGAGTCCTGCGGTGGGAGCGGAAGGCGTCCGTCTTCCCGCTCTGCCGCGGTGCGCGCTTCACAGCTGAGCGCCAGAATAATTCCGGCGCTCAGCAAGGGGTGAGTGAGGGGCGCCGAGCGTTTTTTTTTTTTTTTTGTTTAACTTTATTTAACATCCTCCATGTTAAATAAAGTTTAAAAAAAACCTTTATTTACAATGGAGGATGTTAAATAAAGTTACAAAAAAAACAAACAATGTTTTAATTTAAGTCCCAGACGGTGCCCCTGTTGCCATGGCGTCCTGTGCGGCCGTACAGTTCGCACACCCCTAAGGCCGGCCCTGATGCCAACATGCCTCTGTGGGGTTATATTACTGTATACAGTGCTGGGGGTTATTACTGTATACAGTGCTGGGGGGGTTATATTACTGTATACAGCGCTGGGGGTTATATTACTGTATACAGCACTGGGGTTATATTACTGTATACAGTGCTGGGGGGTTATATTACTGTATACAGCGCTGGGGGTTATATTACTGTATACAGCGCTGGGGGTTATATTACTGTATACAGCGCTGGGGGTTATATTACTGTATACAGCACTGGGGGTTATATTACTGTATACAGCGCTGGGGGGTTATATTACTGTATACAGCACTGGGGGTTATATTACTGTATACAGTTGTGGGGGGGTTATATTACTGTATACAGCCCTGGGGGTTATATTACTGTATACAGCGCTGGGGGTTATATTACTGTATACAGCGCTGGGGGTTATATTACTGTATACAGCGCTGGGGGTTATATTACTGTATACAGCGCTGGGGGGTTATATTACTGTATACAGTGCTGGGGGGGTATATTACTGTATACAGTGCTGGGGGTTATTACTGTATACAGCGCTGAGGTTTATAATCAAGTAGATTTTCCATAGGACTTTTCCTTTAAGTTAAACAAAATCATTTTAAAAATTGAACTGTTACTTTAAGTTGGTTTGAACTGGGGAAAAAAATCATTAACGTGTTCATTTGAATTTTTGCCCAAAACCGATGAAAATCTGCATCCCTGTAATTCGATCCAGAAAACCTCTGGTCCCTTCTTTAAACCTTAAATCCAATTTTCTCTGTTTTGCTGAAACAAGATCTACTTTGTCTTAAAACTGCACAAGAGACATTTTTTCCCCTTTAAAACTAATCTTCATTTATCATTTTACTGATCTTCGTAGAATGCTTACCGTGTCTGTTATCCGAAGCCAAGAGATTAGTTGCATGGAAATAAGGAACGATTGTTTTATGAACTTGAAATTCTATTGCAGGACTCAGCTTTTGAACAGATGTCTACAAGTAACCATAATCTTCAATCATAAGAACTTCCCATTTTACTTCCTTGCACAATTCTAATCAAATTAAAGGGAGCTTGACAACCGTGATGAATACAAAACTTTTTTTTGGCATCTTTTTTCCAAAATATATTTATTCAAAGGAATCCCGATTTAATTCATGTTTCCCTCGGTCTTTTGCTTTAGTTTTTTAATAACGTTACTGTTACTGCTTAATCCATGGAGCTGAAGCAAGCATTTTGCTGACCGCAGGCAGATGGCTTATTTATTTGCCTGAAGGGTCGTGGCCACAGCCTGCTTCTAATTTTAGAAATATTTGAGCCCAAAAAGCACGTTTCAGTCCCAAAGGCTTCCATGTTTTCTTCACAGACTGGCCCTTTAATGATAACAAACTAATAAAGAGTACAGAAAGTATCCAGGAATGGCTGGGCACGGAGGAGGCAATTGAAAAAGTTTGGCCTCGGCTGGTGCTTCTGCAGTCGTTGCCACGCTCGGCCAGGACTTGGGCCAGAGCCTAATTTGAGCTTGGCTCAAAGAGAGTGGAAAAGCGCAGGTTGGAGCCGAGCTGGCCCAGACATCTCCTCCACTTGGCTGGCACCAACAATAAAATTGTAACGATAAATGGCAATGAGCCCACTGCACAATATCCATACTGCCATGAAAATAGAAATAGGCAAACTTCTTCTAGTGGCCCCACCAAGCCCAGTTGTACATGTCTCCTTGGTTCCACTCTAACCCTCACCATGACCCATGGTGATATCTCCTTCATACTGTGTGCTACACAGGGCCCAAGGGACAACTGTTGTTGGCTCCTAAAGCAAACAAGGGCCAAATAGATCTAGTAGTGGTTATTACTGCCTAAAGCCATTGTGACACCATAGTGGCCCAAGATCTTTAAATTAGGGTAACCAGTAGGGCAGACCACCCCTTCACTTCCATTGCCACTCTTACTGTGTCCGCTTTAGTATTTTGGTACATATGGACCACTGCAAGGTCTTTCCTTATGTGGAAAGTCAGTGGGGCTCAGCTTGTGGTGTCCCATTATGGTGGACTCTTCTGATCCCAGACATGGAGGAGATCCCACTCAATGCCCACGTTGTAAGTTATCCCAGATGCCTCTTGTGGCCAGATTTGGAACTGCACATTTAAAACACAAGACCATTTTTATTCTCACAATAAAGTTGTCCAGATGGTATCAAGATACCAAGATACCCCATTTATTTTTAACCACCTTTACAGTGTTATTATCTCCCAAAAATAATATGTAGCATCTGTTGCCTCCGTGTTCGTCCCTCCCATCCATCGAAATGTTTTTCCTGACACCTACTCCCTACTGTGATCCTCAACATCCCTATATGCATTTTTGAACCTCATTTCCCAAGATACCGAGCTGTTAAGTAACATTTGTTAATGGTACTCAGTGTTCAAAAGTGTTTTTAGGTGGAACAGACGGAATTGTCTCTTCCTTTGTTGGGTTGCGAAATATCTTGATACAGTGTCTTACCCTTTGATGTGGAACTGGTTATATTCATCGTATGAGTTCAGAAACTGACATAATCATATAATCTTATATTTTTGGAGCTTCAACACTCTATTAAATCTTGTCCCTTGTGAATCTCGTTCCTTTTCAACTTCTGCGTCTGTTTTATATCTGATTCGTAATAACAATAGCTGAACAGCTGGAGTCCAATTCCATCCTTACCAAGCCTATCATAGCCGGCCATTATCCTGGGGGGGAATAAGGACTCTAGATTTTGATCTGGGCTTTATCATGGTTATGTGCCTTAAAATGTGTGCGTTCTTTACGTTTTTAACGCATTTACATTATTTTCTAATATCTGTAGCTGAGAAGGTCATGTGAATGAGCTGTCCTGAGGCAGGGTGACCTTGGGAGAACAGTGTTTGTTTTTGTAAAATATAGTGGTTTTGTTTTACTGCTTTTTGCATAAAATCCCATTAAAATGCCACTAAACATTGCAAATATCTTTCTTAGTTATTGAAAACAATTTTTTTTTCAACATTTTTTTTAAATAAGCTATTAAACTTGGGATTTTAATAAAATAGCATGTACTTTAGAAGTTACAAGCTGCTTTCTTTGGATCTGATTACTAAACATCAATGAAGTCCTTAAAAAAGGTCTATGGGGAGAGGACTGACCAAGGACCATTTAAGTCCAGCCATAAAGCAATAACCTCAATGTAGCTGGTGAGTAGTGAGTCCCACTCAGCTATACCATGACAATATGAGTGGCTTTCTAAGCTCACAGACCACATATTGATTCTTTCTTTAGTGTAAAAAAAATAAATAAATGAGAAAACAAAAAAATATTTATGGTCTGAAACTATGGTTTTGTGTGTTTTTCATAAAAGTTTTGTGTGCCTTCTTAAAGGAACACTCACTGTTCCAACAGCACAGTTTACATCTTTCCCAAAAAATATATATTTTTTTATATTCCAGCTTTCTGAAGCATCTGGGTTTTATTTATTGTAACTACTTTAGATTGAATTAAAACTTTATAAAAAATAAATAAATAATAATAATAATATATATATAAAAAAAAATATATATATATATATACATACAATATATATAGATATATAATTTTTTAATATATTTGAAATATATTTTTAATATATTTAAAATATAATTTTTAAATATAATTAAACGTAAATAAATTTCATATATATAACAAATAATAATATATTTAATACAAATGTATTTGTTACATCACTGCAGCAGTAATGTCATGAAAACATTGAACACTAACCTTTTTATCTTATTTTGCAAATGCCAATCAAATCTTGCATCATATGGAAACTATTAAAAGTTACTAACTGACACAAAAAAAGTATATATTTAAAGCTTTATCAGAGGATATATGTAGTTTAAAAAAAAAAATATTCCATTAACCATTGAGTACTGAGGCAGATCATTTGCACGGAATGGGTTAAAAGGAAGAAATATTGGTGCCAGAAGCACTGGAAGAATATTTTGTATTGTACTGTTCTCCGAGTCGAAAGCCAGACAGGTCACACAGAAGATGGAGGGGGAAGCGTCTACAGATATTTCGCTGGCAGCCGGCCACCAACGCTGAACTCCGGACCAAACATGAAGTCATCATATAAGATTGGAGTCCCGCTAACTAAGCCTTGGCAACGGGGCTTCATATGAGAAACTAAAGACTACTCGATGAACGGTTACAAAGAGCGAGCGGCATTGGCCCCGTGTTTTAATATAAAGCACAGCCATGTTATATTAGAATGGATTTGTTTCTGATGGATCGTCCTCTCGCCTTAAACAGACCAGCGGAGCTTTCTTCGGCTTGTTCAGTGGAAACGTTTCCATGTCTTGTGGTGCGGTTTAGTACTTTGGGGAAAGGGCGATAGCGACTGAACGTAGTATTTTGTTAAATACGTTGATTTGTGGCTACTTCTTTAGGAGTTTTCTGCTTGGAAAACCTGTGCAGAAGTTTCAGTTGGTGCTAAAAAAAAAAATCAGCAAATTTATAACTGACATTGCCCCCCCAAAAGTATACAAATCTTAAAATCATCATTTTTTGGCTTATTTCTACAGACTGTACTTTAAAACACATAGGTACCTTTATACAATGACGGTTCATAAAGGGTGATTTCACTGTCCCATTAAATATATTTTGCGCATGTACGATGTGATTACCCCCTGGCGGATGGGAGAAGGTGTTGTCTGTCCCGGGGTCTCCCAGGAGGTTATCCGAGAAGCTGTGTTAGCCTTAATCTTCAGGTAATTAGTGTCAGACTAATAGTTTAAGTATTTACGGCAGGCTGAGCTCTCCCCCTTATTTTAATGACGCAGTGAGAGAAATCTAAAATGAAAGCGATGGGATTAATATACTGTATATCGGGTTAATATACTGTATATCGGGTTAATATACTGTATATCGGGTTAATATACTGTATATCGGGTTAATATACTGTATATCGGGTTAATATACTGTATATCGGATGAATATACTGTATATATCTGATTAATTTACTGTATATCGGGTTAATATACTGTATATACTGTATAGCCGTATGCCTACCCCATGCATGTTTAATACCCTCACTGTATTACCCTCTACCACCTCTACTGGGAGGCCGTTCTACTTATCCATCACCCTGTCAGTTGTAGAACAAAGGCAACATAAAATAATTTTATTTTCCAAACAAATGTGCTGTCATTTGTACACACATTATTGTTGTGGTGCTCTGATACATACTGTTTCTATACACATTATCGGGGCTTTTAGGGCAGTAGAACCCTGGGATACCCTCATACCCAGCAAACATTCTGACCTCCTAGAAAAGAGGGGACATCAGGGGAGGAAAGGGGGCATCATGGGAGTACAGAGGGGCAACAGGGGAGGAAAGGGGGTTTCAGGGGAGGAGAGAGGGGCAACATGGGGAGGAAAGAGGGACTGGTCCTCCTAAACAGAGACATTGGCAAGTATGCTGGTGCATTCTGAAAAATTCTACAGCAATAAGTCTGGATACATTGTTTTTGATTGTGGTTGAAATTACTAAAATAAAATCCTGGGGCCGATGCTCCTTTAACATCGCAGATCGGTTGGGGGGCTTCAGCTTTGTCCCTCCACTTGGGGGGCTTTTACTTGAATCTTTAATGAAGCCACGAAATGCCAAAACACCGTAAAGCCGTTTCCCCGACATTATGCAGAGGAGCGGATTTTATCTAATAACGGGGAATATTGAAGCTCAAACTTCAAAGCCCATTCATTCGGCGGCCGCGAACGTAATATCATTTAGCAAACCCTTTGACCTTTAAAATACGTTCTTTTTCTGATCCGTCAGAAGCTTCTAACAACAGGATCCAGGACCCCCGGCCTTAAAGAGTTCAGGTAATTGTCCGTGTATTGTGTCCATTCTTCATTTTTTTTGCTCTTAAAATAAAACTTGAAAGGCTACCTGATACAGGCGCCTCTCCGATACGCAGAGCCCTTCCACCCCCGCTGTACGGTTTAAACAATTATTAACAGAATTTGATGGCTCATTCATCTTAAAAAAAAGTCAAAATTTGGTTAAATGTCATGGCAGGTCCTCTTCTTTATTTATATATATTTTTTTTTTCTCAAACAATGTAGGTTACAGTCCGGGAATGCGATAAAAATGCATTGTGTTATATAGCGCCATCATATTCCGTAGCGCTGTACAATGGGTAGACAGGTAGTATAGGTAGTATGTGACATAACAATTTGACTTACAGGTAAGGAGGGCCCTGCTCACAGGAGCTTGCAATCTAGAGGTTTTAGTTGCAGTTTTTACAGAGGTAACAATTATATTCATTTCCTTTGAGTTCTCAAAGTCCTTTCTGAACGAGCGCCGCGTAAAAAATCAGGACTTTGTAATAACCTGCCCAAAGTACATCTTCCAGCCTTCTCAGAGCGCCAACACCCAGTGCTATTCTAATTGCTGGCACGCGCTTACGATAGCCTTTTATAAGAATATATTACGCGCCGAGTCCCCTAAACCAGACAAATCCACGGGGAAAACCATAAAAACAGGTGAAACCTCACCACATTGTCCCAGCTCTGAAGACCAGAACATTCTTTCTTAAGGGGACATTCTAGCCATGATATTATTATTATTATTATTATTTATAATATTTATTATTATTTGTTATTATTAGTATTATTATTACCTACTATGTGGCGGGGAGGTCTAAGGAAAGCCGCTGGGCAGGCGTGCGGAAAGTGCTCCTATTGGTTTTAGTAGCGCACTTTCCTGAGAGTGATTGGCTAGTGTATATGAATTTACTGGGGCAGATCGGCCCCATTCGGCCCCCGTCTAGTCGCCCGTTTCTCCTGCTGTAAAGACTCAAACCTTAATCAGTCGTTGGTCTCGTCTTAGATTCAGGAGCCGGATGTCTATCCCATGCATGTTTAATGCCCTCACTGTATTACCCTCTACCACTTCTTCTATTGGGTCTCCTTAATTAAATCAAATGTCTAATTTATATACAAGCTAAATACCAGACCATACTTTATATTATCACCTACTCACCATAATTAATGACGCTGTGACCATGCGAAAATTGGTCACGTGATTTATTCCCTAGGCAGTACCCTAAAAAAAATTTTTTTTAAAAACGCCTAAACTGAGCATGAAAGGGTTAACTATCTATAAATAACATATCACCTTTATCTAATTCACTAAAATAATACCCTCAGGCAGCCGGTCCCGCCAGACTGGGTCTCCTATGGCACATTGTAATGTCGGAGTGACAATGTATCTCTCTTTTTTTAAGTATTATGTATCTGTTGGAGAGTTACTAAGTTACTGTTAGAAATGAATAGTTTAGGAGCTCATTCTAAAAATATGGAGGGATGTCCCCATTCAGTCCCTGCCCACCTATCATGAATTCACGAGATTAGGTTTAAAAAAAAAATAAAAAATTGCTGTTAATGAAAGCAGTCGGATGTTGAGATTCAGCAATTCCTAAATTATTAAAAATAATTATTAGCATTGAGAGCGTGTTCTGAAATAGTTAATTCTTGAATGAACAGTAGATCAAACAAGCTCAGGCTGGGAGAGACCCGACACGTTTCGCCTTTCAGGCTTCTTCATAAGCAAATTGTATTAATTGTATTAAAAAAAAACAAAAAAAAGTCCATTATTCTATAAAATTTGCGTTGTGTTCCATCCCAATGAAACGTAAATTTTAATCGCGCCGGGAGTCCCGTCTCCGCAGCCCCAGGTGCTTCTGTAAATGTGTTTTGGCCTGAATAATACATTAACATATATATTTGAAATGATTCTAATTTAATTATACGTCTTACTTTCATCCACTGAAAACGCAGTGTTTGTGCGGGCGCAGCGGGGTGCCGGAGACTCGTGAGTCCCGTCTGGGACATCTAGACCATTAGCGCGTTTTAGCTGATCGCTCATTCATATTTCTCTTTATTTGCCACTTAGCCGTGCTGAAAAATTCATGAACCCAACCCGACAGACAGATCCATACCCACATAAAGTCATTCGCCGGCAGCCCCTTGTATTATCCGGATTACTCGCGGTCTGGTGACGTTTCGATAAATATACACAGAACGGAGGACCATTCCGCCTAATTCCCCCCTAAATTGGGTGCATTGGACAATCTATCAATTTTTCATGATTTTACTTTTTAAATTAAATTTAAAATATTAAGCCTAAACGTGTTTAGATAATATTTTCATACCTGGTAACTGTCCGGATTTTTTAATTTTTACCCCAGTCTCAGGGTGAAGGGGCAGATTCCCGAGGTCAGGCAATCTAGAGCTGCCTCCTTCATATTCTACTCTGAATTAATGATATCTGAGCATCCCAAATGGTGCTTTTCTTACTGCTATATCACAGCTGGAATCCCTGCTTGAATACAGGTGACTTCATTTCAAAAGACCACTATTAGAGCTATTTATTATTTAGTAAATATGATGGAATCGTCATGATGGACTATTAAATGGTTGGTGACTTACAGAGTCAACTTGTTTAGAAATCCATTGTTGTATTCAGCACCAAAGTTCCCGTCGAGCATATTGGGCAGCTTTCACTAATGGTTCCCCATTTTATGACCATCTGAGGATAGAAAGGTTTGAAACTTCTGCCCATTTGGGCTTTTGAGGATATTTTGGGGTTGGAAGCACCTGGAATAATATATATATATATATATATGAAAGTACCTTTCTGTGTTTTTTTCAATCTATAGATCTTTTTGCACGCTGGTCTGTAAATGGACCTACTCACCGGAAAAGGGCTGGGATGACACTTTTTGGAAGGAGATTGGATTAGAAGACATTCTTGAAGACAACTATGCAAAAATAGGTACGTCCATGTTTTACATGTTACAAGCCTCCTGGGTCATAGTAATTTGATTGGACCTGACACTACAACACTATGTAACGAGAATATGGTAGCCCTAGATTAAGTCTACTGCGTGCTTGATACCAGTCATGGGCTAGGGCTTCTATGAATTGACCTCTTTGGCTCCTTCATGCCCTTGAAGACTTCAGTTCTTACTCTTTCTGGAGAGGGACCAAGAAGATCCAGCACTACTTTGGTTTTACATATCCCTTTGGGAAGTGTGGCCCCAAAAGAAGAAGAAGACGGGAACCCAATGGTCACCTTACAATGGCAGAGACATCTTCAGTTGTCTTCACTAGTGTGGTTAAAGCACTTTACCTTAAATCACAATAGTTCCATAGGTAGCTCAACTGATTTCCTTGAAACCACTCAACCAAGGCAGCTTGAAAACCCATTTTAAACCCAACGCACGACCCTACTCAAGTTGACCGCAAATGAGCCAAACATAAAGTTTGGCCAAGTTGACGGCCAAGTTCTCCTACATTCCATCAATTACCAAACAATGATTTGAAAATATGCCACGGAGTGGTAACGGCCACTTGCTTCTAGATACTAATTTTTGGGGGAACGATAACATTGATGATATAATAGTCATTTTAGGGTATTCTGCATTGGTTTTAGGTGGAAATATCCATATTTTCTAATTCTGCCCATTATTCAGCGGCACATTCTGTAATTCTTTGTGAGCGTTCGACCTAAAACACGACCAGAATCTTTGGCAGTGACAATCTTAGACTTTGTGAATTGGCTGAATATGGGTCTTTGTCTACACCCTACGAAAGAACAAGGTTCAGAAAAATACGTAATCACTTCTGTTCAACATAAATTTCCAGCCTAAATCTCTGGATTTTATTCCTGTTTATGTTAGAAATTCTTAATTTCGCTACGTAGACTATTTCATAAACAAATAGCCCTTTAACCGAAGTGATATTTAAAGGGTTAACCCTGGGGGTCCTTGGACTGTTGACAACTATTTTATTATTGGCGAGTTTTTCTGGCTATATATATATTTTTTATAACCGCAATTTTTTATTTTTTTTGTAAAAAAGGAAATTTAGCAGAAATAAAAAAAAAACTGAAATACATCTGTATATGTGTAAAAATTCCAACAAAGGCCAAAAAATACAATTTTACAATTAATTATTTAAGAAGTCTCAATTAGATGACAATGATGAATTTCTACATAAAAAACTTTTGAACAGCTGGAAGACTCAGCATAGGAAACAAATAATACTTATTAATATATCTGTGATTTAAAGGTGCTGTTCCACTTGGATAAAAGATAAATTGCAGAGCAACTGAACCGTAGCCATTTAATGTTTAATTAACCTATCTGCGGAAGAACTTAAGTTTACCATGAATAGTTGGGATAGAACAGGTTAATAGTGGAACCGTTTTTTTTTTTTGTTTTTTTTTACTTTACTGAGAGAGTGGTAGATAAGTGGAGCATCTTCCCAGCAGAAGTGGTAAAAGCCAATACAGTGAGGGAATTTAAACGTGTATGAGATCGGCATATGGCTCCCGAATCCAACGACTTTTTTTTGCTATATTACTCTAATAATAAATGTTAAGGGCCTTGAAACTTCTTTATTTAGCTTGTAATTAGCCAATTAACTATAAGAGCCATAAATAATGTCCAGCGCCTGAAAATAGTATTTTAAACCCTGGGAAAGTAATAATGACCATTAAAAAAAACCACCCGGTACATTTAAACAGTGTCCCTTTAATAGTCCGTTAACAAAGGGTCCATCTAACGGGTAGAGACTCACCCAGTGCCATTATCAACCGGTTCTAAATTTAGTCCTCATGAAAACCCTAACTTGTAGTGGCTCTTAAAGACAGCATTTTTAACAAAGTGCCCCCTTTGATCTATTTCTGCACTCCCCGCAATTAATAATGACCACGGCAGAGTTGTAAACACAATCCGGACTGTGCTTCTATTGTGCGATCAGAGTTATACAAGGCCGTGTTTACCAGGCGCATTATTCTGGACAACTCGTTCTCCATGATTTCATCGTGTATCATCTCAAACCAGAAAAAAACACACAATTAAAAAAAAACAAAAAATCTTTTTTTAAAATTTTTTAATGGTTTTCCATCAGGGCAGCAGGAGTTTACTCTGGGGCAGAGAAAAATTTCAAAAAAAAATCATATTGGCGATCATCTGTCCGGATGAAAAGAAATATTAACCTTGTTTAACCAATAAAAAAAAAAAAAAAAAAAAAAATATTAGCTGAAAGCAACTAAATAATAAAATAATTTTATTTTATTTTTTTTAAATTTGCACAACATTCCGACTTTATTTTTTATACACTACTAATTAATATAACATTCTTTTGGGTCAAAGTCCCAGCTTTAATATTAATTTCTGATTGACTGCTCCTATTTTTAGTAAAAAAAAAAAAAACCCATTTTTTAAAAAGTTAAAGTTAATTTTTTTAAACCTTCTTAGAAAACCCAACAAACATAACAAAAGTTGTGTTCTATGGCAGTCAGAAAGGTGCTAAGGTGGGGCACTTAAATCTTTATTATCTGCATGTCTTATACTAAAGGTAACGGTCCAGCTATGACATCATAGTAACGATCCATTCTCATACTGGTTCCTAACCGCCTTCCTTAATGAGCTCACTAGGAGCGGTATATATTCTCAATCTTTTAGAGGTTAAAATTAAAGTTAACACAAAGTTAAACTCTATGGAGTCCACATTAACACCTCTGTTTGGAGTCGGGCGTTACTTTTATGGTCTACATTTTTAAATTGTATGAATCACATTATTTATTGCAATTTCTTTAGTGTTTTTCTTGGCTCTTTAAACTGAGGCTGGAGAACTTGTTCGTTTTTAGCTTTGTAGCATGTTTTAAACAAATGACAAAAGGGCTATTTAGAAAAGGACTTGGAAGAAGAAGCACCAGAAGGTTGGCTTTCAAGATGTCTTCTCACGTTCAGTGCCACCACTGGCTTCACGTCTTCAGAAATATATATTCTTGGAGTCTGTTCGGCAATTTGCCTCAAACAGCCCAAATGCAGCCCAATAGCACAAGCAAGAGGGGCTCGTTGGGCTGTGGAGTTTAACATCTGGCAAGAAGGTTGGTAGCTCCCAGGACTTTTCGTTTTGGAAGAAATGATCCCACTGATCCAGAGGGATGCGGAGAAAGATACAGGCCAGGCTAGGTGGGTCAAATGGTTCTGGTCTGCCATTACATTGATTAGTAATGATGATTAGTAGCGCCTACTCCATAAATTTGGGCCAATAACTGGTTTTATCCATGAAATGCCTCTTGCTGCCACAGGAAGAGCCTTAAAAACCATGCAGTTGGTCACTACTCTACTGAACATTCCCATTGTGGCTTACTGGGTTACTTCTGTGCTCCTTCTATGGACTTACTAGACCAGCAGTGTCAGTAGTGGCTACTGGCTAGTAATATTTCGATAGAACAGGCCAATATGCAATGAGACGTGAACTTTGACCCTCATAAGGTGATAGATGCCACCCTCCTAACCAACATTCGGTTTCTCATCATGGGATCATGACCACGCTGGTTGCTCTGATAATGTATGTGGGGGGGGGGTTGTGACAGCATAGCCCCATTTCTGTAGTACATACAGTTGCCAGCAGCTGTGCATTGGAAGCCATGGCTGTCGGGACTGTCCTGGCAGATTCGAGACGGCTGGCAGCTATCGTACAGCAAACGAAAAAAAAAAAACTGGCGCAAACACCCAATCCGTAGCAAATAAAACTGGAAAAAAAAGGCTTTCTTTGTACTGCGCTTTCAAGTGGTTTACCAAATCACATTTCAAAAGCATTACTGTCATTTTACTGTTCTCTGTAAAAAAGGGAGGCTCGGGATTTAATTTATGCCCATTTTTTTCCACAAGGAAAAAAAAATTTGTGTAACATTGCAAGTCTGTGGTATTACATTCATTTATTTTTTTATTGCGTTCTGTACAAAGGACTTCTGTGTTTTGGCAGACAGGTCACTGGGAACAGAACCATTTTTTTTCCTTTTTTAATTTTTTGTATTTTTTTTGTCTTTTTGGCATATTAATTTTTTTTCACAGCTACACAGCCAACTACGATTATGCTGCCCCGAAAAAAATAAGTTCATGAGGGACAGATAAAAATACTGTATTTATTTAATATGCCCCGGCGTGTATTCAGACCCCCTGCCGCGACACTTTTTATTTATTTTTTTATTTTTTTAATCTTTTTTTTAACATTCTGGCCAAATTCTATTAAATATCAGTAAATCTTCACTTCTCGTATTCCCCTCACAAAATGTAACCAATAAGTGTATTGTTGTCTGTGGGGTTTGTTACGTCTGGTAAATATCTGGTTTCCGTGACAACCACATAAAAGGTGGAGGGGGGGTCAGCGACATAAACACACTGTACTTTCTAAACACAGAGCACGGCAAATTCCAGATTAGGCTTTGAAATGCGATGAAAAGGGAGGGGGGTCCAACTGTACTTTCCTGCGGTAAATTTTGTGCCCCAATAACTCCTTTTTTGATCAAATATAAAATTGTCAGTGGAAAGAAAACACTCAATTTTAACCCAGTCTAAACTCTTGAGGCGTGAGGCTGAGCGCTAACTTCCATTTTCTTGTGCATGCTGGGTTTTCTTTTTTTACGGTTAATTGCGCGTACAATTTGCGCTTTATTGTGTTTAACCCCTTGGCTGCTAAGCCATTTCACACCCTGGTGCTAAGCTAGTTTTCGGCATTTTGGTGCAGCTCACGTTTAAACGTGTTTCAAGTAAATTTCTTGGGAATAAACTATACAAACCATATATTGTTTTTTTCAGCACACCCAGCAGATTCCAAATATACCATTTTTATATGTGTATGTCTCAATAGGTTTGCAAAATACAACCAAAAATGGGAAAAAAGTGTAATTTTTCACTTCCAACTCAATAAAAACTAGTTTGTAATGTTATTTTTCTAAACTCTAATATCAAAACCTGTGTTGCTAAATATTTGTAGTAGGTAACCGGTCTAAAATAAACAGACATTGAGAACAGAAGACTGTGTTTTTCTAATATTTTATTGCTAAAAGTTAAATTTACTAGACTATCACAAAATTCATCTTTAAATTTAATGCATGGCTGCCGTCAATTAAACAGCTCTAGCTGCCCGGGATGTTAAAATATGCCAACAAAACTATATATTTTTAGAAACTACACCCCCAGCCGCAGCAAATGAGGTCTTATTTGTATTTGTATCACAAATCTGACTTGCACAATAAATAAGTGAATATCACACAAATAAAAATAAAAAATAAATAAAATTAAAAGGGACAAGTTCATTTATGTCTTCCGCACTCCAGGTTTGTCCTAGAAACACATGCAGCCCCTCATTTGATGCGCCAAGGGGTGTAGTTTCTGAAAATATATACTTTATGTACCATAATTTAACTTCCCAGCTGTCTAGAGCTGTCTAAATGCAGCCATCACCCCTAAATGTTTTAAGACAATTTTTTAACAAGATTCTCCAATCTGCCATATCTGAAGTTAAAGTGGTCTAGACATCTGGGAAGTTAAATTAGGGTACATAAAGTACACATTTCAAGAAACTACACCCCTTGGAGCTTCAAATGAGGGGTTACATGTATTTCTAGGTTAAAAGTTAAGTTCACAGATAATGATGGAATATGTCACTTTGGCTAGAAAATATGTTTTTTTCTAACCATAGCGACATGTTCATTTGTGTCTTGCGCACTCCAGGTTTGTCCTAGAAACACACGCAGCCCCTCATTTGATGCGCCGAGGGGTGTAGTTTTTGAAAATATGTACTTTTTGTGCCATAATTTAACTTCTTACGTGAGCAGTAATTCCACGTCAAGGCTTCAACCCTAATTACTGACCATTCACACGCCTTTCATATCTCCATTCACTCACAGAAGCACACACCATACTTTCCATACATTCACTCGCAGAAGCACACACCATTCTTTCCCCTAACAATCCCAAAGAGATGATCGTAAAGGGAGAAAAAAAATCACTTTTACAGCAAAAATAAGTTTTGCAGTAAAAATGCAAGGGGCTCCAGGGATGACATGGTTAACTTACGTACTACAGGCTATACGGCTGATTCGGCCATTTTTAAAAAGGGAATGTGACTTTTTATAGCTGTATGATCGCTGTGGTAACATTGGCTACCACATTTAGCTAGAATACTTAAACTTTTTTTTTTTTTTAAGTTAAACCAGTTTATGTTTAGATAATTTAATTTGGGGGTCTCTAGGCAATTTTGATCTTTATTTATCTGCCTTTAGAGACCCCCAAATCATTTTTTTACTTTTTTTGTACATTTTTATTTTTTTAACATAATATTTTTTATTCTTTTTTTACAAGCATTATACCGTTGGAAAGGTGAGGCGATTACCTTTCCAACGGTATATGTTGGGGGTATGTAGCTGCTCAGATGCCTGAGATACGGGCATCTAAGCAGCATGCCCCCCATACCGTGAAAACTGACAATTGTCAGTTTTCAATAAAGTTGCGCGGTGACGTCATCGCGCCATTACGCGCGACGTCACCGGCCGGATCGGGTGGTCCCAGTGATGCCCTTCAAAATGAGGGGCAGATCGCCGGGGTAGGTGGTGATGGGGGTCCACAGACCCCCATCAAGGTAGGAGAGTGCTAGCGACGGCATGGTGCCGTCGTTAGCACCTGACTGGGACTGCTAGCGACGGCACCATGCCGTCGTTAGCAGTCAAGGGGTTAAAGAGAGTTTTCCACCCAGAAACGTGTATCTTGGATGAGAGCCCCCTAGGCCTGGCCTAGTCCAGCACCCCAGCTGCCCCCTATTACTTAACACAATGGTCGCTGCCTACCAAGCTCAACAGCAGGATATGATGTCATATCCCGCGTGCTCCACATGGCGTGCGGAGTAAAAACACTATGGAGGCCCTGCCGGTTGGCACACTGCTCCGTAGTATACATGGGATGGTTACAAGGGGGATCTCCGAGTGGTGGCGCCCAATAGGGCGATGTGCCCCCTGTCACTCCGCACAGGTGCTGCCTCCCCCCTGAAAATGGCACCCTAGACCAAGTCGCCCTAGATGAGAAAAGGTCACTGATTCCACCTACCCTCGTATAGTCATACACTTTTATAGGTGGATAGAACATTATAAACATTACGGAATATCGATAAGGAGCGATTCAGATACAAAGTGTTAAAAAGAGGGCAATTGTCAAGAATATTCCGTTGGTTATTATGGTGATTGCTCAACATTCACCGATTTAAACTAGAAACGCACTTTTTTTGGTCCATTTCTTCCTATTACTTTTAAATACGTAAACCCCGTCCAGAAACGATTCATCAAACACATCACAATCTTCTCCGGGAATTCTTTATGACCCGGCAGTCATGTGAGGCAAAGCGAAGGCGCCGATATGTTGAAAGGCTTTTTTCCATAGCGGAGTAAAATGGTAGCATACAATTGGGAACTAAAGATGTCTGAGGGAATGTTTTGTGTCCCTTTTACCCCCTTGGGTATTTCAGTGTGTTTCTGAGGAGCCACAAGAGACTCAGATACCCCCCCCCCATGGCCGTGACCACTGGGTTGTCTACACCTGACTTCGGAAGATGAATTAGCTGTCTATCGCGGGACAGGTAAACGTGCATAATATTTCATCACGTCTTGGGTTGACCTTTTAAACCAGATCTAAGTGGAAATCTGTGGGTTTTTTTAAGCTGATACCGTGACGTCTGAACGTTACACGGAGATGTAATCAGCATTCAGCAGCTGGGTGTCACGGACTGGGTCCAAGCTAATGGCTGGAAGGACCCAGCGCGCCCGATGTAGTTTGCAGGAGTCACGATGCAGCAGTGGAGTCTGGGGCAGGGCCTGGTTGCAGGGTGACCACACTCGCCCAGGCGTTGAGCACCTAGGAAGTGCAGCCAAACACCAGCGCCCTGATATGGCAGCAGATGGAGTCCAGAACAAAACGAATCCTGCAGGCACCCTGGAGCAGGCATGAAGCATAGCACACGGATCACGAGCAGGATGCTGCAGGCTGGGAGAATGGAAGCTAAGCAAAGGGTTAATAGAGCAGACACAAAACACAGAAAGGGAAAGGGAGACCAGGCAAGAAACATGATATGAGATGTACACAAGAAGTGGCTAGAAACATAACATGAATAGCATAAAGAATAAACAGGCACAAGACGAGGAATAAACATAACTAGACAAGACATACATAGTACAGGGCACAACAAAGGACAGGGAAGAAGGCAAGGAACACAGGGGAAGGAGTGAGGAGCCGGAACCCTCGGACGCTTCTCCTATAAGCAAGGATAGGACATATTAACAGGGACGTGGGGAGAGGAGAGAGGAACCGGAATCCTCAGATGATTCAAGGAAGAAGGGCAAAGGTACATAAAAGACACACAAACATGAATACAGAAACTAGCCTAGGACTACATGATAACTATTGGAGATTCCGTCACATTATATGGCCATAGTATGCTTAGCCCACCACTACGCCAAAGTACTCCAATGACGGTGGGTCCTAACGCTAATCCCTGCAGACAAGATACAAAACAAACCACACATGTAAACAAAACACAGCACAGAGACATACCTTAGACTGCAGACTGAGACTGAGACAAACAGAACACAGGTGGGGCACACCTAATAAAGGAAGCAGAGCTGAAGCAAAGAGCCGGAGCAGAAGCAAGGAATGGAAAATAGAACAAAGCAAAAGGAAATCCAGGAATGGATCAAAGCAAAGCAGAGAAACTAAAGCAAGACAGAAATGCAGCTCCGCAGCCAGGGCAGAACGTAACACTGGGAGTCTGCTAGCTCAAGGACAGATGGCTGACCGTGGCACAGACTCCTGCCATCAGACCATGTCCTATCTGGAAGCCTGAAGACAAAAGTGGCTAAAAAGTCTTCTTCTCCTTGGACCACAGGGAGATGCCACCCGTTCCGAGAAAAGATGGCTGCCATATTGTTTGGATAGCTGTTTCATTGTGTTGTGGGGCAACATTAATGCAAGAGAAATAGAGTTGAATAGCCCCCCAAAAATGTATGAGACGGGCATATTAGGGAAGAAACCCAATGGAAGGGGACAACTTAGAAGGGGAGAGAGGCCACAGGTGTATTGGGGCATTTTCCGCCCCGTATCAATAATGTGACCCCGGTGGACCTTGTGTAGGGCGACCATTGGGTTTGTAGTGGTCCTTATTGTGTTTCTGTTCTACCGCGTGTGTACATCCCGTGATACATGTTTATACTTCA
This sequence comes from Spea bombifrons, assembly GCF_027358695.1. Classification (NCBI taxonomy): domain Eukaryota; kingdom Metazoa; phylum Chordata; class Amphibia; order Anura; family Pelobatidae; genus Spea; species Spea bombifrons. The sequence goes on from NC_071092.1 coordinate 45,915,003, forward strand.
TGCAGCTGACTCCGGGAAGAAAAATGCAGAGGCAGCAAAACACGCCGTAAGCTTCTGTTAACCGCCTTCCAGCTGTACGCTCCTGGCCTGCTGGGAAAACACGAAACTCAGCTTTCGACTGTAAATAGATTTAGAATATCCTAAAAAAAAAGAGTCACAAGCGTATTCCTGCTCCAAACCCACCGGATAAGATCGGGTCACTATTTCCTCCCCTAACTGAGGCTTTTGTCTCTACTTATCCTGGAATTGCCCCCTGACACCCTCTTAAGTCTAAAATCAACTTATATTTAAAAAACAACTTTTTTGTTTTTGTTTTTTTTAAAGACCAATAAACATAATTGCAATAAATTATAACAACCCCCAAATGGCCAATATTTGTGTATACTTCCTGGAACCTGTTGAAATCATACAATATACCCCCCAACACCTTTGTTGGGGGTGTGGCTTGAGGTACGGAAGGGTGGGGCTGGAGGCAGGGCCGGCACAGGATTCTCCGCCTACCTTACCCGAAGAGCCACATGGGAACCGCGACGGAGGTGCTGCAACAACACAGAACCTCCATTAATTTTACTTAACCCTTTGTAAGACAATACAATAGGCATGTGAAAAAATACACTCTAATAAATAGCCCCACGTGCCCTTTTCTCCTCTGCTCTTTTCATGGTATGAGGGTATCACAGGGTTAAAAAGGCCTAAAAGCTATAATAATGTGTATAATTGTGTGTAAAATGTATGTTTTTTTAAAAATAATTATCAAGCACTATTTTTAATATATTTTTTCTGATCTATAATATATATATAGTCTTTATCATATTTTTTTTATAGATTTTTGAAAAATGTTTTTTTCGGGAACTGGAAGTCAAAGATAACTGGACTCCGTTGACTGTAACTTTACATTTTCATTCTGATGTATTTTTGCACCGTGGACAGGTTACGTTAGTACATATCCTTATGTCCCTTTTGCAATGTATACAATACAAATTGCATGGACGTGATTTATCCAAAAACATCTGGTTTCCAACCTCATAAGACCCTCCTGTTGCACCAGAAGTCATTCATCAATTGGGCGTATCAGTGCTAAAATATCATGTGTTTTTAGAAGGATAATCCCGTGGATTGCTCAATGATATTTCAGCTGCTCCGCTGAGTTTGTTTAAAGGGAAACTGTCACTTTTACAGATTTTTAATGATTTGACTTTTTTATTTATCAATCAGGACAACTAATTTATTGGTGTAAAAAATTCACTTTATGCAAGCCAAGATCTGTGTCTCAAAGTAGAATAAGTAACTTTATCTGATCAATTCCATATGCTGAAGTTCTCTCATTGCTCCCCATCCCACCCTTACAAAGGCTGCCTGAACCAATCAACAACAATCAGCAACTTAATAACAGGAGACAATGGCAGGGATAACCTCATTCTAATCGTTAAATATTTTTAATATAGAACTGGAAAAATTAGTCTTATTGAAACATCACATATAGCAATGTATAAATAAATACTATGTATATATTGTGCTATTAAAAAAAAGATATATTTTTAAAAAATATATATTTTCGTCTTAGTGCTGTGAAACTCACCAAAAATGTAATTATAAATATTATAGTGTAAAAAAAAAGTGATTTTTAAAAAACATTTGCGTATCCACCCATTATTTTATTTAGCAATTTAGATTTATTATTATATTTTTTTATATCCATGCTATATTTTGCACAATAAGGACATCTTGGAAAGCTTTGTAAGAAATAATGATGATTCTGCATGTGAACCTTTTGCCAATATTATAGGAAGTTCAAAAAAAAATACATGCAGCAGATAAAAATCTCAACGTTAATAAAAAATATTAAGAAACATTGACCCATTAATACATTGTTGAAAAAGCAGACAATGGTAAGCATTTTCTTATTAATAACTTCAAATTCTCGCATGCATTCCAATTTTATAGCGGTGTGTAATGCATAAAATTCAGTGAGTATAATCAATTGGAAATATGTGGTTTTGGGGCAATAAACACTTTTTTTATACGTGATGATAGATGCCAACAAAATACAGAAAAGGTCTGCGTTCCTTCTGTTTATCAGGCTGAAGAGTAGTTATTTTTAATCTGTCTGCCCAGGAAACCAAGTCCGGCTTCCAGGAGCTCCTATAGGGAACCGTCTGACATCTGAGGCTGCCAAGGATCTCGGCCTTCCCGAAGGAATCGCGGTGGCTGCTTCGCTCATCGACGCGCACGCTGGTGGGCTCGGTACGTATAAAATCTACAAAAAAAAATGGAGTTTCCATCGTCACTGCTGGAATATTTCTGCCTGTCTTTCCTTTATATAGAGTAGAGGAACTGAAAAGTTTAGGAGCCGCGCTAGAACATTTCAGGAGCCCTGGCTGCCCCTTTCAGTTTCTGCATCGTCCCCTTACCAAAAAGGTGCAAATTAACTTGTTACTGTTGGGAAAGGTACACGAAGGTCCCTTAGATGCCTTGGGTCTCTTTACATCCATTGGACCTCTTTTTAAAGCTCCCTTGCATGGCTCCGAGGGCTACAAGGTATGATGTCACAATCTGACCATGGCCCAGAGCGAGCAAGTAGAAGACGTGTCTACATCTCGTAGACTTGATAACTTCTCGCTTCCCATTTTCTAAGACACCTAATAGTGTGTGATCTCTTCGGCGAGACTTCACGGGTGGTGTGTTGACTTTGCATCACACTGCCGGCCCCCAGCCCCAACCAATTCTTTGACATCTATGCATTCCGCAACCCTGGCTACAGTAACATCGAGAAAGAAGATACAATGTTCCGCCGTATTTTCTTGTCTTCCTGTCCCAGAGGTCGTAGAGCTGGCAGTCCCATTGGGTCTGGATACTGCTGCACCTCTAATCGGTCATATTGTGTAAGAGCAAATGGCATTGGGCATCAAGCCTACACATTTCAGATGCTAGAAACAATCTACCTATAAACCTATAAGCATTTAGGCCACTGTAGGATGTTAATTCATTCCAGCAATAGAACTGTGCACACAACTAAATAATAAAACAATAAAAATAATAATAAAAACAGGCTTTTATCTTGCTTGAGATCGGATGTTAAAACCTAACAATAGAAATATAAAATCATTATTAATATTAATAAACATATTCATATATGAATATTAATTAAAAAAAATATGATTATATTTCTTATATTATATTCTTATAATATTAATATTACTAAAATATAATAATAATACAATAATAATATAAGAAATATAATAAAAATAATAATATAAGAAATATAATAAAAACAATAATATAAGAAATATAATAATAAAAATAATAAAATAAGAAATATAATAATACAAATAAGAAATATAAGAAAAGGTGGTGTTTCATTCCCTGGAGTTAACTGTGATTAGAAAACATTGCACGACTACAAAAAAAAACACAAAAAAAGATTATGTCTGTTGAAAAAAAGTACATGGGAATATGCTGAAATGATTACAATATTTTGGAAAATGAATTCCACCGAGACCCGCAGAAAGTTAAAGGTCTGCTTTGGCTAAGGAGGTGCTGACAAGCTAAGGATATACTAAAATTACAATCATTTTTCCAATAACACAAGGGGGTGAACGGGCACCCCGGCGGCGGCGGCAGGCACACACTGGGTCCATAGTTCACATCCAGCTGCATTTTAGGTATGTGTAGCAGTTAATCAGGTATTTGACCACAGCTGTTCCGCAACTGTTTCTTTAAATTAATTGGGGGGGGGGGTCCACAAGGGTCCACAAGGAATGCTTATTCAGCTGTTCTCATTAAATCCAAATCAGTTATTGTGGGAACCGAATACGATCCTGCGAGCAAAGGCCAGTAATACCGACAAGCACTTTTGTGGTAATAACACCAGGTAATATCTTCCTCTGGTTTAACTGGAGATAACTGGAAATAACACAAGAAAAATAGTCGCGCAAGATTGCGTCGGGAAGAAAAACAGAATGTTAACCTAGACGGGAAGCGGTAATATCAGGACTTGCTCGATACTAAATAGGAGATTACAGGATAAAATTAACTGTCACCGTCCCGGATTTTAGGATCAGTAAAATAATTTATTTGACTTATGTTTTCAAGTTTAAATTTTTTTTAGATTTTTTTGTCAATTTGTATTTTTTGAGATATTTTGTTTAAAGGTTAACCTTATAGAAGCTGGGATTGGAGGCAGCCTGTGGCAGGGTCAGCATTATCTAATCCATTTCCTGACCTGATGTCCTTATCCCTTTTCCCCGCCACCTTTACAAAGGCTGCCTGAGCCAATCAACAGCAATCAGCAACTTAACAGGGCGGAGATAACCTAAAGTCAGCAGTCTGCATTCATAAAACAAACACGTAAAGGTTCTTCAAGGAACGGCCCAACGTCTGGAGTTACGCTCAGGACCCCCCCCATGCTATACGTAATGAAACTTCCTAAAATGAAGGCAGGCAACAAACATAAATTCATTATCCAAGCGGACAAAGCCACGCGTTAGTAGGAATGGAATAAGCTTCACGGGGTTAAATTTGCCTGCCGTCATTTTGGGATTGATAATAGTGTGGTATTTAGTGTGGTATTTCACAGTGTCAAACTCATGGACCTCCCCCCATACTTGCACAGGTGCCATCACATTGTTCATCACATTGTGTTGGCTTTGATCGGTCACCGCCGCTATCTCTCTTTCACCCCGGCGAGAGCTTAAACCTCCGATTTAAGGGGAAAAAAGGTCACCAGAGGACGGCGGCGTCAGGTGTCCCCCCCGCTGATGGTGTCATCTCGTGCGGTTTTGCCCCCTAGTGGCGCCACTCACAATAACCCTAGCTGCCCAACTGGGCTACAACCCCCAAAGATTTAGGGACCTTGTAGCCAAAACGCACAGCCCTTGCCCTATACGAATGCTAGTTCTGCATATCAGACCCTGCCAGTTGTCCGTCTGGAGCTACGTATTGACTTCCCTTTATTATTATTATTATTACGAGGTGTGATTGGAGCAGATGTGAAAGGCCATAGCCTCGCTTGTGAAAATCAACCAATCACGTCCAGGCTGGCGCTGATCTGCGGAACATCTTCTTGTCACATGGCGGTAAGTTTTTCCTAAACAACCGCCGATTTCTATTGTTCGATACGTTCTGTCCTGAATTCACCTCGGACTTTCCTCTAAGGAAACGTCCTGTAAATTTCTGCAACATCGTATCGCATGTGAACAATAACACCGCATGCTCCGGATCGGCACTAAAATAAATGTTCCGTGTAGAGTTTGTATTTCCATTCCATGTTTTTATTTAGCATGCACATAAATATCTGGAATCAGAGAACGTTGTGAATACAAGAGGGATTTGAGCGAAACTCCCAACGCACGGACGTCTGGTTTATATTTCTCCGCGTTTGGAAATGAGAAGTGTTATTGCAGATGGAGAAAAGTCTTCACTTTTTACAAACTTTAAATGCCCACGGCGCTCTCGGCTCATATCACTCTGGCACCCAACGGGTTAAGACACGCGAACGTGACCGGCTAGGGATGGGTAAAAGTTTTGGGGGAAAAAATCATGTATTTAAAAAAAAAAAACCTCTCTTACCTCTATAAATTCCTGCGAAAAAACTGAATTACAAGGAAATAATAATTCCAATGAATAGAAAAAAAAATGTCAATATCATTTCTAAACAATAATAATAATTTTCTATATTTTTATTTGGTGCTGGAGTATAGAGGGACTGCCACTCTCATTATCTCAGCCGTCAATCGCACTAGACGTACCGATGAGAAAATAACCCCCCTCCGACCCACGTTAGGGAGCCATCCTATGTGCTTTAAAGAGGGTCTATTGATAGGACTGCTTTCCATACACTCCTTCAAGCAGCCAATCAGCGAGGACAATTCTTGGTCCACAAAGGGAATGAGAAGCTGCAGCTCTGCAGCTTTAGCTTCTCCGTATGGGATTTAAATTTATTTATTTTTTTTCTATTTTTTTCTATGAATTTACTTACAAATTCTTTTCATATGTATATTTTATTTAGGGAGTTCCCTATACGTTTTAAAGGTCCAGCCTTCTCCTGGGATATTTTAATAGTGTCTGGGTTACTTAGTCACGAACGTATTAAAACTTGATTTCGATTACACTCTGAGCACACCCCAGCCCGCCGGCGCTCATACTCTTACCAGAGGTTTTCCGTTCTGTCCGACGCTTATTTTGTCTCGCTTCAATCTGGCAAACGGACAGGACTTGTCACGTATCGATGTTTGGGAACGAGCTTCTAGACATGACTGAGAGTCACAGGAGCATGTGAGCCTTAATGCCTCGCTAATGGTAATTACAGTGGGAATATGAATGAGCGCTGTGTGAATGAATACGCATTAGGCCATTGGGAACTTTGAAGAGACGGCTGAACGTTCCAGACTGGACTATTTATTTAGCATAAACCGCGTGATGCTTATAGTCTGCAACGCAACCCTATAGATACCGATATTCCATCTCCACTTCCACGGCTGAAGCTCCGATCAATGCCTCTTCTGTACGTCCAAGCCTGCAGCCTGGTTATGGTCAGTCCCTTCATTCCGGGACGTAAAGGACCCTATTTCATACACTCATTCGGTGTTTCCTCCTTACTCCTGTGATTAATACCCTACAGATAATATATGATGTTTTTCGGGCTCAAGCGAACAGATATTTCACACCTGATGTTTCCTCAAGATCAAGGGGTCCAATAAAAGTAACTTTTATGGCTTATGTGTAACTTATTGATCCCTAAAACATATTAGATAAACTTTACTAAGAGAGTGGTAGATAAGTGGAACAGCCTCCCAGCAGAAGTGGTAGAGGTTAATACAACGAGGGGATTTAAACATGCATGGGATAGACATACGGCTCCTAAGACGAGACCGACGACTGATTAAGGTTTGAGTCTTTACAGCAGGAGAAACGGGCGACTAGATGGGGGGCCAGATGGGGCCGATCTGCCAGTAGGTTCTATATTTATATGCCTACTGACCCCCAACTATGGCTGTACTTCATATTAATACAGCGTTATAGCTAGTAGTCCCCAATATTTATACCAAGCCTCAATCGTCCCACACATGGACTATCCAGTAACTACAGGGTCCTTAGAAGAGCGGCTTCTCGTGGCACTTGTGGCTCAGACAAGCTGAGCGTCCCAAAGCCCTCAACACCCTTAAGAAATGGAACAAAAAAAGGGACTTTCTTGAAGTTTTGAACGTTAGTGTCAATTAGTTAGCAAAAGGAATATAGTGTGAGAAAGAGGAGTGGCACAGGTGGAAAACGAGCATATTTGATTTGGACTAAATAGGCTCGTTTTTAGCCAAAATACAGTCTGGTTACAATAAGAAAGTCTTTATAAGAACATAACGAGGCGATGATGTATATGGGAAGTCTTCAAAACTGACTACGGTGCAGAAGGTGTAAAGAAGATGATAAAATCCTCAGTGTGAGGCGGAAGGAAATAAAGCCCGACTTGTAGAGCCAGGTGGCGGATAGATATTGGCAGTGAAGAATGATACGTCTGGAGGACAATCTCTTAATGCTGGGGCTTGACCGCAGGTGTCCTCCGCCAATGCACTGCTAAGCCCATAGGGATGTTCAGCTTGGTCGCCAAGTCTATAACCTCGCTCCTTTTTTGGGGAAAACGGTCAAAATTAGCGTTTGAAGAACATCATTCTTTCCCTATGACCCTGATAGAGACTCTCATCAGATGTGTGGGACATCGGGGAGAAAGCCAGGAACGTAAAGTGAGGAAATGTTGGGCAACAGCCTCTAAGGTGTGACTGTCCACCAATCGAGGGGACTAGAAAAATTCAGAAATACATTATTATAAGGTTATTATATTAATAAGTGAAAACTTTCCAAAGCTAAGACAGACTGAGAGGAACAGCCTCCCAGCAGAAGTGGTAGAGGGTAATACAGTGAGGGAATTTAAATATGCATGGGATAGGCATATGGCTCCTAAACTTTACTGGAAGATGGAAAGGAGAAAAAGTATACTTTAAAAAAAAAATGTAAATTAATTGTTTTAAAAGCACTCGATTCCTTTAGTTGTGTAACAAATTATTTAACACATAAAAGATACATTTTATCTTAAATCAGTGAGCACCTGACCTGGTGTAACCTGTTACATCGCTTCTAGAATTGTGAGAGCAACAAAGTCATTTCTTATGTATCAAAAAAAAAAGAAAAGAAAAAAAAAGTTTCGTCTCTCCTTAACCCCTTAATGACAAAGACCATACACAGGCTCAAAATGCATTGTTTTTAATGGGTTTAGGGACCGCCCATTGTCCTTAAGGGGTTAAGGACCCCCAAATAAGCATTTGTTTAACGTTTTTGATGTCACTTTCCTAAGCCTGCCTAGACCCTGCCATCTTTAATGGAACTGCAGGTCGAATAATCGTATCCCTTTTTCCCCCAACCCCTCGTTTTAGGACGTTATACACAAATTAAGCATTATCTATGTTTTAGAAACCCGCCTTGAGTGTATACCATGGGAGCAGCCACAGTAACTTCCTCTCTGTGATTATTCCTCCCCGTTTAGTTATCTCTCCCCTGTGTTTAAGTCGCTGGTCGTTGTCGATTGGTTCAGGCAGCTGTCGTAACGCTCTCGCTTTCCCTCAATCTTAAATAATCCCACCGATCCACAAACAATCAACCATAAGTGATTTTGGTTGATGACAGCAGGTCCCCTTTAAGGCAGAGCGGCCCTTGAGTCCCAACAAAACCCCCTTTGTGCGATGGCCGCAGGAGACGGGGAGGGAGAAGGGGCTCGTTCCGCGAAGGAAAAAAATTAAAAAAAAAAAAACAACAATTCTGCCCTTTTTTGTAGTGGTTTTGGCAAATAAAACAGGCGGCTGTCAGAAGGAATTTCAGTAACATTAAACAAGGGTGAGATGTGGCAGCCGAGAGGTGGGAATCGTCTCCAAGGTCCTTCGCGGGAAACATCTGAGAACTCCGAGGGCCTGACGCTGGACGGGTGCCCGTTGAAATGAAACGTCCGCACAGCCTTCTGCTTCTTGTACCCAAAGTTACAGTTTGTTGTATACAGCGTGTTCTTACCTGGACTGCTCTGGGGTTATCCGTTCCAGATACAGAGAAATAGCTCTTCGGACTCTGAACTATTGATATATTTTTCACAAAATGAACAAAAGGAAGATTTTCTTTACTGAGAGGGTAGTAGATAAGTGGAACGGCCTCCCAGCAGAAGTGGTAGAGGGTAATACAGTGAGGGTATTAAACATGCATGGGATAGACATACGGCTCCTGAATCTAAGACGAGACCAACGACTGATTGAGGTTTGAGTCTTTACAGCAGGAGAAACGGGGCGACTAGACGGGGGCCGGAGGGGGCCGATCTGCCGCAGGTTCTTAAAATTATATAAAATGAGCGGCCGACCGGAAAGAAAAAGACGACCCGGTGTATGACGGGAAACGTGTTTTATTTTGCGGAGGAGATGACTGATTATATATAAATAGAATATATTAGAATTATTAGAGGGGGGGCGTGTTGGTTACCGAGTTGGTGACAGAATTTATTGAAGTTTTATTAATTTTTTTATTTTAATTACTAATAATATAAATATATATATAATTTTTATTGTCAAACTGTAACTGCTTTATAGCAACCTCAGGAGACAGGAATATTAGGGGTATAAAAAATCTTATCGCCATAGCAACCGATGGAATAATTCCTGCTGAGTGCCTTTTGAAACATCCCCCAGAATCACTTTTCATAAATAACCCCTATTAATTGATCAGGCTGATACTACTATTTATTTCATACCACTCAGGTGTCCCTGGTTAGGGCAGACAGTCCCTCCCCTGATGTCCCTCTTTCCTCCGGTGATGCCCTTCTTTCCTCCCCTGATGCCCCTCTCTGCCCTCCCCTGGTGCCCCTCTTTCCTCCCCTGATGCCCCTCTCTCCCCTCCCCTGATACCCCTCTTTTCTAGGAGGTCAGGATGTTTGTTGGGTATGAGGGGATCGCAGGGTTCTACAGCCCTAAAAGCCCCGATAATGTGTATAGAAACAGCAGTATAAATAATCTGATGTCACCTTCTTCTTCCTCGGTTCTTCTGTTCCCGCTGGCAGAAGAAATTAGCCTCCAGTGACGCGGAGGAGTAACCTAATCAGAATGAACTATTACGCACACCACGAAGAAGAGCCCTCTGAGGTTCCAGAAGCTTATGTAGCTGATCTATTTTGGTCCAATGAAATTTATCAATTTCCATTAAAGACTCGCATCATGAGACAAATAATTAAAACGTCTGCTTGCGGCACCAAACCGATGAATACATTTATACATTAATGAATCCCACTGAAAAACGTAACAAATTGGTTCTTTTTAAAAAAAACTTGTTTTATTATTATGTATTGATTTCTATAGCGCCATCATATTCCATAGCGCTGTACAATGGGTAAACCGGACATAACAAGTCGTATGTAACATACAATCCCTGGCCAAAGGAGCTTACAATCTATATATATATATAAGAAACAGTAAATTTAAAATAAATAAAATCCTCCAAAGTTTCTGACCCTTTTATATTCTCATCGCTAACATCTCTCTGAGCCAATAACATGATGTGCTTTTAATTAAAAAGTCTTTTCTGTGAAGCGGGACAGCGGGTTCTAGAAGTGGGACAAACTGTTTGCGGCATGTTTACGTCTTTTGCCAAATAGATATCAATGTTTTTGTTTTTTTTAATGAGGGCTTTTTGGCTTTAAATGTTAAAAATAATACTTGACTTTTGGAACAATGTTTCTGCTTATTTGCATGTGTCTGAATATTATATTGAGAGGCTGGTGGATAAGTGGTACCGCCTCCCAGCAGAAGTGGTAGAGGGTAATACAGTGAGTGGATGTACACATGCACGGGATAGGGGTATGGCTCCTGAATCTAAGACGAGGCCAGCGACCGTCTTTACACCATGGGCAGACTAGACGGGCCGAAGGGTTCTTATGAGCCGTCAGATTGGATGTTCCTATGAATGATAACGGTCTCCTGCGAGACAGCTGTCATTAGCCTGATTTAGACAGCCGTTGGGAAACATTGTGGGTTTGCTGCCAGCTCTTCTCAGACCGGAGACTCGGGCTGTTTACGGATCCGAGAATGAACGTTGTGAGCCATGTCTCGATTCTAGGTCACATTCAGTAAAGCCGGGGCTGGCTCGGACTACCCCTGAAATGTGATCTTTCTAATCTTACTCTCAGCCCGACCAACAAGAGCTCGGAGTGATTCTGGGCTCTCGGCGTCCCTCTCCAAAGTGTCATTTCACAAACAGGACTATTCGGCGATAAACAAAGTGATAAACACAATCATTCTGATCTCTCTCGGCAAATGAAAACAGACTGGAAACACGTTTTGGGAAAGAGCCTCCTAAAAAGGTTAAGTTTCACGTCCCATTACTTGTGATAATCGTCTGTCTAGGAACACCTTAAAGGGGAACGGCCACCATTTTTTGGTGGGATAGCTGTGTAGCCAATAGGGTACCCAAGGTGTGCTTAGCTCGTGTTTGGTGGAGCAGTGAGTTGGAGAGTTTTGAGACCTTTTAGCCATACTTAGCTTCAGTACAGGACCTGACACCACGCGTAACCTCCATACGTGTATGACGTATGATACATGTATGATGCAATGCATGCTACATTTTGTGCAGCATCACCGTTGCGGAGCTCCAAGGTCCTGGAGGCTTCTAGGTCACGAGGGAAGAGGCCGGAGAGTGCGAGAGGTGAGTGTTTTTGATAAACCTCCAAAGGACTTTAAATAAAGGGTTAAGTTTGGGCAGCCCTTTCTTGGTAATACGCCTCTTCACGCAAGGGGCATCTGACATCATTTGCGGACTCCGTACTTACGCGATGATGTCACACACTACGTCGTATGCAATGTCGTTCTTGTGGTCTTCAGAGCTCCAGGAGGCTTCTAAGTCTTAAGGAGAGGACAGAAGTGTTGCAGAGGATCATGGGTAGGTGAGTAATACCAGGCCTGCTCAGGCTACTCATAGCCCCTCCCTCTTTTTAGGGGAGTGGCTTAGCGAAAGGCAGAGCTAAGTGCCAACATAGGCAGAGCTAGCCCCAGATACCTTATATATATATGGAGTGGGAGGGGATTAGGGCGGGGAGTGGGCGTGCCCATACACCACTTCGCTACTTAGAGACAGACCACGATGACCCAGAGAAGCGACGCTTCACTCTGAGCCTCTGGGCTAAACCTGTGTATTATTATTACTATTATTATTATTATTATTTATTATTATTAAAAGAACATTGGACAGAGTGATGGGAGTTACATTTTTCCCTATAGATTTTGCTTTCGCATAATCGCTTTAACCTATTGTGAGCCAAACCGATACCCTATTCTTAATATCACGCCGGCTCTCTTGTATAACCATGTGTGCTGCAGTGCTTAGTATACCAGGCCCTGTTTTACCCGGCCACCACATCCTCACTGGCTTTGCTTTGTGCCCTCCAGGGTTAACCTTTTTTTATGACTGTTTGATTTCATATTAAATTATGGGAAGCCAATCCGGTTATTGGAGCGGCGCAGGACCAGCGCCGTAACCGGATTCCGTGAATAATTATCTCCCGTATATTTCAGACCAATAAACCCGCGGCCGGCTAGGAACCCGAGGCTTTCCAGTTAATTGATATGCCTCGTTATACCATTAATGGCCGAAATGAAATCTTCCTTTCGGGGGTCCTGTGCGGATTCCGATTGATCTTTTCAGCCCAGTAATGACTCAGATATTCTAACTGGAAAAAGGTCAGCGGACACATTAGAATCGCTGGATGTGATTCCTGCTAAGCACGTGGCTTTAAGCAGCTTGGACCGAGCAGCACATGCCACGTGAATCCCTTGGCAGAGAGTAGAGGTTCACAACGGAGAAAACATTTTTATTCTATCAGCCTCGGGATTTTTCTCAGAAGACGTCTCCGAATGTTAAGAAGTTATTGCCAGCGCAGGCTACTGTAAATTCACGTTCGCGCAAGTGGTCGCGTTTGGAAGGAGGGGGGTCCACGTTCCGCCCCCCAACAGTTCCTTTTTGATGAATGAGTTTGAAATGTGAAAGGTCGCAACTCGAGAAGACAAACGTATTCCCGAAAGCAAACTCCAAGAGGTTACGGGGAGTTCAAGGAGCATAGAATTTGCCAGCAGGTCGGACCCGTTGTGTCGCACTTTACGGCCGTACGTTGTTTAGCCGGCCACTACGTCAAAGTACCCCGATCTTTGTGACTCCGACGTAGCCCTGACATGACTGTATTGCCAGGAGCGGATGTGTGTATAGAGTTAGAGAGTGTGTTGCTGTATGGTGGTAGAGTGTGTGTGCATGTGTTAGTGTACGGTGTTAACATGACTATATTGCCAGGGGGCGCGCTAATGTGGGTGCATCCAGACACCTGGTAACCGAGACGCCGGCGGGATCACGTAATGCGTGTTACTTAACCCTGTAGTAGTGGGGTGGCAGTAGCTCCCATGGAGAGTCCGAGGTGTAGTGAGGACAGGGCTCGATACAAGGTAAGGGGAGCTTTATTAACCCCTTAATGACAAACCCCGTACATGTATGGGCTCAAAATGCATTGTTTTCAATGGGTTTAGCGACTGCCCATTGTCCTTAAGGGGTTAATGATGGGAGAGGATGTGTATATGCATGTATGTGCAAGTGTGTGGTGTCAGAGTGAGTGAATGTGTGTATGGGGTTAGTGTGTTGCTGTATGGTGGAAGAGTGTGCATGTGTAAGTGTATGGTGTTAGTGAGCGTGTTATTATATGGTGTTAGTATGTGCGTGTGAGCCTGTATGTGTGTGGTACTGTATACTGTTAGAGTATACGGTCCTAGAGTGTCAGCGTAGGGTTAGGGGTGCCGGGATGGAGATAGTATGTGTATATATGTATGTGTATGGTGTTAGAGTGGGTGTTAGCACGAGTTTCTGTGTTTGGTATGTATTTCAACAGGGCGCAAAATTAAATACTGCACCCATAATCTGTCTATTAGTGAATGAAATCACTAGATTTTAACCCTTTAGATGAGACCACTTAGTGGCCCAATGTTCAAAGAGTAAAAGGCAGAGCTGCTTAAGATCTTTCAATGCCTCGTCTTCAGATGTAACTGTGCATTATTGCAGGGACTTTTGAGGTGTTAAACCCTGTCAACATCATCCGCTAAAAGCAATCAATCTCAAGCTTCCCGAGGCAATATTCCTTAGGACCAACAGGGAAATATCCATTTGTGTTTTAACTCTTTAGTATTAGAGGAATGCACTATGTACATGTCACCAAGGTATATATCGCTCTTTCCTCTGACACATGGGAAAAGAAATGTATTTTGTACCCCCCCCCGGGGGGGGGGGCAGCAGGGTTTCGGATAACCTAATTTGTGTTGACTTTTCCAGAGTTAAGAAATATTTTTCACGTGTGAGAGACACAAAAATGTAACATAAGCAGAAACATTTCACTTGTCTTAATGTAAATAGAACGTTTTGAACGTTTACTTTAAGGACATCGCTGCAACATGAGCCTGACAAGTAAATAAGCCCTAAAAATCCAGTGTTTATAATTGCAACCATCCCTCTGATTGCATATAATTGTTCTTCAAGTCAAAAGATTTTGAGAAGGGAAAAAAAACCACCACAGAAACTATTCGGTGGGCAACCCAAGAAGACCCTGCCAGCTGTTCTACATATAGATACGTATCGGTTTGGTGGGGATGCATTCTCGACCCCATCAACGTATCGGCCCCCAAGGATGAGGCCTAGTACTTAGGCGATCAAGCGCCTCCAGTGTGCCACTGCTCCATTGGCCGGTAGGGGAGATGTCTTCTCCAAATGGACCACTGACGCTATGGAGCACAAGGATATGATGTCATATCCCGGCGGTCGGCACTAATGGCGGTTGGTGTGGAGGGGGGGCGGCTGGGGGCATTTGTCTAGGTCAAGCCAAGTATAGTTAATACTAAATACACCACTCGTCAACCCTGGCAATCCACAGATACGACTGGCGGACTCAATGACAACCCAACCGAACTTGAGAATAGACCGGGAGCCATTGGCTTGGTCCGGTGTTATTGAGTGATATCGACTTATTTCATTACCTCTTTAACTCAACAGACAACTCAAGAACTGACCTGACCTGAGGAGCTGGCTCTTAAATGTATTTAGTTTTTAATCACTGAAGGTATAATATACGGTATATATAAATATATAGTGTTTGTCGAGACAGATTCCAAAAGAAACATTGTCTTCAGAATGACAAAGCATAGGCGGCCTTTTATCTTTGTGTCTGTTACCTAAGAATTGCATTAAGTTCTGAAGTATGTTTAGATTGCTTTGAACTGATCTGTTCCAGTCATTCAGTGCCGCTTCCCCCTTTTTTTCTCTTTTCCAGAAAGCTTTTAGACATAATTGGAAGAATTGTATTTATCCAATATAAACACTTACAGATGGCATTCGCCAAACTAAACAATCATTTCAGGGATTGCCTAATTGAACTGGTTTAACAGCGATGGATCGTTCTCCTGCACATCATCACGTAAAAGAAACGCTAAAAAAAAGACAATCTGTTACATTTTCACCTGAATATAAGATATATTAAAGGGAGGCTTTACATAATTTATCATCGCCGACTTCTTTTGTGAAATCGGTGTCATTGTTTTAGAGATAAAGTAAGAGATCATTTTATTGAAGCTTCATTTTTCAGGAAATGTTGGGAAATCAGTGTTCTGTCCTGAAGTTCTCTCGTCTCTCCTCACCCGACCTTTACAAAAGCTGCTTGAACCAATCAGCAACAATCAGCAATTTAACAAGGGAAGAAACGTTGACGTAATTGATGTACCCTAGCGATTTCAAGGCTGGATTGGTGTCTGGACATTAGCCCCGGCCGCTCGTTCATCTTTGTCGTCTGGTTTTGTCTCGTTCTCTGTTACGCCTTAAGACGCATTCCTAGGCGTGTCTCGGCACACTTTGGGCATCTTGTGTGGCGCCTTGATGTGTCGCTCTGCGTACGTTCTGAAGTCTGGGCATCACAGTCTAGTATGGCTTTTCACACCCAGAGGGCTATTTAAACCAGATGCAAGATGTTTAGCGCCCATGTAGTGAGCCTTTCATAGAACTTTTGGGTGCCATTTTGTTGATTGATTTTCTAGTATTCAGGACCTTTGCTTTACTTGTGACATTGCTGGACACCCGCCTCAACCTTTTTAGCCTGATGTCAAGTTTGGGCTGGTATTCAGTCTGCTTGACCCTTTGTCCTTAGTTTTGTAGAGATTTCCTTAGCTTCTTTGTTGGGCGCACCTACTAAGTCAATGGAGGCTCAACCAAAAGGGGCTGAAGACTCTCAGGGTCTCCTAAGTAATCTCAGACCAACGATCCATTTACTGTCTTAGAGACTGTCACTATCTGTTAGCACAGTGAAAATTAAACAATGATAAGAAAATATTGCAGCGACATATTGGCTATCTCTGGCACTATAAACATGGCCAATACTCTTCAACAAACATTATAATGTGGATGATCGTTCAATGCCTGGACCATCAATGAAGGGGGTCAACGTGCTACTGGAATGTTGATGATAGGCAGGAAGATCCTTGTTGTATAAAAACATGTGTTTTTTTGTCTCATTTTCCTATTGGTTCCCTTTATCTACCTACCTTATTCTTATTGGCTCTTAAAAGTTCCAACAAGCCTTAGTTATCTACATCAGGGAGCCACAAATCTAGTCCTCGATGGCCACAAACAGGCCTAGAATTATGTGTAACTTCACCTGACAACTATGAATGTTTAATTGAGATGTGCTCAAGCTGGGATTTCCCAAAATTGTGTCGTTTTTGCATCCCTTGAGACCCAGGAGTTGTATAACATATATCGTTGAGTAGATCAGAGCAACTGATCCTTTCCGCCTTGAGGATTTCCCTTTTATATCCTGGTGTTCCTCAACCCAATACAGTTTAAGTTGCAAAAAATGTTGTATTATTAATACTAATAGCCTAATAATTGTGTTTTTTTGGTCACACATCTAGATCAGCAAGGAGCCAATCTTTGTCCGTGGGGTCTGGGGGCCATACTATTCAGCCATGGTCCCAGGGTTTTGGTTAAATGAAGGCGGTCAAAGTGCTACTGGAAAACTGGTGGGTCTTTTTTTACCTTCTTACAAAATAATACACACACTTTAGTCAAACGTAGTATTATTACCAGTTACAAAATGACGATTGTTATGTGCAAGACAGTATGTTATTACAATATATTTTAAAAAGTTAGAGTAACCCATACAGTGTTCTATTCTGCATCGATAAATTAAATCAAGTATAAAAAAAATAATAATAAATAAAGAATTTTATAAAAAAAATTATGACTCTGTTTTAACTAAAATCGCAGATGAATAAATATTTGCTGGAATAATATGGGATTACTGTTCTGTGATTAACCCCCGTGATGAATTGATAGTCATGGTGGTTAGTTTTCATACTTTAATATGCGTTTCTTTGCTAGATTGATCATGTTGTAAGGGGACACGAGGCATTCAGAGATTTACAGCAGAAAGCCGATGCCAGGTCAGTGCTGACTTTTTCCTCCTTAACGCCTGGAAAATACTTCTACTGCTACAGTGTGGAAAACATTAACAGTCGTACATTAGCTGCAACGTGCGAGGGTTGTGCTCAAGATGTTCTTGACTCTAATTACCTTTGTCTTTCACTGGTTGAAAGTTTTAAAAAAATAAAACATTGGAACAATAGATAAAAGGCATTAAAAAAACCCCAAAAAGTTTGTATTTCTAGAGTCAGGATATGTTCCTCTCCAAGTTAGAATAGAGACCTTAAAAAGCTAAGAGCCGTATTCAAGGGAGTCCTTGCACACCAGAAGTCTTCTTCACCGTGTGATTCGACCGGGAGAATCTGATTCTTGAATTTTCTCTCTTAAATCTTCAAAAGATTTTTACATTTTAAAGTCCCACCCAACTATGAGAAGTAACGCAATGTAACAGTGATAATGTTGCATGGTGTTCTTTGACTAAAGGTGAATCGTCTGCTTGGACCTTGCTATATGTGTGTTTAAATGTTTCATCTTTCTAAATTCTGATGGAAGAACGTTTAAATTCTTACACTTAATCCCACAGATTTCCCAATCTAGATACTGAATGTGGAAATAAACTCTATTTTGACGGCTAATTATTTTTCAAGGTCATCATTTTTTGGAATCATGAAACTCCAGGAACTCATCTCTGTGCCTATGTTATATTCTTCTCCATAATAGTTATCACCATAGACACCTCTATGAAATGTGATGTCGAGGATCCTCAGAAATATGACATCATACAATCCTCAAAGCCCCAAAGGCTATGAGATAACTTTATCTCCATAACTCCATTACATGATTTGTCGCCCTCTCCAACGTCCCACCTTCTATGACTTGATCATTTTAGGGTCATGGACCTGGGGTGGTCTTGGTGATGGTTCTCAAACCTCACAACGCAAAGTAAAACTCGGGTGATCCAGTTTGTTCTAGAGAAATATTAAGACATCTGATCGATGTTATGATATATATTCCTTGATGGCGCAGGCAGCGTAGGATGTGGCACAGAAACAAGATGGCAGACGCATTGAAAACGAGAGCTTGGTCTTGAGGAGGCAATGGGACCGGTTGCAGAAAACGTAGCCCCTGGAAACATCCTAACAACCAGAACCTAATGGAATGAAACATATAAATATTAGTACTGTGCTCGTATTGTTGTGCTGCTAACGTGTAACAATTATAGCATTTAATTCTAATTATTCGATTACTAAAACAGTTCATCGGGCGTCCTACGGCTCGTGTGTTTTTGTAAGCAGACTCTGCATAATGTACGGAGTTAAAATAAACCACTGGACGTGTCTAACGCCTCTCAGCTCAGTTTCGCTGGCTATACATTAAATAAACAGTTCACATACATGCGTGATTACAGAGAGGGCCGACGGACGGACCTTTAGGAAAAAAAAACCTAATTGGAAAAAAAAAAAAACAATTAGATCAATTTGGAACGTTTTAAATTAGAACAATTCAGTTCCAAGAAGGCCGAAGGTTTAAAATGATGTGAGCGGTGATGTGAATGAGTTATTTTAATGCCTTCCAAGTGATTCTGAGCGATGGACTTTGATAGGGCGCACATGTTAAGGGATAATTGAAAAAACATGTCGTTAAATGACTGTATTTAGAGAATAAATATACAGTCGCTGGAGGGAGTCAGAAGTCAGCCTGGTGAGGAGATGCCTGGTTCCCTCCGGGGGTTTCGTACAGTTTTGCTTTAAAACGAGACAACGGCCGATCAATCATCATTAAGGTTCCGTGCTGTTTTTTCTTATTTTTAAATGGCCTGGCTAGGAGTTTCCAGAATGGGCTCGTGATTATATGCTGAACCCTAAAAGGCGTGGCGAGAGAGAGCGGTAAAAACTCCGCCATGATGCTGAGGGGGTGAATGTTTCAGTAATGCTGGCAAACGACTACAAATATATAAAAAATAAAAAATAGTCTTGCATTTATTATGCCTAAACAGTTAAAAAAATAACATACATTCCTTTCAAAGTCCCAGTTTTTTTGGCGCCTGTCCCACTATCCCATGTAGCTGCCCCGCTGTCCCACTTTTACCGGTAGTGGGAATCGAGGGCCGGTTGGGGAGGTCTTCTGATCTACCCTCATCGTTATAGGGACCTCCGTCGATGTTCCCACAAGGCAACCTCGCGGCAGCTGACCATATATTATATTAATATATTATCTACAGAACACCCCCTATGTGTACTTTTTACTCCAGAAAGTTCACTCTTGAAAGGTTTGGCTTTCCGCTCTTTTGACGGTAATACTCTGAGCCGTTAGTGGACGCTCAACCTTACTGGGCAGATTGAAGCCGCAGTTTCGGTTCCTCTGTGTAAATGGGAAGTTCCGTTGTATTTTTATTTATAAATACTGCTGTTTGAACATATTCATGTTCCATGGTGTCCTGTTTAAAAATACTACTAGAGTTCTTAAATTCAGATGTCCTAATTTTTTCACTTTAAAAAATAAATAAATCTTATTTAAATCTATAATTTTACAATGTTACTTTAATGGAGATCTTTCAGTTTGATGAACTGAACTGAGATAAAACAATACTTGAACCTATATAAAACAATTAATAATAACAATAATAATATAATTCCAACAATGAAAACTATTTATTATATTATTATCTTTATTTATTGTTCCATTTTTAAGTTATTTTACTTTAATTTAATTTTAAATAAAATTTTATATCCTATTCAATTTTAAATTACATTTTTCAATCCCGCTCTGGTATCCACCAGGCACCTCGTGCTCATGTCTTTATTTCCCATGTTTCCCCCCGCCAGCGCAGACTGCATTGGAATCTTCCAAGCAGGAAGTTGTAACCCACTTCCTGTTCTCTCCCCGCATTGCGCATTAGTGTCTAGCGCTAGAGATTGTTTACAGCCGTTCAGGTCCCTCCGTAACGCTATTATCGCAAATATCTTAGACCGAGGCAGAAATGTAAACCACATGGATGGGGCAGCAAGATGGCAGCTCCTACATTCAACACAACAGTAAATAACATTATAAGGAAGAGAAAATGAAATTAACATGTAGGTGTAAGAATTAGGGATATATATATATATAATTACTAAACCCTTTACTAAAAACCACAATGATTCCAATTCCTATTAAAATTCAAAGCCACGAAGCAGCTATTTGCTTTACATTTAAATACATCTTACCCAAGAATAAATTAGTTTAATTTGAGGATCAATTAATTGCGGTCCGTTTTGTTGACCCATACTCAGCATTTTCCGAAAAGACCCTCCGTCTTGCTAGACAATAATAATAAGAAACTCCCCGGCTAGGCAATCAATGGCCCTCGCTGAACGCCGCTGATTGCTAATGAAGGCATCTTTGGGTTACGGGCTCCATGATTAAATCATCTCTCCTTTGTTGCATTTTTTTTTTTCCTTTTCCAACCCAGATGTACAAATGTTTACATTCTGCAGAATAAACTTCTTTTTCATGTTTTATTTCCAGAGGCCAGCATATATATACATACTTAAACCATCACCTGGATCAAATTAGAAAGTCTGAGCCGGTGGGATTTCTTGCTGCTAATTTACATGTTTGGCCTGATTTCCACGGTAACCGCTCTCCTTTAGCAGATCTTACGATGAAGGGCATGGTAAGGCACTTATACCATAGAAATTATTATATAATACAATGTAACAACTGATCCTTCAGACTAGCAACATGATAAATAGACAATAGACTAAAAATGAACAATTTTGCCCCAAAAAGTAGATTCCAATGTTGATTGCATAAAAGAAAGTTGTAATCATTTGGACTTCACTGATACCTTGAAGTTTATCGACTGACTTTACCTCCTTCGTCCAAAGCACTGTAGTTTGTATCATTTGTTATGGAGATTCGCCATCTTTTGTAAACATTTTGTAAACATTTTGTAAACTTTTTGTAAACTTTTTGTAAAGTGTATTTATTTAAATGTCTTTCCATTTTATTTTTATTGTCATTTTTCTATACACCAATAATTGGCCTCCCCTGGTCTACCAAGGCAAGGTCTACCAGCAGTTTTTGGTTTAATTCATAGAACACTGTTGGGGCGGGGGGGGGGTATCCCCAGGTTAACACACAACACTTTGGCCAACGTTGAATAATGCTTGGGGTATTTAGCTAAACTCCCACACTGGTGAACTTGCGCTTAACTCAGTGATAGCCCTGGGCAGCCATTGGCTTTAAAGCGCCAGGGCCACCTCGTCATCGTCAGTCCAACGTTGCCTTCAAGAAAGATACCTTAGGGTCAATTAACTGAATTAACTATTTAACTCATAAAAATGTACTCCTACATGTGTCGGTACGCAGCCTATGCCATGAAAGATATTACTGGGTCTGCGACCAGCCTCGTTCTCCTCTCCCTGCTCACCTGCTCTCTTTTTTTTAACGCCCCCTATTACAGTAGCTACGTATACTGAAAGGGTTATTGTAGAACGCATTTTGCTGAATTTTGTAACATCATGGAACCAAAACGCAAATTATCCATCCCATTTCCACTCACCGAGCTCTAGAAAAGTGGATGATTGTCTGAGCGAGATATAGCTGTGCTCCTGGCTACGTCTGAGACTGCCAGGTGCTGTCTAGAAAGTCCATTAGGATAACATGTCTAGACTCGCATGATACAAACCTGTGTGCAGCTGCCCCATAGACTGAACTGCTCTGTGAGCCCTCGGAAACAATATCAGAGGCCGGGGGCGCTCGTAGAAAGAAACGTTACAGTAAATTCAATTTGACGTGAGTCTAAATGGCGCTTTCACTCTTCTGCACGTGCTGGCCTTTCGACTACTTCAAAAGTTACAGTTATTGGTGAAAAGTAAACCAGAATTCATGCGCGGACAGATGTACTCGTTTATATATAAACATTAAAAAAAAAATAGACGTTATATATCTCCTGAGGAACTGAGATGCTTTTATTGAGTTCAAGAACTTTCTTCTGTCAACGCAACTGGTTATATCGCATTACCGTTGAGTAGAAGAGCTTCAATGCCGCTTGAGCAGTTGAGTTGTCTCGCTCGATTTGGCAGTTGGGTTCACGTTGGCAGTTAAGCTTCGCTGAACTCCGTCAAGTTGTTCAGAACTTCCCTTTTTGAGTGAATATATCTCCTTTAGATTGTAAGCCCATGAGCGGGGGCCCTCAGGAGCCCACCATTCGTGCCAGGAACTACACTAGGGCTAGATTGCAAGCTCACAGGCAGGGACCTCAACTCCTGTAGGTGTGAATGTATATTTATTATGTGCGTGTTAACCACCCCGTTTAAATTCGACGGCACTGCGGAATATGCTTAATTAATAATAAAAAATACTAAAATTAATAATAATATTAATAAAAATAAAATTATTATTAATAATAATAACATTAATAATAATTATGTTAATACCACTGTGATTTATTCATGAGAGTTCACATAACTTATTATTTTTTTAACCATGTTTTAAAATATTTACCATATGCTTGGAAATAAGGGGGTAAAAGAAAATGTATTTATTTTTTTGTCCATGGATGCCCATTTTGCCTTAAACTAGCCGTACGGTATGATCAATGTCCCATCACAAAACAAGAATCCCTCCTGAACCAGTTGAAATTTAAATAAAATAATTACAAAATAAAATAATAATGAGAATGAGAACCACTGGAGGGCAAAAAAATCCCCTTTCCAATTATTTTTTTAAATTCTTTATTTTTTTTTGCAGATAGTCGGCCTGACGTTGTCTAAAGGTCTCGATAATCTGGCTCTTCTGTATTTGGCTACAGTCCAAGGAATTGCGGTACGGTAAATTACGGTTAGCAAATGCATTTTGTTTTTTTTCTTTTGAAATGGATAACCCAAGAGGAATAGTAATATTATCCGCAACCTGACATACAAACGCCGTCACATCAAAGGGAACATTTTTCACATTACATTCCTTTTAATGCATTAGCGTATCTGTGGCGGCTGCGAGGGGTACAGCGGCTACCTAACCCCTCGTCCCAAAGAGCTCAGGAGAAATTGCCCCACACCTGCTGAGCAGTTGCGCCCCCCTTTGGAATACGTGGGATCCTCGTCTAATGCTGCTGTCCCTTTTAACGCCATAATCCGAAACATATTTGGCTCCGAGTGTTTTCCCGCTGCCGCGGTTTTCTTTGTATATATATTCAAAATAAATAAACGTCGGATACTTTCAAATCGGGAAAACAATTCTCCGCAAATGGCTGACTTGTTTGTTCTCTTTTTTGTTTTTTTGTGTTTTTTATTTTTTTTGCTCTGTTTTTCTAGTTGGGAACGAGACACATTTTAGAAGCGATGCAGGCGGCGGGACATCAGATCAGCACTTTGTTTCTCTGCGGTGGGCTCAGCAAGAACCCCCTGTTTGTGCAGATGCACGCTGACGTTACCGGTAAGCCGCGCGGACGTAAAAAACCTACATTTCTTATCCATTGTATCATTCCCCGTTCATTTCCACTCCATTTCCAAATGGTGATTGAGGCACCTCGCTCCATACCATCCAAGTGCCCCTATTTAGGAGGGATGGTTCCTCCTCGGGACCCAAGTCCTTCTGCTTCTCTCGCCTCCTCTTTGCAGTAAGTGTTACTGGCGAAAATTACAGACGAGACAACATTTTACATGATTAAAGAATTATTTCTGGGAAGGGTTGGGGCGTTCATCGGCACTGGGAGCAATGCTTCTAATGAAAAGTATTTAATTCGGCAGAGTTGGTGGAACGTAACCTTTAAGTTTTAATAGAAAACCTACCTCTGTTATGGTCTGTGAGAGGAAAGCTGATACCTTGGGTAGCATTGGGACGGCCCCTGCTTCAAAATTTTAAATGGTCCAGGAAAAATTGCCCCCCCCAAACCCCCCCCCCCCCCCCCCCCCGACGGGCCAAGTTGCCCACCTGCCCCTGGGGTAAGATTGCCTTCTTGTTTTCACATCTCATGTTTTAAATGTCTACCTAGCCCTAAGATTTTTGTTGTTAAGAGTTCCTCTTTGCGTCGGCACACAACTACTAGCGTTAGAGGCTCATGCGCGGTCTAAAAGATCAACGCAGCATTATAGCGGAAGGAACACATTTATCCAGCACTCTCCAAAACACGCTCCCCAAAAAGCGTAATAATAGCCATAGCTGACTCCTTCCTATTCTCCCCCGATGTGATCATATATAAAACTCCCAACTGGTGCTTTTGCTCCCAGTATGTTATGGTTGATATCCCTGCCTGAATGCAGGTGACTCAATTAAGTCTAACCTTAAATAATGGCAAGTCAAGGTTTCCATGAGGGCCGCTATTAAAGCCACTTAGGCCACACATTTGGTGAGTCCCTACATAGAATCTTCACGATGGGCTAATAAAGGGTTAATATTTCCATAATCTCAGGGTCAAGTAATTTATGAAGTCCCCAGGTATGGTAAAAGCGGCATACAGAAAGAACACACGACATTTTAATATACATGACGCTGACCAGAGCCGGAGATCAGTACATTCACACCGCTGGGATTTGGAGATCAGAGATACAAGGAGAAAGAGGAGAACGACGAGGTTCTGTTTTGGGTGGGGATCCTGACTTTTATCAATTCCCCATCACTTTTATCTTCCGAACACGACTCAATTCTTCACAGAACCTCTTTGACTCCCTCCGGTGGAATTTCGCCTGTGGATGTGGAAATATTTCTATTTGCTAGGAGACCGAGATAAAACGTGAGGCTATTACAGTTTAACGAGATAATTCTCAATGATTAACCAACGCAAATATGCCGGAACACCGCCGGGATTCCCCCTTCTTCCATTTAGGCTGTGAGAATTTTTTTCCAATGTGGCTTAAAATTTCTGAGCTCTTATCAGCCGTGTTGTCTGGTTTATATTATATTCTGGGAAGTGCCAGTTTCTTTATTATATATATATATATATATAATAATATAATATAATATATATATATGTAAATATATATATATATATAATATATATATATAATAAATTGTATCTATAGTCAAAGTTCTAAATTGGCTCATGATTACAGCTCCTGTTCCACCTACTCTGGTGAATGAAACACTTTTTAAACTAAAACTAAAACTTTGTCACAAATAATTATTTAACCATATAAAATCCTCCCTCATTTTTTGCCAGGAACACTTAATTGTCATGTGACACAAAAGCAGGCGCTGATAGGTGGTTGCCATACAAACAGGAGATATAATAATAATTAAAGATCTCAGATGACCAGATTTCCGGATGTAATTCACGGGAGATCATTTTACAGACTGTTTTAGTTATTATGTGTTATTTTTATTTTAAAAGTGACTATTTTAGTTATTATGTGTTATTTTTATTTTAAAAGTGACTATTTTAGTTATTATGTGTTATTTTTATTTTAAAAGTGACTATTTTAGTTATTATGTGTTGTTATTTTTTTTATTTTACAATTTACACATTTTCAAAAATGTTCAAAAAGTAACTGTTGGCTCGAACAGAGTATAATATAACATTATATATAATCAAGTTAGGGTCTCAACATCAGAATATTCTTTAGTTTGTGATTATTATACAAGTTGGAGGAGATTTTAGATTTTGTTGTACCAAATGCATTTGGTTTTACATGGCAAAATATTTTTCAGAAAAAAATGTATCTTTTCATAAAAAAACTAAAGTTTTCATGCAAATGATATGCATGTTTAGTTTTGTTTCAGGCTTCGCTATTATTATTATTATTATTATTATTATTAATAAATGTAATACAAAATTGAGAAATTCAGCAACATCAAACATATAACATTCCATTTTGATTTCTTTTATTTATTGTGATATTATTATTATTAGTAGTAGTGTTACTATCTTTTTTTATATAGCACCCACAATTCCCGAAGCGCATCTTACAGTCCCTACATTCAAAGGGTCTGACTAATCGTGATGATGATTGAATTGTCTTCTAAAAGTGAACTTGTTTTTTTTTTCCCAAGAAGCATATCAGTGATCTGAGAATGCCGTGTAGAAGCTTGTGCTCTGCTGGGTTTCATTGTATGTTCGCTACCTTTCTAAAAATAAGCAGAAAAACATGAAAAGAGAGTTTGTTGGCTCTGCTTCTTATCAGATGTCCGATTGATGAACTCATTAAGCTGCCAAACATCAAAGAGTTGGGGGGGGTCAGAAAAAGCTGGCTGGGGATAGGGGTCAACCTAGTCTAGTGTCGTTTATTCATTCAGCGCTATCAGGTTCATCTCTGTGCTTTTGTGTGATGTTATTGGTTGTGTAGATTGTATAGCAGAAGCTGCCATATGATTACAGCTATAGGCAGAAAGTATCAATTTCTAAGAAATGAATACATATTGAAATAACATTTTATTTCTTCCCTTTCTTTCTTTTTTTCTCTCTTTCCTTCTCTCCTTTGCTCTCTTTTTCTTTCTTTCTTTCTTTCTTTCTTTCTTTCTTTCTTTCTTTCTTTTTCCTTCTTTCTTTCCCTTTCCCCTTCTTTCTCTCTCTCTCGCGCTCCCTGTTCCTTTCTTTCTTTGTTCATAATTTTAACTAATCTTCAATGTAGTTGTAAATCAAGACGCTGATTCCCCTGCTTCTGTTCAGAAGTTAAGTGTCAAAAGCGATGCAGTCGCCATAGCAACCAATGGAATATTAAGACCCTGCTTTTCTCTCTCTTCCTCCACATACATTATGCCTGCGCAGCGCCCCCTTCTGGAGGGTGCAACTTCTCATTATCATTGTTGGTTTTACAATGACCTTATCTCCAGTACGCCTCTCAGATGGCTGAACAATGAGCTGGAAAACCGATAATGGTTTATTGTTTAATCGAGAACCAAACCCTGGTTCCTCCGAGGGTATAACTCTACATGTGTTTGGCTTCCTACCGGTTTATGACTTAGAGTCCCATACTGGTATGTCTTGAATTGGAAGAGGCTTCATGAGGTTAACTGGCCCACCACTTGAAAAGACCACCAGCCTTTATACATAGAGACATATGTCGTCCCTCCATGCAGGATCTCCCCAGCTGGCCCTTGGTCCCCGGTGCCCTCAAAATCTGTACAGTGAAGCAGCTACCCAGGGCTAGTGCCTGAAGATGGGGACTGTCCCATGAAAACCGGGGCTGTTGGGTGGTATGCAGCCATGTATAACACTACATTTCACCCTACTAACTGAGATGTCATTGTATCTTCTCCAGGGTTGCCAGTGGTTTTGTCCAAAGAAGTGGACTCTGTTTTAGTAGGAGCCGCCATTCTTGGAGCTTGTGCGTCTGGCGATTTTACGTCCGTCCAGGTATGACCCCCCCCTACTGGTCAGAATATTTTAATGCTTTATTTTTCAAGGCCCCTCTCGAGATGATTGACACCATAGTCAACAGAATATTAACTATTGCATGATTTGTGAAAATTGCTGCGTAGATTTTAATAGTGAGCAATTGAACTCCCTATGCGGGGAATTATTTTAGGAGAAAAAAAAGTGATAAAAAAGGGTTTTATTATATGCCTAATTATGCCTTATTCGGGAACTGATCCCCTGGAACCTATAGTCGACCATCACGGCACAAGCTCTGTTGTCAGGACTGTCCCAGCCAATTCAGGATGGTCGGCAGCTGTGTCAACAATTTTTATAAAGTGTTGTGTTTATTTCACCGTTATTTTAATGCAAGCGAGACCTTATTTTTTTTACGCCTAAAGAAAAGGAAGGCGCAATAACAACATTTGCATGGGACATTCAAGAAAGCGAGGTTTTCAAGAAGCGACAACTCCGCGTAAGCCGCACAAACCCAATTACAGTCACTTTCACGTAACAGATTGTAAAGAAAAAAAAAAAGTAAATTAAAATAAACCTTTTAATTCTAAACTTAAATCACTGGCGCTCCTACATTCCATTAGTCATATTGGCCTCAAGAGGACCATAAGTGAAGGTCATCCAAATGCTGGTTAACCTACTGCAGGCACTAACGTGATTTATGGACACTTACTCGCTTATAGCTGTTACTGATGGGAGTTGCCGTAACCCGGGATAGATTTAAGAACTAAACAGGTGCAGCAGCAGTTAAAGGGCCGCGTAACTCCTATAAAAACAGTTTGGGTACAAAATACTAAAAAAAAAAAAAAAAAAAACAAACAATAAAAACCCCACCATTATTTTAAAATATATTAAACACGTTTGGTTCAACGGCGACTTTCAGGTCAAGGACATGGGAGATTTCACGCGTTCGGTAAATTAGGTCCCGCATTCGTTATTTAATGTAACCAATAAAATGCATTATATATTTTAGGATGACGTGGATTTTGGTTCAAAGATTTTTAATTTGGGAAAAAAAACAAATAAAATACGCCATTTTTGCATCCAGGAATGTTTGAAAAAAATATTAAAGAAAAACCCCTCCTAATTCTTCACAGCAAATTCACCAGCTTTGCCCCAAATAGCTTGTAAGTTCCACCTTTGTCCCCAGCTTATCAGTGCCACATTTGTCCACAAACAGCATTTCTGTGCCATCTTTGTGCCCTAACAGCTTGTCTGTGAGAACTTTTTCCCAAAACAACCTGCCTTTGCCATCTTTGCTACCAAACAGCTTGTCAGTGTCCCCAAACAGCCTGCCTGTGCCATCTTTGCCCCCCAAACATACTGCCAGTGCCACTTACCTCTGTGCTGTGTGCAGACTGATGCAGAAAGTGGATGTGATGTCACTTCCTGCATGCTGAATCAGGCATACACTGATCATCCAATCGGATGATCTCTACGTTCTCTGTGACGCTAACTGCTGGGTATTACCCACACCTAGCGGCTTTAGAGGGGAGGACAAGTGGTCGCAGGTGCTGCCCTAACAGACAAAAATATAATTTATAGTCAATCCTAATTATTATATTTATTATTTATTGATTTACATATCGCCATCATATTTAGGGGCGCTGTACAAAGGGATTTACTTAACTATGTGGTTCACCTTTTAACTATTAAAGAGGGGAGACTATATGTAATCAAAGCCAAGGTCACGATACCCGCCCTATATTGATCTGCATTGTAAAGTTGACGTGACGATTGATGCGTTTTGTACGGTACGCGGGACACAATGTTTTCTCGCGATAATTATTTCCTGATGAATATGTACTGACCTTCGTGCAACCTCACTAATTACTCGTTTCACAACCAGAAACTCGTCCGAAGGCGACGTGTAAAGCAGGTTTCTTGCCGTGGCGGATAATTCAATTGCCCTGTAATCACTTGATAACTTCAGTAAATTGTTTGCGAGCCAAAGGTCTGTCGATCACTCGGGCCCCTCTAGCGTGATAAATGAATTTGTACTTTATGGGGCCGCCTGGCATTTATCTATAGGCTTGAGCTTGCTGAAAAAGTACCTTTGTTATCCTAAAGTAAGCAAACCAGAGCCATTTCTCCCGTCTCAGTGCTTTTTTTCCCAGCGTATTCAACTATTTGTTAAAAAAGTGTTTTTTTTCATTAAAAAGAGTATCCTTAACACATACAGGGAAGGTTATACACGTGGTTGTGAACGTGGCGGTTGGGTGAGTTGTGGTGAGCTGCAGTTTCATGCATTACCATAACTGGGAACTCTAGATTTTATCGTAGGGACTCGCTAATGGTGGCAACCATGACTTGTCAGGAGGTAAAGATACTCTGAATAAAGTCACCTGTATTCAAGCAGGGATTGTAGCTGTGATAGAGCAGCGAGAAAGGGACCAATCAGCATACTCGGTGGCCCTGAGAACCCATGAGAGGTAGACTGTGGTCGCTTGATTCGTTTAAGTCCTAAGTTTCTGTTATATCTGCATGTTTACGCCTGTAAACATTTTTGCCACTTGGCCTTTTTGACTGTGTGGACTCGGAAAAGACGCTTTTGACTTCAAATCAGGTGACCCTCTGAAGTGGCATGAAGTTTGTGTTGGATTAAGCCGGCACTCAGGGGAGAGAGTCACAAAGACAGTAGTATTCATTCCTTCTGACGGCGAGTCTAAGGGGGAAGCAATCGAGTCAAAGCAAGCAGACCACAATTACCAGTTTCTCTCCTAGAAAAGCGGACGCGTTGCCGACCCCCCCCCCCCATATTTAACAGCTACGGTTTTTAAACAAATTGCAGACGCCTTGAAAAAAAGATGGATTTAAAGCACAGAGAGTGCCAGGAAAAACGACACGCAAACCTCAGCGAATCAGGGGCAGGCACAGGTGTAACTCCCATCATGCTCAGCTGGTCATTCCTGGTTACAGGACTGCTAAACTATTTCTGGAAATAAAAGCTGAATTACTTCCCAAAACATACAGATGGAGCCGAAAAGGTAATTTACGCTGTAGGACTCGCAGCAGGAAAACTACCAAAAACCCTAAAAGAATGAGCAAATCAAGGTGATTGGTCCATATTATTCTGTTATTGGAACAGGGTTCTAGAGCAGCTCAGAGTTCTAGAGCAGCTCTGAGCTAAGGACTTTAATGTGTGCCTGGATTTGTGTCCCAAATACCCCTTTGGAGGTGTCATAAAGGTTATCTAAAGGGACATTTAGTTTTTATTCTTGAATCCCATATCAAAAGTGTTGGGAGCGTTTCTTAACCCTTTCAGCGCTACGGGATGAGGCGGTGTGCTAACAAGAAACCTTTTAGTACCAAATGATGGTGTTTTTTTCCCCATATTTTTTTTCTTGCCTTAAAATCTAATGCAGCGTAGTCTCTCCAGCCCTGGATTTACGATGGGATGCTTCTTTTCATCAGAACTAAAACTGAATCAGCAGCTTGGTCTGATTCCAAATTCTAACCGCAGAGAGAACGGAGTCCAACTTCTTCGGCTGAGACAAAGAATGTTTATCCAATCGAGTTATCGTGATGAAAGCTAAGGTTGTGCATTTGCAGAAGTAGATGCACGTGATCAGTAAGTGTAGAAGGGGTCCTTAAAATCCGTCCCCGTGGAAAATGAAGTTATATATACACATAAAACTGGTGTCTCTGTCGCAGAAAGGCTGGCTGAGAGTTGGGGGAGCTGTGTTCCCATAACAGGTGCAGAGATATAGACAGAGGCCACGCATCGAACTCATGCCAAATATCTCAATTCTCGGAGTGTCTGTATTCCCCCGGGGCAGAGACAGACGACAGCTGTACATAACCGGTCGGGTATTTGGGAAGAGACGGTATTCTGTACCGTATCTGCGTCTGCGACAGAGAAGGGCGGAGGAGAGTCCTGTGCGAGTATTGCATAAAATATCAATTTTCCAGTTACAAAATTGTACCAATATGTAACAATTTTTGGGGTCTTCCTAGTGACTTTAGACGTTTCCAAGAACCGGACAAATGATAGTATGGGTAAAAGAATTGAAGGTGATATCTGTACAGAGCTTAATAGCGACTTCTGCCGGGTGAAAACGTTGGAAAACACTAATGTGACGGTTGCCAAGGAAACCTTATGTTTTTGTCTGCTTCCGCAGCAACTCCCACATGGCCAAAGACCAGCATGATATTGGGCGGTAAACTTGGTGACATCACCATGTGCGTTTTTCCTGAAGTGTAGCGCGTGTTGTCATGAACAGTCATGTGACATAAATGCCTGAACTCGTGTTGCAAACCGTCCCTGGAACTCAACTGGAAACATGCATTTTCACACTGGAGTTTCCAAGAGGGGGAAAGTGCCACTTTTTGCCGATTTTTTGGAAATGGGCGAATGTTTTTGTGTAGCCCTACACTGGACTTCCTGTAGGCCTTAGATGAGGCTTTTTGTTGCCTAATGCATACTTCCCAGTTTTCAGCAGACAGTCCGCCGTCTCGAGTAGCTGCCCCATAGTCTAACTTTTGTGACCAGTGGTGACCAGTAGGGACCATAGGCCAACTGGGGAGATCCTCTGGTCTTCCCTGATTATCTCATGCAAAGATCCATGGAGGTCCTCCATTGCAGCTCCAACATGGCCACCTCATGATGCTCTACAGCTGACCTCCAAGAGATGGCTCTTTGGGTATGGTGGACCAGCGGCCTTGACTCTGGCCGCACTCACTCCCAACCCTACCCACTCCTGCCTCTAACCACAACCCAACACAAGTGCCCCAATTAGGACCTGAAATGACATTTTGGGGCCCCGGGGAACATATGTCTACATTTATGTAGAACTTAGAATGTTGGACCCTTTCTGTGCCATTCATGGCAATGCATCCCTCGGCTCTTGAAGAGTTAAACTATGTTTTCTCCACCACATGTTTTTCCAGGTAACAAGGGATCAAAAAAATGCACGTTTTTTTTCTTTTACAAACCAACAATTATAAATCTTACGCCCCTGACAGCTCAAACAGATGACTTGTCAGGTGTTTTCATATTTCGCTTGGGTCTCATATAATGCGTTTCAAAATAACAACTAAGTTTCCAGGGAGATCTGTTCAAAACCTGGGACTGGAAGATTTTTTTTTATGTTTTTCTTTCCAAAGCACATTAAAAGTGTAGCCTGCAATCCAAAATTATTTATTTTTTGTTCTGTAAAATTCTCCTGAGCGGTTCCTTTTTATCACAGCGCCCTCGTTTGGATGTTACGGGAATTACACTGTGTTTTTATATCTCTTCATACGGTTGTGCATATTGTTTCTGATTTGCAAAGGTAACAGAAAAGAACATCAAGTGTATCATATGAAGCGTTCTACTGATACAACAGGGTTTGTACATAAACGGGCGTTCTGGTGCAAAATTTAGTACAATTCAGAAAAAAAGCTCACTTATACCCCTTTGCACCAGGGTTATTCTTAATAAATTGGAAGAAGAAAAATACCTAAAAATCAATGTTGCAGAAATTCCACGTTTGTTACAAATTACAATCCAACATTAAGCATTAAAAAGAGCAACATATAATATTATCCTATAGCAACATAGTTACATAGTTAATTAGGTTGAAAAAGGACATAAAGTCCTTTCCATTGTGTGGAAATCTGTTGATAAACAGGACTATGCATAGGACGCGGGGTCACACGTTTAGACCGGAAGAAAGGAGATTTAGACTAAGGCAGAGGAAAGGGTTTTTTACAGTAAGGACAGTAAGGATGTGGAATTCTCTGCCTGCAGAGGTAGTTTTATCGGAGTCAGTACAGACGTTTAAACTGCAACTGGATGGATACCTGGAAAAACATAATATTCGGGGATATAATCTTTAATTATGGGGAAGCAGCTTATTGATCCAAGGAGAAACCTGACTGCCATTTTGGGGTCAAGAAGGAATTCTCTGGTTAGTGCAAAATTGGAAAGAGCGAAACTGGGGGGGGGTTGTGCCTTCTTTTGGATCAACAGCAACAAATCAACAGATATAGGAAAGGCTGAAGTTGATGGACGCATGTCTTTTTTCAGCCTATATAACTATATAACTATATAACTATGTAACTAATATATTAATGTCATCTCAAATGGGAAAAAAAATCCCTCTCGACGTCGGACTCTCCCTCGATCAACATTCCCTTATCTACTTTTACTCGTGATAACCCCGCATGCATTTCATATCCAGACAAACATCCAAACGCTTATTGAATATATTTATTGGCCAAGATGGCTTCAGATGGCGTCTATTCCACAATTTAACCCATTTGGAAACGTCTTTGTGACTAATATCCATATCTGGCGCTTTGGGTTCCATATTTTACCCCCAGTGATAGGAGCGGCCCTACCATTTTGGTGACCAAGGCCAAGGCCACCATAGAGGGGTACGAGGTGTTGCCACAGGTCTTTCTGATCACTTTAGCGTGGGAAATCACATGTTCCCGGATTATTCCTCCCTAGGAGATCACGGCCCCTGTTTTTTTTTCCGCATTGATTGCCACTGACTGCAAAGCCCTATTATTTTAAGACTTGATTCCCCGTGCACGTTCTGGCTTAGCCAGTTGTCAAGCCGAGCGTGGAGTGCCTGCATCGAGCGAAGGATAACACAGATATAACGAAGCTTTAAATGCCGTCCTCTTCACGCCAACAAGAAAAATATTTCTGCAATTTGCTGATAGAGCCCACAGGGGGGATTGAGTTCATGGAGAACTCCCCGTGATTCATATCCAAATAATTTACCCTAAATAAAGGATTAAAACGGTTTAGTGCCATCTCAAACCCCTAGTGCTCAGTCGGACTATCTGTGTTTATGCCCCGTGTCTTTTACTGCCCTGCTTTAACATGAACAGCTGATATATTCCACTTACTGCGCAAACAGCATGGCGGCGCTTAATGCCCCATGGAAAATCACCCTATTGGGTAATACACCCCCTACTGGTGGTGGATCTACTGTACCTATGACCTTTGAGGAGACCAGAAGATCTCCACTAACCGGCCCAACCGTGTTGTGAGAAGGAGCAAGAAATATGTACCCTCTGTATCTGCCCCAAAGATGCCCCTTAGACTAGTTCTGTACCAGGGGCTGCCACTGCTAATGTCTTTTGGTTGCTATGGATACTGCACCACTTTGTATTAGAACTGGTCTTCCTATATAACCACCAAAGGGTGCAGAATTTACTGCGTTATATTAAGTATGGTAATTGGAAGCATTAACCCATTTAAGGCCAGGTGAGCAACAATGCACCACCTTCTGTTATTTGAAGGGTTAAAGCCTTCAATCCGTGAAGATTCTCCATGTTTTTTTTGCACACACAGATGCATAATGGAGTCTTTGCTATTTAATACTGGTAAGAACTGGACGTGCGCTGATTAAATATTTAGGAAGACCAGGCAAAGAGCGTCTGTGCTATCGGCAGAACCGTGGGGGATAGGAATGGATTATGGGGGATGCCATATTGAATCATCACAGAAGAGAGTCCGACAATGGAAGCAGACAAGGATAATTTGTCAGGATTATAGCTGACAAACCACCGCCTGAAATCTATACAGTCAATCCATATAATCTCCGGGAGTTTTAACAGTGAACCTTTACAGCTATCAAACTGTACTCAGGCCCCGAGAACAGAACACCGAGAACCCGCCACGGATTAGACCAGAAGCCGGCAGGAACCCATTAGTCCCAAAGAAAGAACAAGACAGTATCCTGCCCGAAAAATACAGGGACTTAATGAGTATTACCCATTATGGAATTAAATTTATTGTATTACCGTCATTTTTTTATTTTAATTATTAATTAAAGGTGGATTTCCTCGGTAACGTTAATTCACTCTGACCGTTCCAACTAACGGGAAATGATCGGAGCCTACTATACGTGCGAGTTGGGAGATTTTCTTTTTAGCTGGAAATAAACTCTATCTTTTTATTTTTAAATTATTGTAATTATTAAAAAATATTTCAATTATTAAAAACACACTTTAATTGGCCTTCATCGATATTCTGGTGAATAACAGATTCATTTACCCCGGGGAAGCTGGGATATGTGGTAAAAGGCAGCAAAACTAGAATAGCAAATGAAGTACGTCTAACCCCAAATTTAAATCATGCTCATTCATGCGCCTAAACAAACATTCCGAGCTGAGTTATTATTATTTGCATAAAGGTTGTACAATATAATGAGTTTGCAAACAGGCTGGCATGCAGAGGACTTACTCTGGGAGACCCTTCAGTCTAAAAAGGAACCCGGACGAAGAGTAGAGCGGATCACCTCTGTGCCCTTTTCTTTGGGTTATCACGAAAATATTTCCCAACCAATTTAGAGCCATTTATCAAGATGCCAAAGGGAATGTTTTGTGAGGACATACATTGAACAGTCCCTTGAATGAGCAGAAGGAACATTCCGCCGGTGGGGTTATACATGCATGAAAGATGAGATACAGATTGGAAAGAAAGGGATTTTTATTAGGATAAAATAAACTGAGACTCCCCCCTCCGGCTGGACTGGGGGTATCCATCACATACCTGTCCAGAAACGCCAGTAAATCTTTAAGATTCACGTGAGAACGAGGAGCTGTCCAGAGAACATTATACCCCTCCTAGAATTCTGCCACTTTACATCTGGAATTTCTCAATCTCTACCAATTACCCTCCGCCAAATCCTTAAATCACGTCTTTTTCCCCCGTCGGCGGAGACATACGAGTACGGGAATCACCTTCGCCTCGTATACGCGGCTGTTCATTGCCAGTAGAGTCTTTCGGGGGACTTCTATCAAAGTTCTGATGTTCAACTCGCTGTATCAGATTTAATGGAAATTCACTCCATATCTGCCAGACTTTTGATTCAATTTCCTTAATATGATGAACCATCTCTTAGATATCATCTTATATAAACCCGATCTCCTTGCACGTAAAATGAGTCATATGTGAATTTTAAATGGGCTGGAAAGTTGGATAAAAATTTGGACTCAATTGTTTATAGAGAGCCAAACTGTAGCTGCTTTGTTATCCGTCTGTAAGACCAACGACTGATTGAGGTTCGAGTTTCTACAGCAGGAAAAACAGGCGGACTGATCTTCCGGCAACTTCTATGTTTCTATATATTACCTCTAGATTGTAAGCTCTTGCGAGCAGGGTCTTTGTTCCCTAGTATATTCATTATACCAATATATTGTCTTATTCGTCTTAGTGTGACAGTTGTAGTTGTGTCAGACCCTGTGAATCTATGAAGTGCTGGAATTGTTGTCGCTTTATAAATAAAATATAATAAAAAATCAAATAAAATAATAATAAAATCACAATAGATAGAAGGACCCAAAAATGTTTTGTCTTTGGGTGAAGTAGTTGTGCTGGAAGAACAAGAGCAATTTGTGATACATTATGAGCCGGGTCATTGTTTATAAGATATATTCCTGCGTAATGTCACATTTGCAGAAGTTCAATCTTTCTCTTTATTCTTCGCTACACTTTTCACACAATTTCTTTTTTTTTTTTTAAACGTTGCACGGAAAGCCTTCAGATGATTTCAAACTGTTAAATGTAGAATATGTGTGTTCTTCATAAGGCTTTTCTCTATTGGATCTGAGGAAGAGACCTACTGGACCTACTAAGAACCAACTGGGTCCCTCAACTGGGAACCTAACAAGAGAACATTTAAGGGAATTTAGACCCGAAGCAGCCCCAAAGTGCGGGAGAACTTTCTTATCCATTCTCGTAAGGAGCTCAGATAAATATTTACTTGCGCCGCTCGCTACTACGTATGCCCGTAAGATCTGTTACTTTTATTATCTATTAACCAGGCAAGACGAGAGTTTAGATTGTGAGTTTGTGACGATGGGGCTGATTTAGAATGTCTCAATAATAATTCAATCATAGGGGGGTTTCCTCCTCGAAATTAAAGCAATATATTCACAATTACAGTAAGATATGTGCCTTGTATTCATTTACATCATATAATTAGCAGTATGAAATCTGAATACAGACGCACAGAACGATGTACATGCATCTATTGCGTCTCTATAATGTCAACCATCATATGCCGTTTAATGCAAATAATAGCATTAAATAATTTTCATGTTTTGCAAATAAAATTTTCATGTTTTGCTTTTGTAAATGCTTGGGGGGGGTTCTGCAGGATCCCCCAAATGCATTTGCCATTTTCCCAAACCCCTAGCCATGCATGGCTGAACAAAGCTTCCCGCACCTCCAGTCAGCACCAGCAGTGGCATGCGTAGACATGGCCCCCATTGATTTCAATAGGAGCACTTTCCTGCTACTAATTGGCTACTAATTGGCTGATTCAAGCACCCAATCAGTAGCAAGAGTAGTCAGATGAGGAGTAGGGCAGCTGCTGCAGCAGGGCTGCCTTTTCTATGCCATAAAGTTGACTTTTATTTTTTATTATACATTCTTCTATAGCTCGGGTGCCCTTGACATTAAACTGTCCCTCGAAACCGGCCCTGCTGAGGTCTATTGTTCCTTTAACTGGATTTCTCCAACGCTGTGTACAAATATTTAAACGGAACCACTTTATATTTGAGAAATAGTTTACTTGCCAACACTCCTTAACTCCGCCAATATTTTTTTTTTATAAAAAGGTATTCGTGTTGTCGGACGCACAAACAGATTTCTCAAGCATCGGGTCTGTTTTAAATTGCCAAATATTATCGTTCCTTGTGAACTGTGTCCATTCTGTAAATCTCACATTCAGGGGAGGAACAGCGCGGATCCCGAATCCATCCCAGATGTGAAGCCGCACAGTCCACAGACATTAATCCGCCGCTGGCAGAGGGAAATGTGCTTTGTATTTGCTCAGTAACTCCCGGCAGATGCAAATATTTACGGCTCTGTATCCATGGCCTTCAATGTAAACATTTTTTTTTTTG